>NC_135538.1:9351073-9664644 GCF_045843805.1 Urocitellus parryii | reverse complement strand
GTGGAAAGGGTAGGATAGGAGGATGCTTGCTTGACACAGTAGGTACAATTTATTGAGGATCTCCAGTGTGCCAAGCACATTCTTACTGTTTTAAGTAGCCTGGAATCCTATGGCGTTGGTTTTTTATTCCCATTAGACAGAAGAAGCTCCAGGCTCAGATACAGCAATGGACCCAGGTCATTGTTCACTGGCAAATGGCAGCACTTGCATCTGAGCTGGAGGAAGGCTCTGAGGCCCAGCTCTCTCTCTCCTGAGGCCACCTTTTCAGGAAGTGGTATTTTTTTCTGAGACTAGCTGGCAAAGACAACATTGTGGGGTAGAAGAATCTGGGTACAGTGTCTAGCTGCAGCTGGGGACTGCAGACAGCTGCTCACATGTCCAGCAATCTCCACTTGGGAGCTCTGTTGGGCCCTAAGCCTTTCTTCAACCCTGTCTCCAGACACACCTTTCTCCCTGGAAAGGTGTAACTAACTGGAATTGGATACCCTGGCACCCTCTAGAGCTCTTCTCCCAAGTGAACACCTTCCCAGTAGGTATCACAGGCATAATTTGGGGGCAGTAAGCCCTAGGTACTCTTCAGATCATCTTAGGAAGGAAGTTGGCCATGTATAGGGGAAGCCTGTGCATAGTGATTTTGGAAGTTGAAAGAGATCAGGCAGGATAGGTTAGGTTATGCTGCGGTAACAAAGAACTCAGAATCTCAGTGACTTAGCAAAAACAAGTCTATTTCTTGCTCAAGTTATGGGACCACTGCAGATTGGCCAGGATTCTGCTCTATAGCACTGTGCTCTGAGTCCTAGGCTGAGAGAGCAACTGTCAACTCAAATGTTCAAAGTTATTGTGGCAGAGGGAGAGTTCTGGAGGATCTTGCACTAGCAATGAGATGCTCTGACATGGAAGGGACTCACATTACTGCCATTCAGAGCTCAGTGGCCAGAACCGGTTTCATGGTGTTACCCAGCCACAGGGCCCAAAGCCCAGTCAACCAGGTGCCTGGAAGTGGGGCAGAGATGGAAATTTTGGCAAATATCTCTACTGTCTACCATATACATCTTGACGTTTCTCTCCCTCCTTCCTCTTACCATAACAGGCAGCTGCCCTTCACTCACTAGTTATGTGCACTTGGGTGAATGACTTCTGCAAAATGGAGACAAACACTTTAAAATGTATAGCTTGAGGATTGCATAAACCTGGTGACACAGTAGGTGCTCAGTAGATGATAACCTGGGAGATGCCATCTAATGAGAAATATGGTTCATCAACAGCCAGAAACGTGTCTGATATGCCACTTTCTTTCAATTAATTCTTTTGTCCTTAGATGAGCCAATATCTGGAATTATTGCAGGGATGCAATAATTCCTAAGAGCAGGAAATACACAAAACTTAAAATGCTATTACATATACATTTGAAAAACTGAAAGAAACCCAAATTCCATGTCTTAGCAATAGAAGAATGATTAAGTAAATTATGATACATTGACTTTGTGAACTGTTAGATAGTCATAAAAATAATAAGATTAGGTAACAACATGCAAAATGCACATGATGGTATGTTGATTTTAAAATGCTGTAAAGTTAATAGATATTATTAATTGACCAAAAAGCATGCCAAAATCAATGCAGGTGAAAAAAGACTAGAAATGAAATTGCAGAAAAATGACAGTTCTATTAGAGTTGTAGAATTATGAATGTTCTACAACATTATTTGTGTGGTTTTTAACACAATTATTTCACAGATACTGGAACTTCAGAAAAATATCCTGAATGTGTTTATGGATGCTCTCAGAAATTACCAAGAAATTTTTAAAATTAGATATATTAACACTGCATATAGATTATCTGCAATTCATAAATCCAGTGGGAGAAACTGGGTAAGAGGTAAAAGGAAATGTTTTGGAAAGCAAACGAACAGAATATAGTTCTTGAGCAGTAAGTATATGCTCACATGCACTACGAGAGCTTCCAAATGTGAATGGGGCTAACGTTTTGCACCTGACAAACGTAGGGTGCCTGTCGGACAGCACCTGTAGAGCTGGTTGAGCATGGGACCTGTTGCCTTTGTAGCTATTGCTGGAAGACGAGTCTCCTCCAGAGGCATGAGGGCTAGAGGGCTCAAGGTGGCTTTTTCACTTCTGTCATCCCTGGGTCCATTCCAGCCCTGGATGAAGAGTGGGACCATGATCTTCAGAATCTCACAGGACCTCATTTCAAGCTCAGATTCTTGTTCCCCACCCTCAGGATTTTCCTTTGGGAGATCTGGAGGGGGTTCAGGAATCTGTACTTAGATGCTGCCTCCACAGTGTTCTTTGTCCCTGGCGGGGAGGGCAGGAGCTGTGTTTGTTAAGAGAGCATGCTGGCAGCACTCGGGCGGTAGTCTTTGGCTTACATTTTCCTGGTGATCTGTGAGTGGGACGGACTTCTGGCCTCCAAGCCTCCTCCTCATGAGGACCTCCATCCCTACCCCCTCCAGACATGCCTGCTGCCCCCTCCCCCAGGGGACCTCTGAGAAAACAGAGTTGACTTTGCACAGCTGGCCTTCACAGGGACTTGTAGCCCACGTGCAGAGGGGTTTGCACTGGCTAATGCCACCGTGGCCAGGAAGGAAGGAATGATCTCAGGAGCAAACTGGCTAAAATTAAGAGTTGGAGGCCTCAAAATAGCCCGGGGAAATAGCTGCCTCTGTGAAGCACACCAAACCTACTTTGCTGAGCATATGATCGCTTGGAAGCTGGACAAGAGGGGGTGAAATAAAGGTCAGTCGTGTCGGCTTTTGGAAATGCCCTCAGTCTGTAGCTGTTGGTATTTTCAGCCAGGTGTGGGGAGCGGATCTTCACTCCCTCATCTGTGAAACAGGGGTCTGAACCTCCCTCCTTCCTGGCTTGTCCTAGAGGTCTGTAAAAAGGTGTAGGTCAAATGCCAGGCACAGCACCGGTCTGTGAAACACCTGGTGAAACTCAGGTGTTTTGCTCTTATTTTCTAATTAAAAAGCACCTGGGGCTATTGCAGGTGGCCCTCCGCCGGGGAATAGGGAAGAGCAGCTCACTTGCCATGGGTGAAGGAGCCTCTGGGCAAAAGGCCTGGTGTGGCCTGTCTTCTCTTACAGATGTGCCACAGCCTGAGCAGGCCCCACGGCCCCTCTGGTGGACCATGTGGCTGCAGGATGCAGCTGTGGGACAGAAATGCGTGCCCGAGGCTGCCACTCTCTCAGCCTGGGCGGAGACTTGGGGCCTTGACACCATGGAACCTTCAAGAGCACCTTGCGGGGGGGCTGTGGTGGGTCCTCAGCTGGCTCAGGGAATGCTCCTGTCCCTGGCCAGGTGCTGGATTCTGGTTTGACTTCAGACCGTGCTGCTTGGCCTCGTGGGTGAGTGGAGCAGGGCTGACTTCAGGGACTGGGCTGAGAAAACACAATTTTAATGCATTTTAGATAAGCCACGGTCCACACTTCTTGTGATTCTTCTTTTAAATCAAGTTCGAGGTGATTTTCCCCTTTTGATCCTGTGGTCCTTCCTCTGTGAAAGGTGATTGAAACTTCTTGTTTGGGAAGTGTGTGCGTCGCACTTACTGCAGAATGTGATGAAGGATCTCTTGGAGAGGCCCTGACTCGGTCCTTACAGGGAGACAGAGCAGCTTTGCTCCCAGGAACCTTTGGAGCTCTCCAGCATTTACTGAATCCCGGTGCAGAAAAATCAGATCTGGGTTTCTCCCTGAGGGCCAGGAGGGGCGTGCAGCGCTGCCGAGCCAGGGGGGACCCTGCTGCTCTCTGTTGTTCTGAATATTTTCAAAGCACCGTGCTTGAAAAGCAAAGGTACAGGTATTGGTTCTTTTGAAAACCTGTGATTCATTTTAAAAGTTGCATTCACTTTTTTTAAATTAACAATAATATATATTTATGTGCACAACAGAATATTTTGATATATACGTACGCACCACATGGTGGGATGCTTAGGTCAAGCTGTTAGGCATATGCCTTACTTTGTGTACTGAGCATTGTCTTGTGGTGGGATCAAATAAATCTACCCTTTTATCGATTTTCAAGAATACAACATATGGTTATTAATTATTGCCACCGCAGGTACAATAAATCCCTTGAACTTAATTCTTCCTGTCCAGCTGAAGTGTCCTTTGACCACCATCTCAATCCTGCCACCCTTGGTCCTGAAAGTCATTATTCTATTCTCAACTTCCGTGGGTTTGATTTTTTAGAGTCCACATATAAGTGAGGAGTCAAGGTAATTGTCGTTATGTGCCTGGCTTATTTCACTTAATGTTGTATTCTCCAGCATCCATGTTGTCCCAAATGACAGGATCTACTTCTTTTTAAAGACAGAATAGTATTCTGGTGTGTGTGTAAGTGCGTGTGTGTGTGTGTGTGTGTGTGTGTGTGTGTGTGAGAGAGAGAGAGAGAGAGAGAGAGAGAGATCTTCTTCATCCATTCATCTTTGATGGATACTTGATTGCATATCTTGGCTATTGTAAGTAATACTGCAGTGGACATGAAGGTATGGTTATCTCTTTGACATACCAATTTCATGTCCTTTGGCTATATTTCCAGTAGTGGAATTACTGGATCATATGATAATTGTATTTTTAAATTTTCTAGGATCCCCCATACTGTTTTCCATAATGACTGTTCTAATTTACATTCCCACCAAGTGCAAGGATTGCCTTCTCTCAGATCCTTGACAAAAACTTATCTTTTGTCTTTTGAATACCTGTCCTTACAGGTGTGAGATGATAACTCAGTGTGGTATTAATTTGCATTTCCCTGATTAGTGGTATCAAACATTTCTAACCCTAATGTTATACCTTGGAGTACTAGAAAAAGAAGAAAGTGAGCCTAAAGTTTAGAAGGAAGGACATAATAAAGATTAGAGCAATATAAGATAAAGACCATTAAACAACATAAAAGGATCAATAGAACTAAGAGTTGATTTTCTAAAAATATAAAAATTAAAGACAAACTGCTAGCTAGGCTAAGAGAAAAAGAGAGATATTACAATTGATACCATAGAAATACAAAGGGTCACATGAGACCACTGTGAACAGATATATGCAACTAAGTTGCATAATCTAGAAGAAACAGATAAATACCTAGGCACATACAACCTACCAAGACTGAATCATAAATCAATAGAAAATCTGAACAGAACAATCATGAGTAAGAACATTAACTCAGTGATCAAAATCTCCCATCAAAGAAAAACCCAGGTCCTGATGGTTTACTACTGAATTCTGCCAGACACTTAAAGAAAAACTAACACCAGTCTTTCTCAAACTCTTTCAAAATTGAAGAGGAAGGAGTACTTCAAAACACATTCTACAAAGTGAGCATTACCCTGATGCCAGAGCCAGACAATGATGCTACAAGAAAAGAATCAGAGGCCAATATTCCTGATGAGCATAAATGCAAGATTTCTCAAAAATTCTGCAAGCAAACCAAATTCAACTGCACCTTGAAAAGATCCTGTGCCATGAGCAAGAGGGATTTATCCCATAGAATGCAAGGTTGGTTCAATATTCATAAATCAATCAATGTAATACACCACATAAGAGCAAATGACAAAAATGATAAGATATTTATATGATATAGAAAAGGAATTTGACCAAATACTACATCCTTTCCTGATTATAAATCTCAGCAAATGAGATGTTGAAGGAAAGTGCCTCAACACAATACAGGCCACTTGTGACAAGCCTACAGCACACTCAGTGGTGAAATGCAGAACACTGGTCCCTTAAGATAAGAACAGAACAATGAAGCCTACCCTCACTCTTTCTATGCATCACAGTACTGAATGTCTTAGCCAGAGAAATTCAACCAAGAAAAGGAAATGGAAAGTCTCCAGGTAGAAAAGGAGGAAGCAAAAACGGTCTCTGTGCAGACCACATGATCTTACAGAGAAAACCCTAAAGGGTCCATCAATACTCCATTAGCAGTATTGATTTTTATTATATTCCCAATGTATCCACAAATGTAGAAATGCTCTAAAACCATCTGGATTTTGCTTTCTTATCTTACATTTGGAGATGTTTTTTTTTTCTCCCCCCATCTCTGTTTCCACACATTTCTTTTGAACATACCCTTATCATTTAAAAAGAGTTCACTTGGCTAAATGGTTCTTATTAGATATTACTGGCAAAAAAATGGATTATAGTACACATAAAATTTCAAACAGTTTTTTGGGAATTTTTCTGTTTCAGACGTGTGGTATATGAAACTACAACATAGCTCTAGATCCTGTAGCTCTAATGTTTATTTATTTTCAGGAAGCCATAATACTGTCTTTTGCCTCCTGGATCTTTATGAATTATTTATATTACAGGAAAAAATATAAGAAAAGCTTTTCCTACTTTAGTATTTTGGAGTTTTGTCATATTGTTGTATGCTCACTTTCTTTTGACTTATGCAGAATAATTAACAATTTCCTATTGTATTTTGGTACAGTGATTTTTTTATCCTAGCAGATTTAATTAAATACCCTTTGCTGTTGAGTTAATATATCTGTCTATTTAAATCAGTTTGTCTTTAGTTCAGAACTACTAGGTAATTAAAACAGTTCAGCACATCCTGATTAATAAGAAGTTCCCAATTTAGGAGCTCATCATCAGAGAACTTTGCATTAAACATGGGTTTAGGAATTGGCAGCACATTAAGTCTTTAGTAACCTCTACGTGGAAGCAATCATGATTAAGAAGAATTGGACAATTATGGATTAAAACCTTTTATCATATATCATTTGATAACATAGGCAGTTGTGAAGCACAGTAATAAAATGTACCTTCATAACCCCACCACCTCCCTAAGAACCGGAATTCCACCTGCACTCCTGATGGTTTGCTGCAAGTCACTGCCTGTGCAGTGGATGGTACATGCTTTGGTTGGATTGGCTTTCGCCAGCCTTCTCCATACACAAAGGCCGAGGGACATCCCTGCACTATTTCAAGAAGGAAGCCATGAATTCAGATTGAGGTGGTCCTGCTGTCTAAGTGCTGCTCCTGTTACCTCTCCAAATATCAGTGCTGGGAAGTTGGTCTTTGTTTCTCTAACACTTCAGTGCCTGGGGCTCAGAAAACGCTGAGCAATTATCCATGATATTCAATAATTTAATAAATGTCCTAAGAACATAGAAGATGGAAGATTGTTCCCATACCATGTCTTTTAAGATCATTTTGATCATGTAAAGTCAATTCTCTATCTACATATAGATATCATAGCATTTTTATGATATGAAATCTGTGTATTATGTCTAAAGCTTTATATTTTATTTTATTTCTTACCATGCTCCTATTTTCAACTGTATCTCACAATCCTTGTGAAATTAGTTCCACACATTTCATCCCCTGCAAAGGGAGTGCAAGGGTCCTCCTTCCTAGATGCCTCCCTCACACACTGGGATACCCTCACAAGGGCACCATGGTGTGGGATTTGCCCCTTTTCTTTCTTTTTGTTTTGGTTCTAGGGATCCAACCCAGAGGCCTTAACTATTGAGCCACATCCCTAGCCCACCCCCCTTTTTAATTTCATTTTGAGACAAGGTCTTATTGAATTGCTTAGGGCCTCGCCAAGTTGCTGAGGCTGTCTTTGTGTCCTCCTGCCACGGCCTCCTGAGTCCTGGGATTACAGGCATGAGCCACCACGCCTGGTTCCCCCTGACCCTTTCTGAAGTACCCGGGCATTTCCCTGAAAGACCTCGGGTTTCAATAACACTTTAGTCTCAGGCTTCTGAGCTCACAGGAGGTGATTCTGCTTTTTGAAGGTGTCAACAGAACTTGCAAGGAGGCCTTCACCTTTGTACCTGAGCAAGTTGTGATCAGGTCAACATGACAGAGGAGAGAATTCACCCAATCCCCATGTGTGTGTGCGGTGGGCTGCGTGCAGAAGACAGCTGTGCCTGCCTGTGAGCACGCTTCACTAACACCTCGGGGCCAAGGGAGATCTGGACTCCTGGGGGTGGTGTGATGATGGAGGACTCCTGGGATTTCAGAGTGACTTATAGACAGGGCTTCCCACCTCTGGGAGTCAAAGTCAACAGGCCCTTGTCGTGTCAGCCGGTGCTTACAAGAAGAGAAAGAGGAGAAGCTGCTAGGATTCCACAGGGGTTGAGGGAGCTCAGCTTGTGGACAGGTATGGGAGGGTCACTGGGACAGCCTACTATGTCACAGGTTGCTGTTTAGAGAAAATGATCTAGCTGGGTACAGTGGCATGCATCTGTGGTTCCAGCTACTCTGGAGGCCTAGGCAGAGGAATGGCTTGAGTGTGGGGCCAGTCTGAGATGCCATCTCCGAAAAAAGAGAGCAAATGATCTGCTTGATGAGGGCTGGATATGTTGGTTTCAGTGGGGATCTAGAGTGGGGCCCTGGGAGACATCCTGGGGAGGCGCACATTTCATCCCTGCGTCTCCTCCACTCATTTGCACGTGGTGTGGTTAGATGATACACTGAATCCTGGTATCGTGTGACTGATTCTTGGTTCCTTTCACCCTATGCACCTCTTATGTCTGCATGAGGCAAGCTGCTCCCACTGTCACCTGTGCAATGCCATCACTTGGATCAGACCATCTGAAGGCCCCTCTAAGGGGAATATTTTAAGAAAAGCCCAGTCAGAGGGTAGAGTAGAAAATACAGCAAACTCTTTAACACTCAGATCATAGTGCCAGCTCTAATGTAGACATTAGAGCTTCTCAAGAGTGTCACCAGGACCCACACATTGCCCCTGTTCTCAGGAGCTAGGTGATACACCTGAACAGGATTCCCTTTATTATTTTATGAGATTAAATAGACAATTTCTATATTGCAACAAGAAAGGTATAAATATTATATATTATTCATTCTCCAATCTTGAAGATAAAGGTTTAATTGGAGTTTTTTTAATTGCTTTGCATTGTTTATTGATTTTTTTTATTTTGTTATGAGAAATAGTCACAAAGTTGTCCAATCAGTTGAATCACACAGGTGAGAGGCCCTGATAAAGTCATTTCAGTCTAAAGCATTATTCTCTATTTTCGGCCAGCACTAACCCATGCCCTCTAAAAGGCCATCTCCAGCTCTGTAGCTCTGCGTCTGCCCGTACCTGTGGTGTTTCAGCCCACCCATTCATTCTTCCAGGTGCGACCTGGAAAGATGGCTGATGTCTTTATTGTTTCATGTAGATGATCCCCCAGGTACAAGGCAGGCCTTCCTGGGGACGAGCAAGTCTGTCTCCTGAGGTCTCGTCAGCTTCTTTTCCCTTCCTCTCCTTTGAAAGTTGACGTGGAAATGCACAAGCTAGTTACTGGTGGGTAGGACCATTGTGAGTGAATAATCTCTGTGTGGGATGAAACCAGTGGTTCTGTGACAGGCTGGTCACCAGGAGGGCCCCACCCACCTTCCTGGCTGAGACTCTCTTCTTCAGAGCCATCCTTGAAGCCCTTTCTGCCTTCGTTAGGGTTGTTCTTGCCTTTAGAATTATTTCCCCAATCACTTGCCTTTCTCTCCCCAAGAAAACCCACTGTCACACCCGACTGCCTCCACCTGTGGAAGGTACGTACGTCTAGGACACTTACCCTAGTGAGTGCCACCACGTGTCCTCCCACCTCCCCAGGAGGCCCCGTGGGCACTGCAGTGGGGAGTTGGTGAACTTGACCCATTCTCTATGCTCCCTTATTGCCTTTTTATTTTCCCCAGTCCTACAGCATCCCCAGCACCCCTCAGGCTGTTTTCAGTTAAAACAACTGAGTACCCCAGAGTTGGTGGCTTATACAGGAGAGAAGTTGATTTGGCCGATGGCTCTGGAGGCTGCACGTTCAAGAGCATGGTGCTGGCCTCTACTGGGCAGCTGGTCTGCGTCTGGCGAGGGCCTTCTCACTGCGTGGTGACTTGGCGGAGGCCTCACAGGGTGAGATGAGCAAACTTGCTGGAGAGAGCTCACTTTGATAACAAAACTGCTCCCGAGGTAATCCATCAGCCTGGTGGATTACCATTAGACTGAGTTTAATCCACTCACAACTCCATCTTCTCCCAGAGGCCCCGGCTCATAGCATTGCTGCCTGGGACAGATTGGTAACACAGGAGCTTTTTTAAAGGATTTCTTTTATTAGAGCTTTATAGTTATACAGTCGTTGGGTTCATCCTGAAAAACTCACCCATGCCTGGAATTTGACTCCAGTCATGATGCCCACCTTTTCCCTCCCGTCCTCCCTCCCCTCCCCGTCCTCCTTCCTCTGCTAGACTTCCTATCACCTGTCTATTTCTTTATATTTGATTTGTTCTTTTTACTTACACATAAAGGTGAGGTTCCCTGTGGAATATTTATCTATGCACATTATGTGATTTTTTTGTTAAGAATTTACTCTGCATGGCCTCCCCTTTCCCAGCCCCCACTATCATCTCTTGATCTCCTTCTACATTACTGATCGTCCCTTCATCTTTATGATCTCCTATCCTTCTCTAGTTTCTGCATATGAGAGAAAACATTCGATCTCTGAGTTTCTGAGTTTGGCTTATCTCATCTAGCATGATATTCTCCGTTTCCATCCATTTATTGGAAAATGCCATAACTTTATTCTTCTTTATGGTTGAGTAGAACTCCATTGTGTGTATACACCACAATTTCTTAATCCATCCTTCTATTGACAGGCACCTGGGTGGATTTCATAATTTGGCTATTGTGAATTGTGTTGCTATAAACATTGAGGAGGCTTTCACTATAGTATGCCTGGTTTTAGATCTTTTGTAAAAATACCAAGGAGTGGAATAGCTGGGGTCATAAGGTGGTTCCATCCTAATTTGTTGAGGAATCTTCATACTGCTTTACAGAGTAGTTGTACTAGTCTGCAGTCCCACCGACAGTAGATGACTGTTCCTTTTCCCTACAACTTCACGAGCACTTATTGTTTGTATTCTTTTTTTATACCTTTACTTTATTTATATACTTTTATATGGTGCTGAGGATCGAACCCAGTACCTTGACCTCACATGTGCTAGGCAAGTGCTCCACGGCTGAGCCACAACCCCAGCCCCTGTTGTTTGTATTCTTGATCATTGCCATTCTGACTGGAGTGAGATGGAATATTAGTGTCGTTTTAATTTGTATTTCCCTGATTCCCAGAGATGCTTCCATACATTTATTGGCCATTGATTGGGTTATTTGTTTGGGGGGATGTTAAGCTTTTTGAGTTCTTTATATATTTTGAATATTAATCTCCTGTTGAAGGAGTAAGCTGGCTACAATTTTCCCATTCCATAGGTTCTCTCTTCATGCTCTTAATTGTTTCCATTGCTGGTAGAAGCTTTGCAGTTTGGTGGTATCCCTCTTATTGATTCTATTCATTCATTCATTCATTCATTCTTGGATTTATTTCTTGCACTTTTGGTGTCTTGTTAAAAAACTCTGTGCCAGCATCTATATGATAGAGTTTGACCCAATTTTATCCTAGTTATTGTAAGGTTTCTGGTCTAATTCCTAAGCCTTAGATCCATTTTGATTTGAGTTTGTGCAGGGTGAGAGGTAGGGATCTAGTTTCATTTTTCTATATATAGTTTTCCATTTTTCCCAGCACCATTTGTTAAAAAGTCCATCTTTTTTCCAAAATATATTTTTTGGCACCTTTGTCAGATAGCAAGTGGCTGTAGATAGGTGGATTTGTCTCTGCATCTTCTATTTTGTTCTATTGGTCTTCATGTCTATTTTGATGCCAGTATCATGCTGGGTGTTTTTTTGGTAACACATGAACTTTTCAGGGACACATTCAAACCATTTCAATACCCAGTGCTTGGAATTGTTACTATCTATCATCCATCTGCTTAATCTGTCTTCCCCCTCTCATCTAGCTTAGTTATTGGAGTATAATAACAGAGGTGCATGACTGGGTCCCCAAGAAAATTGTTCCTGATTCATCATGGAAGCCAAGATCTGAGGGTAGAGCCAGGACTGGGGCATGCCTAGAGGCAGGTGTCCAGCCTGAGGACTCTCAAGAGCTGCTGCCAGTTTATAATCTCAGGAGTGACCGTGACCCTGTGGGGACAGGCAGGCAGAGATGATATCATGCAGAATCCAAAGTTCACAGGAGCTGGGCCACCTGAGCTGTGATTGATAAGCCAAGCACAGACAAGGTGGGGGGAAAGAAGGCACCCCAGGGGTCCTGGTGATCTGGGACTCAGGATCAGTGGCTCCCCTCCCAGGGTAGCCCAGGCATTGTCCCATACTAAGAGCTCAGAGCAGTGCACTCCTCTGTCCAGGGGTCTGCCCTCAGCTGGCAGCGGATGCCAGGCTCCTCCTCAGGCTAAGCGGAAGCCTGGGCCTTAGCTTCTCTTTCCCTTCACAGGCAGCGGACTTCAGAGAGCTCAAAAGTTAGTATTCCTGGGCTGGGGATGTGGCTCAAGCAGTAGCACGCTCGCCTGGCATGCGTGCGGCCCGGGTTCGAACCTCAGTATCACATACAAACAAAGATGTTATGTCCGCCGAGAACTAAAAAATAAATATTAAAAAATTCTCTCTCTCTCTTTCTCTCTCAAAAAAAAAAAAAAAAGTTAGTATGCCTTGTGGTGCCTCTGCAGCCTCTGGTGTAGTTCCTTGCAACTGGCCAGGACTGGTCAGTGTTGTTTGGTTGTTACATTTGTGTAGCTAGGAAGCTCCCTTGTTTCTGGGGTGTCTTTGGGTTCCATTAAGGAAGACCACTGGTCCCCACCATTGCCAGGCAAGTCCTCTGGTTGTGCTGATAACTCAGAGCCACTCTGTCAAGGAGAAGCGTTTTCATTCCTTCTGCTCCTCACCTGCCAGAGCCCCATTTGAGTGCACTTGCTTATTCACTTATCTTCACTTAGAGCAGTTTCTCTAGGTGGGTTGGGGATGCGAAAGTAGGCAGAAGACCTGGTTCCTGACGGTGTCTCCATCCAGCAGGTGGCACCTTCCTCAGGGATCATTTTCTGGTTCCCCACTTGTGCACCCCCCGGGGTCTCCCTACGTGTTGAGATCAGCCTGTAAAGGGCAAATGACAGTGTTCACGGTAGAAGGAGCCATTTCAGAGAGAGGGGTGAGGCTGGAGGTGTTTGCTAACGAGGCTGCTGCAGGGCACCCAGCTCCCTGGTTCTACTGTTTAATGCCGAGTCCTCTCTCCACGCACCAGGGCAATGGAGAGTGCTCTCTTCTCCTCCAGAGACGGCTGGGATGCGGGTGCGGGCCTGGCAGGAGGCACTGGGCTGGAGGATCTCCAGAGCGTCTCCCTCCCTTCTGGGCTTCAACACTCACCCCGGGGGAGCGCTCTGCCTTGTCTATCTGTGTGACCCGAGGCCTGGTTCCTGAACACACGGGCAGGAGGAGGCTCGAGACAGTAACTGACTACACAAAAGGGTGATTCACAGATGAGAGAACAGGGATCCTTCAGGAACCCACTGCTGTGTAAGTCGTCAGGGACACAGGGCTGGGAGGGTCAGCCAGGCCGCCACCTGCCAGGCCGCCACCTGCACGGTGCTTCTCTTCTGGTCCCCACTGCACCAGTAAAGAAGCCAAGTGATGATTAATGGTTAATGGTTCTTGTGATAAGGACCATTAAGAAGTGGGACGAGAGAGAAATCCAGGTTACTGTACCTTCCAGCATCCCTGAGGTCCCCTCTGAAGAGGTGACATGGTTTGAACTGAGCTATGACAGATGAGACAACCCTGCGGTGCCTAGAGCTGGGAGAGTGTTCTAGGCAGAGGGCTAGAGTGTGGATGAAAGAAGGGTAGTGTGCTGGCCCCTGGGACTGCGAGGATCACATGAGAAGTCAGAGGCCAAGACGGGTAAGACCTGAGAGCTGCTTGGGTTTTCTTGTAAGGAGGACAGAAGCCATGTATTGTTTGTAAGAGGTTCGCTCTGGCCCTGGGTGGAGAACACATTCATATGGGGTGCAGGATATGGCCTCTTCAGCTTCACCCCACTCTGTTCGGCCTGCTGATTGTGCAGATGGCACATTGGCCTACGGGTCCTCAGGCTTCCAGGGGGACTAGGCCATTGGGGAGCACCAGGAGGAGTCTGGGAAAGGAGGAAGAAGTTGGGGGGCTTATTCCCACATCTGCTTTTTGGGTAGCAGTTTGGCAGTAGGTGAACGTCCACCCTGGGCCATTCCCCTGTTCTGTGGTCTCCTCCCGCTCAGGCTCAGGGCTGCGGTGGCTTCCTGCTATTGCTGGGCATTTCACTTTCTCTGAGTGGCTTCCCTTAATTTTTCCTGCACTTTCCTTAAGAGCCCCTCTTCAAACTGTCTCCAGTCTCCCCTTTTGAGTGCCAGATGTCTCCCTTCCAATTGATGCAGGGAGAAGTGGCAGGAGATCCAACAGGAGGCCATGATGGTAGCTCAGGTGAGAGGTGTTAGGTGGCTTGGGCCAGGATAGTGACCGTGGAGATGGTGAGAAGTTAGGCTCCTTGGGTAACGATGGCCCCCAGCACGGGTAGTGGGAGCTGGGGTCTTTTCCTATCTCGGCCTTGTATTCCAGCAGGACTGTCTCCTCTTCTGATGCTGAACCGTGGCACGTGTGACTCAGTTGTTGTGCTTCTCGGCCCTTGAGTTGATGTCCCCATTCTTCAAAGTGCTACCTGCTTCTGCATCTCCTCGAAGCTCTTGGTTATGTTGCTGATTCTTTTAACACAGAATCATTTTAATTGTGCTGTTCAATTTGCTTATCTCATTGTTTTAAAAGCAGAGCGGCGAGAAGAATCATGTTTCCGGGTTCTGCAGAGGCTTCTGGGCTGCTACAAGTCAGGTATGGCCCTGCCTGGAGTCTCTCTCCTGGGCTCTCAATTTTCTCTTACAGAAACTGGTCACTCTCCATCATTCTTGTCACTGTAATTGAACTAGTGCAGTGCATCAGGCTCACTCCTCATTTCCCAGAGTGACAACAAAGACTGTATCTGTCTTATTCATTGCTTCAGTCGGCCCTTAGACTTGTGCCTGGCGCAGGGTGGGGGCGCAGTAAATATTAATTGACTAACTGTACAAAGGAGTTGGCCTGCAGCATCCTCCTAGCGAGGGCTGGCCTTCTGTACATTCTGCCTGCTGTGGTGAAGTGTTCATCAGACAGAGGGTGCTGGTGGAGGAGGGCACCATGAAGAGGGGCAAGGAAACTGCATTTGATAATGACTACTCCCAGCTGGGCACAGTGGCTCACCTGTAATACCAGTCCTCAGGAAGCTGAGGTTGGAGGATGGCAAGTTTGAGCCAAGCCTGGGCAACTGGGAAGACCTCCATCTCCAACAAAATAAAATGGTCAGGACCACTACCACCTTACCATGTTATAACCAGTCTCTGAACCAGCCACTAGTGTATATGTGAATAGAGAAGATGGGACCTCAGAAAGTGCATCTCCATGGGGCAACTAAGCAAGACAAGCTTTATCTCACAACTCGATCAGTTCTTGGCACCTGACATCCCCATGAATACTACCTCCCATGAAGAAAACTCAAGAAAGTGCACCATCTTTAAGTTCTGAGGTTTGAGTCTTTCTGAGAAATTCAGTGGAAATATAAATTTAGCCTCTGATCGTAGCCCGTTGGAGATGTTGACTTGAGTGTCGGGGGAAGTGTGAGGACACCTTGCAAATGTGTAGGGCATTATAACATCTGGATGTAATTTGCTGCTTCTTTCTTAAAATGCTTCACTTTGCCTCCGAGCTGATGGACACTCTTCCCAGCCCTGCAATGGTCAGCTGACCTGGCCTGAATCCTTGCTCTCAGCACAAACATTTCACTCTATTCTCAGGCCTGAGTTTGAGGACACCTAATCGTCTAGAAAGTGGATCTGGGCAAGATGAGGGCATGTGGAAGTGAAAGACCTGTGCCTGGCTGCCGGAGCACCCTGGTAGCATTTTTAATCACTTTTTTTTTTTCTCTCTGGGCAGCATTTTTGAATGCACTCCTTTTGCAGGACAGACCAAATATGGTGAATTGTTGCACAGAAGCAAAACAAACCCTGCCATCTCAGCCCTTCTTGAATCGACCCATTTTTTTGGAAACCTTGTTGTTCTCCCTGGTGGAGCTCAGTAAGCATGGCAGGCCATTCTCCGTCCTTGCAGGAGGCTGAGATGCTGGGCAGAGAAGCAGTTCTAATGCACAGTGCTGGCCGCGAGCCTCAGGCAGGGCGCAATTTGTCCGTGAAGTTCATCCTCATAAGAGAAATACCCTTAAATTTGGATAAAATCTGTTCTTCAATTAGCTTTCTTTTATGTAAAGCCACTGCAGGAGAAATGTCAGAGTGAATGTGAGCTTACCAGTAGTGATGATGATGGCCTTGGCTGAGTCCTAGGACAACCCTGTGGGCCATTTCAGGATCGTTATCAGCTAATCCCTACAATCCCTCTGCCGTGTGGACAATTCTCATTATTCCTTCCAAAATGACAGATAAGAAAAGTGGTTCAGGAAATGCAAATGAAGTTCTTCTGCATCCCGTCAGCTTCCACGTGGCATGATATGTGTGGGCACCAGCGTGAGTATGCGCTGGCCACAGGAGGCCAGGCTTCTTGATTTGGGAGGACTTTAAGTAGCATGACTTTTTTTATTTATTTATTTGTTGGTTTGATTGTTTTTGGTCATCTGCCCAGATCTTTCTGTGTAATGAAAAAATATGAAAGCATCCAAGGATTTGGGGTTGCAAACAATACAACAAAATTGTGTCCAGAGCCCTCCCTTTGAAAATTGCTTACTACAACATAATTCTGGATAGTGGAGGTAATATCGGTGGGGAAGATTAGGCTCTTGGACATAGAAGTAAACTTGAGGCCCTAAGACCAAGTTGGGGGGGATGCTATACTATGGTGAGAGGTTTCAGGCTGGGGAGGCACCGGGCTCAGGGATTGCAGCAGCCACAAGCCCTGAATCTCCTGTGGGGAAGCTCCACTCTGAGCAAGTGGCCATGCTCACCCCAGGAGGCATTTGTATGTAGAAATGTTTCCATGAGGAAGTATAGGAGCAAGAAACTTTGGAATACCATTTCCTTTGTCCTGCTGGTATCTTTCCTTTTATTTAAAAATTTCCTTTCTAAACCTCTCCCATTTGTTTATGTGGTTGGGTTCTTGTTTTCATTTTCGTCCTGATTTAGTGGCTCTCCCTGTCCTGTCCTGAAACACGTGCTTCTTCCACATTGATTTTATGTCTCTGGCAGAGATGTGCAGAGCCCCAGTGACTGAGTCTTAAAAGGCCAAACCTTTTAAATTGTAATTAAAAATCCACACCTGTATTTCCCTTACTTGTGATTTTTTTTGAAAGGCACAACTCTCGATGGGCCTGTTCTCTGGAATGAGGTGGCTACTTGTTTTCCACCCAGGGGAGACGGGCTTGTTGTTCCTTGTGATTAGTTGAGTGATTGGCCCTGGGCCTCTGTGACTGTCACAGTGCCTTCTCAGTGACTGCTGAAAGAAGCAAGATCTCCACTATAAGGGAGTCACTAAGTCTGTCCCCTGAGCTGGGTGCCATGATGGGTAGCCAGCCATTGCTGGGGGCTTGCAGTTCCCCTGGACCTGCCAGGCAGAGCACCTCCTGCTTGTATTATCGCGGAGTCTGCAGATCTCTGGTTGACAGGCCGTCACAAAGAATGAAGGCGATAAATGAAATATATGTGAATGTTCCTTCCAGCTCTGAAACTCTGCAGTTCTGATCCTTGCTTCTCTGTGTGTTTTAATTCCCCACATTACAACACACACACACACACACACACACACACACACACACACATATATATATAAAACGAGAATGGAAATATATATTATTTATATATTTATATATTACATATATTTCCATCCTTATATTAACAAACATGCTGGGTGAGCCCACAAGGTGCAAGGAACTGGGGTCCAGAGGTAAGAGAAGCTAGTCACACTCTCTGGGGACACAGTCTAGAGGGGGAGATAGGAATCTTTGGAATGGGGTGACATGGTCCATGTCACACAGGTGGCAGTGTGTGGCCCATGCTTGGTGGACCCCTGAGGAGTCTGAGGGAAGCTCTTCCCAGCGGGGGTCGTGCTGGAAGGGAATCTCCAAAGAGAAATATTCACCAGGCAGAGAGGCAGGGCAGGGCCAGTATTCGGAGGACGGACAAAGTCCAGGGAACAGGATGTGCAGAGGGCACAGAAGAGGAGGAAATGAGGTGTGCTGGGGAAATCACTTCAGGGTGAGGAAGTCACAGGAGAAAGGCAGGGGACGGCTGAGGGGCGGTTATAACAGTGGCATGTCAGTCAGGTGAGTTAAATGTTTAAGTGTTAGCATCATTTTGCAAGTGAAGACAGGGTCTCGGGAAGGCCGACAGCTTCTGGAAGGTTCTACAAGTATAGTTTAAAGAGAGAAATTTGACCCTGAGTGTTTGTTCTGAACCTTTGGCTCTGCCTCACCCCAGCCCACCCGGCTCCCTCCTTGAGGGATGCAGAGGCTCTCCCGCGCTCTGGCCCTGGCTGTCTTGCTGGGGAGTGTGGATTTCACCCTAGAGGCTGCAGGATGATCTCAGGATTCCAGGCAGGGGACAGCATGATTTACCATAGAGAGGCTAAAGGTAAAAACTGCAGTGGTCTAGTCACTAAAGAAAGTCAAAAGTGATGGGAAAAAGTAACACCAGCCTGTAGTGGCCATTGAGCCCTATTACTTCTCTAGGCAAGCACTGTGTCCTTGAACCCTGTGCCCATAGCAGCCCTGTGAGGTGCATTGATTCACACCCTTGTGTTTGGGTGCCAACTTGCCCAAGGCCTGAGTTTGCAAAGGTGCAGAGGGGACCCAGCCCCAGAGCACAGCTTTTATCTTGTCACAGACTGCCTTCCAGGAGCACTGACTGGGCTTGGAGGACCCTCGTTGGGAGCCAGAGCTTTTATCAGTTTTACAGTCATCATTGTCATTGTTATTATTAGACAGGGGCTCAAGAGCCTGGCAGAGCTAAGGAGCCCGAGGTCCTAGGAGAGCGGCCTCAGATCGCCTGCCCAGGTGTTCGTTCCTCTTGCTGCTGCACCCCTCCTACCTCCCCCAGTGCCCCGGCACAAGATGTCCTGGCTCAGAGCACTGCTCCCTCCGCCTCCGGTGGAGGAGGATGCTTTCTCAGGAAGTCTTCCCAGTTGCACCCATGAGATCCAGGAAGCACTGCCCTCTCCACCATGCACGCCTCCCACCTTCCCTAAGGCAGCACCCACTTTTCTTTCCCCCCAGAGCTCACCTGCACATGGCAGCTGGCTTGCCTCTTCATTCTTGGGGTCTGAGAGTGAAAAGAGGGGTTGGGTTCAGAGAAGATGGTTGTAGATGTTCTCTGCTCACGGGGGTCATTTTGTAGGCCTGGGAGACTCCTCGGGGACCCCACAGAGCCAGCTCCCTCCTGGACCTGAACTCCAGCCAGCATTTCAGAACATTCTCTCTGGGGATTCTTGCATCTGCAATCCATTTCCCCGAGGGTCCCAAAACCCTGAATTTGTGTTGATTCGAGGGCAGGGGGTGGAACTCATGTGTCTAGTTAATATGCCATTGTCCTACACAGAGAACCAAAGAGTTTCATCTGAAACTCAAGGAGTCTAAAGAGCATAACCTGTTGGGGGTATTTCGAGAGCTTAATTTTCCAATCTTGGCTACCAGGCTTCTTCAGTTGCAGTGTGTTGTCTGGCTTTGAAGAGGAGACTCACATTTTTCTGGACTGTCCTTCCCTTGAGGTCCTGGGGTTATAAAATGTCATCTCTTTATTCACTACCTGTTCAGGATGTATCTGTCTTTGGGTGGGTAGAGTGTGGTTGTCCACAGGGTGGATCAGACCTCATACATTGTCTCTAGGTCTCATTTTTTTCTGTGAGTTTTACTTTTCAAAGGTCACACAACTGCATGAATGGGCATAGCTGCAGGCCCTGGGGAGAACCTGGCTTCCTGGAGTTTATACTCTAAATCTTAGTGTGGGACACCGGAGCATGGTCAGTGCTTCGGCCACAATCCTGCCACCAATTCCCATCAGTTAATTGAGTCTCTCTGTGCTTTGTGAGTGAGAGAAAGAGTCTTTATTCTGCTTATATTTTTTGATTTAAAAAATTATTTGTTCTTTTTAGTTATACAAGACAGTAGAATGTGTTTTGACATAGCATACACACATGGAATATAACTTCCCATTCTTGTGGTTGTACATGAGGTGGAGTTACACTAATTGTGTATTCATATATGAACATAGGAAGGTTATGTCAGATTCATTCTACTGTCTTTCCTATTCCCAGTCCTTCTCCCTCCCGTTCATTCCCCTCTATCTAATCCAAAGTACATCTATCTACCCCCCTGTTATAATCTGTTAGCATCCACATATCAGAGAGAACATTTACCTGTAAATGCCATAATTTCATTCTTCTTTAAGGCTGTGTATATATACCACATGTTCTTTATCCATTCATCTCTTGAATTTATCTAGGTTGCTTCCACAGTTTGACTATTGTGAATTGAGCTGCTATAAACACTGATGTGGCTGTGTCACTGCAGTATGCTGATTTTAAGTCCTTTGGGTATAAACCGAGGAGTGGGATAGCTGGGTCAAATGGTGGTTACATTCCACATTTTCTGAGGAATCTCTATACTGCTTTCCATAATGGTTTCAGCCTCTTATTTTTCCAAATTAATTTCATGACTGCCTTTTCTATTTATATGAAGAACATCATTGAAATTTTAGTGGGAATTGCATTAAATTTGTGTAGCACTTTTGGTAATATGGCCATTTTGACAATATTAGTTCTGCCTATTCATGAACATGTGGGATCTTTCCATCTTCTAAGGTCTTCTTCAATTTATTTCTTCAGTGTTCTGTAGTTTTCATTGTAGATGTCACCTCTTTTGTTAGGTTGATTCTCAAATATTTTATTTTCTTTGAGGCTATTGTGAATGGGATAGTTTCCTAATTTCTCTTTCAGTTGATTCATCACTGATGCACACGAATGTAATTGACTTATGGGTGTTCATTTTATAACCTGCTACTTTGCTGAATTCATTTATGAGTTCTAGAAGTTTTATGGTTGGAGTTCTTTGGGTCTTCTAAATATAGAATCATGATGTTGGCAAATAGGGATAGTTTGAGTTCTTCTTGTAATTGGTCTGAAGTTTTCTTTCCTTGATGTGTCTTTGTCAGGTTTTGGTATCAGATTGATACTAGCTTCATAGGATGAGTTTGGAAGGGTTCCCTCCTTTTCTATTTCATGGTATAATTTGAGGAGTAGGGTGTTATTTCCTTTGAAGATCTGGTAGAGCTCAGCTGATAATTTGTCTGTGTTGGGCTTTTCTTTGTTGGTAGGCTTTTGACAGTGCCTTCAATTTCATTGCTTGAAATTGATCTGTTTAAATTTTCTATGTCCTCATGATTCAATATGGGTAGGTCATATGTCTCCAGAAATTTGTCTTCAAGATTGATGTCTTGAAGATTTTTTATTAGAGCATAAATTTTCAAAACAACTTCTGATTATCATCTGTATTTTAATAGTGTTCATTGTGATGTTTCCTTTCTCATTATGACTTAGAAATTTGAGTTTTCTCTCTCTTTGTTAGTTTGGCTTAAAGTGCATCAATTTTATTTGCATTTTTTCAAGAATCAAATTTTGTTTCATCAAGTTTTTAGATATTTTATTTCAATTTCATTGATTTCAGCTCTGATTTTAATTATTTCCTGTCTTCTACTGTTTGGGGTATTGATTTATTCTTCTTTTTCTAGGGCTTTGAGATATAATATTAGGTTATTTATTTGGAGAGTCTCTGTCCTTTGAATGAATGAACTCAATGCAATGAACTTTCCTCTTAGAACTACCTTCATAGGGTCCCAGAGATTTTGATATGTTGTATTGCTATTCTCATTTACCTCTAAGTATTTTTTAAAATTTCATCCCTGATTTATTCTGGTATCAATTGTTCATTCAATGGCATATTATTTAGTCTCCAGGTGTTAGAATAGCTTCTATTTTTTATTTTATCTTTGATTTCCAATTTCAGTCCATTATAATCTGATAGAATGGAAACTATTATCTCTCCCTCTCTTTTCTCTCTCTCTCTCTCTTTGTATTTACTAAGAGTTGTTCTGTGGCCTAAGATATGGTCTATTTTAGAGATAAAATCTGTGTGCTGCTGAGAAGAAAGTATAAATTCAGTCATTTTTTTGATGAATGAAATATTCTACATATGCCTATTAAGTCTAAATATTAATTGTATTTTTTTAATTCTATAGTCTCTTTGTTTAATTTTTGTTTGGAGGATCTATCTGGTAGTGAGAGAGGTATGTTAAAGTCACTCAGTATTATTATGTTGTGGTCTATTTTTTTCTTGAAATTGAGAAGAGTTTGTTTGATATAAGTAGATGCTACATTGTTTGGGACAGAAATATTTATGATTGTTATGTATTAATGATGTATAAGTCCATTAAATAGTATGAAATGTCCTTTGTCACTTCTGAATAACTTTGGTTTGAAATCCACTTTATCTGATATGAGGATAGAAACTGCTACTTGTTTATGTGATCCATGTGATGAATATGTTTTTCCCACCCTTTTACCTTCAGTCTCTGGATGTTTTTGCCTATGAGGTGAGTTTCTTGAATACAACATATTATTGGGTCTTGTATTTTAATCTAATCTGCCAGTTTAAGTCTTTTGACTGATGAGTTTAGGCCATTTATATTCAATGTTATTATTGAGAAATGATTTTTTATTCCCTGTCATTTTGATTCTGGTTTTTAATTTGAATTAGTTTCTCCTTTGATTGACCATTCTTCTAGTATAGTTCCTCCCTTTGCTATTTTTCTCTTTTATTTTTCATTTCTTCTTCATGAAATACTTTATTGAGTATGTTTTGTAGTGTGGGCTTTCCAGTTGTGAATTCCTTTTACTTTTTATCATGGAAGGTTATATTTCATCTTCACATCTGAAGCTGAATTTGCTGGGTGTAGTGTTCTTGGCTGTCCTCCATTTTCTTTCAGAGTGTGGTGCATATTATTCCAAGACCTCCTAGCTTTGAGGGTCTGAGATGAGAAATCAGCTGAGAATCCGGATTGGTTTTCTTCTAAATGTGACTGGTCGTTTTTTTCTGTTAGCCTTTAATGTTTTATCCTTATTCTGTATTTTAGGCATTTTTCAAAATAATTTACCTTGGTGTGGGTCTGTTGTAATTTTGTATATTTGGGGTCCTGTAAGCCTCATCTATCTAATTTTCCATTTCATTCTTTAGGTTCAGGAATTTTTTAGATATTATTTCATTAAAAGATTATGCATTCCTTTGGTTTATATCTCCAAGCCTTCTTCTATCCCAATAAATCTTAAATTTGGTCTTTTCAGGTTATCCCATATTTCTTGGAAGTTCCATTCATTATCTCTTAATATCTTTTCTCCATGGTCAACTTTATTTTCAAGATTATATACTTTGTCTTCATTGCCTGAAACTCTGTCTTCCAAGTGGTTTAGTCTGTTGTTAATACCTTCCATTGAATTTTTAATTTGATTTATTGATTCCTTAATTTCAAGTATTTCTGCTTAATTTGTTTTTCAGAATCTCTTTTTATTGAAGTGATCTTCAATGCTTATATTTTCTCTCTGATTTCACTCCTTGCATCATCCTCTAACTCACATATTAGTTTAACTATATACATTTTAAATACTTTCTCTGACATTTCTTCCACTGTGGTATTTATGGATTCTGTTATTGAAGTATCTTGATTGGTGTGGGGCACTTTGTTCCCTTGCTTTTTTGATGTTGTTTGTGTGTCTACCTATCTAACAGTATTCATGTGAAGCAGTAGAGTTTCTACCTTGTGGACTTATAGTGTCCCTGAAGATTTCTAGTTCCTCACTGCTTAGGAGGAGACAAATAATAACAACAACCAATGCAAACAATAGGCACTATTAAACCAAATGATTCCTGCTATGACTTCAACAATGTTGTCACAATGAACAGAAATGATACAATCAGTCATTGCCTACAATAAAAATAGTGATTTGCAAAATGGTTTACAATTTCGCATGGTGGACAGGAAGAGAACAGAAGTGATGTGGATGTGATATTTATGAGGGAGGAAGAGAAAAGATAGAAGTAAAAAATGAAAGAAATTATGAAAAAGAGAACAATAGAGAGATTGGCTGTTAGCAGAAGAGAGAAATAGAATCAAGGGAAACAGGTGTGAGACAAGTATTTTTATAAAGTAAAAATTTAGAAAAATAAAAATAAAAGAATATAAAACAAAACTGAAATATACTAATCAAACTTCCTAGTCCTCAAAAAAAACTGATCTATGAAAAATAACTGGTTTTAAAAAATACTAGAAATGAGAATGAAACAAATATAAATATATGTAAATATCCATGAATCATTAAGGTCACAATCAGAAAAGAAAAAAGGGAAAGAAATCAATAAAAGGTTAAAAGAAATGTTTTCATTGGAATTCAAAAGATTCTCAGCTTCCCTTCTCAGCAGTGTTAGGTGGGGTGATCTGGTGTGTGATGCTTGCTCACTCCAGTTGCTGGGGTGAGAGAGGTGATCCCATAGGTGGAACTCCTGGAGGAAGGGCTTGGGGTCAGGTGGGCTCCAGGCCCTTTGCTGAATGCTAGTTGGTCTGGAGATTTTTAATCAGTGCCCCTCCAGGGCCCATGAATTGACAGTTCACCTGAAAGATTGCATCCCCACATCTCCCCTGGGTTCCACTCCTGTGGTGGAGGGGCCAGTTCTTAGTCCACTATGTCACCTGTGAACCACACATTTCCTAGTCTCAGATCCAGTCTCCAAACTCAATCTCTCCCAACCCCCCTCCCTTCAAATTCCCAGCCAGACACATCTCTCCCACCCAGTCCTGAAAGCAGACAGATTGGAGGGGAGGGGAAGAGCTGTCTGGGTGTCCACAACCAGTTGTCCCCTGTGTAAAACTCCCTCCACATTTGATTTTATCCTGTGCACTTAGGCACATTCTATGTCATGCAGTATAGTTTTGCCAGTCCTGTATTTATGGCCAAACCCGGATTTGCCATGACTCTGCTCGCCCAGCTGTTGGACCTGGTACCACAGCTGTAAAACGGTTCCTTCCTCTGTCCTCCACGAGCTGCTGGGAGAGATGCAGCTTCCTTCCCTACAAGGCTGTTGTGCAGGATGTCTTTCAGTTTAGATGGGCAGTGTCTTTGATCTCTAAACACTCCGGACCCAGACACCCCTCAGTCCTCCTAAAATCATGGGTTCCTTTAATTCCCTGATCCCTCCACTTTGCTCATGGAGGGACTTCTCTGGATGTGCCTCTGAGAGGCCACAGCAGCTGCTGTGGCGCTGGGGATTTCTTCCTTATTTAATTATATCCAACCTCCTGAGCCCCTGATCTGCTTTGAGTGTCCAGTATTAAATGCCAGTAAAGCCTGCCTCCTTTTTTTTTTTTTTTGTTCCTCCACCTTGCTGAGAAGATGCCTGTCTGCTTTTTTGGTTTCATGCCACAGAACAGCCAGGAAAACCTGTTATTCTTCTTTTAATGGATTGACAAGATGCTTTGATGCAGTACCGTGTGTGTGTGTGTGTGTGTGTGTGTGTGTGTGTGTGTATGTGTGTGTGTGTGTGTGTTTCCTATAGCGACTTCTTGGGGTTTTATGCAAGTAAATGGGCTCCTGTCCATGGAACTCTGTCTCAAATTGCAAAGATGTTTCCACACAAGGGATATGAACAGCCCGCCTCATCCAATTAACAAGTATTCCTGAAAACTTAGAGGGAATCTCAGATTGCTCATTTCCCTTTTATTCTTGCTCCTCTCTTGTGGGAATATTTAGAGTGGAAATTTTCACTGGGGATTTAAATTGTAACATTAACCTGATACATAAAACAAAATTGTGTAACTGCTTCCTTTGTAAAAGTTGCAATACTGTAAAAAAAAATGCATCAAGGAAAATTCCCAGACAAGAAGTGTTGGGTTTTGAAAGTTGCAAGAAAGATTGCCAAGTTTTTTTAAAATCTCTTTCCCCTCCCTGTCAGTCACTTTTCTGGGGTGGCTTTTAAATTGTTGCAATTTTATTTTCATTTCTTCGAGGTTTTAAAGAGCATTTTAAGAGCATTTTAAGAGCAGACTATAGATCTTTCTAAGGCCATCTGGATTTTGCAATAAGGTGGTGGTCATGCTTACAGTAAGGGCTGAAGTGAGTGGGAATAGAACCCAGGACCCTGTCTAAGCCGGACCTGGGTACACTGTGGGGCAAGTGTTCAAATCCCAGGGTAGGAACAGTAATACTTCACCTCTTTTCAAGGCATTGTTAAGAGAGGCCTTTTTCGGTCCTCACCACCTCCTTACGAGGCTGATAGTATTCCTGCTTCTGTGTGTGATGAATCCATCTCACAGAGGCTAAATGACTTGCTTAAACCCCAGGAGTGGTAAGTCACAGATCTCCCATTAGCTACGACTTTTTCCGCTTGATCCTTCATTCATTCAATAAACATGGACTGAACAGGAGCTGTAGATGAACAAGAGTGGCCTGACACTGCCTAGCCCTTGGAGACTGGTCATCCAAATGCCCTAGGAGGCTCCCCCAAGGTCCAAGGGCACTTTGTAAGAGATTTCATTGTTTAAGCTTCTTCTGACATGAAGTGGACACTTCCTGAAGGCCTGCTGGTGTTTAGTAAGGAGAGACAGAGCAGATCCACAGCATGTCGAGGTGGCAGCAGGTGCCAACTGACCTCAGATGGGCCTGGGGTCGACAAGGGGTGGCCAGGTCTGCCAGGGCTAGTGATGAACTTGGGGAGCCCCAAGCCTGGCATAGCCAGGGTCCGAGGCCAGGGTCCCCTCCCTGTGTGGTGGGAAGCCACAGAGGAGTCTTACCAGGAAGGAACAGGGGTGGGGGTGGCTCAGTGGCAGGGAAGCCAGAGAGTATCCACATAGCCAAGGGAGCAGTGGCATCAGTGAAGAGGGGTGGGTGGGCATGGAGGAAGGCTCTCGCCAATGTCAGTGGGATAGGAGGTCGGGGTGTAGGAAAGGGGGACCAGAGGTGACCCTCAGGCTTCTAGATAGACCAGTGGCGGGGACACTTATGCCATTTAGTGGAATGGGGGAGTTGGTGGAGTGGAAGGGAAGAAACGGTCATTTGTGGGCAGTGGGGCAGGGAATGAGGGATTATGAAACTCTTGAGAGTTACTCTAGGTGTCTCTAAACAGATACCACCATTGTTTACTCAGTTTTCCAATTCTGTTTTACAGGTTTGAGTTTGAATCAGGGAAAATACTTGGGAAATTTTTTTCCACTTGGTATTTGAAAGTTTTGAAGCAAGTCCATATTCTCTGCCTGGGTGCACGGTGCTCCTCCAGGCACAGGATCATGGGGGACAGAGAAGACATGGTCAGAAAGCTTTGACTAGGAAAGGGAGGGTGTACCTACCACAAAACATCAGCTAATTATCATCACTTGTATTACCTACAAAAATCCCCAGGCACCTGTACCCAGGTGCATACTGGAGCTCTGGAGAAGCCAAGGACTCTCAGGAGAGTCAGGCACATTCAGTGGGTCAAAGTCAGTCTCCTGGAGAAGCTGACCCTGACTTCTTTACTGTGTTGCAGAGAAGACAAGAAAGAGAAAGCCCTTGGCTGAGCAGGCAGAAGGGCCGGAGGGCCTGGGTAGAGCTCCTAAGGGGAAGGAGCCAGCTAGGGGGCAGGACAGCAAGACACCTGCCAGTTACTGGGTGCCCATAAATGCCAGGCCCCATATAGAAGCTTTACATAAATAATCTTATTTAAATCTTAAAATAATATTGCAAGATAAGTATCCCTTATATTTTATATACAAGAAAAGTAAGAGGCTGTGGGGAGGTGGCTGGGGGCTGAGGGGCCCGGAGGATCCGAGCTGTCCGTCATGGCCAGGTCAAGGTGCTTCCTCAACATGGCAGCTCCCATGGCCCCACCAGTCAGCACCCCATTTGTCACTTTGTGCTTCGCTGCCCCACTCAGGGTACTGTCACCCTGCAGGGGTCATGCATCTTAGAAGAGGGGAGGTATCTTGAGCAGGTCTAGGTACACAGAAGTGCTCAAATCTGTGTCTCCCTGACTCTTTTATCCCTCAGTGAGGACAGAGGGGTTGTGAGCCTCTCTGCGTCATCTTAGAGTCATCCCCTCTGTACTCCCCCATGGCACCTGGCACACGGCTTTGCAGATAATGGGCATCCCATACATATTTGTCGAATGAAGACGGGCTAGGTCAGTGTTCCTGGAAGTGAAGACAGGAGAGGAATCTAAAGACTGTTCATGCAGTAACCATGGGACCTAAGGAGGACCTTTGTGACAGGATCACACAGGTCTTCTCTTTGGCCTTATTTTTTTTTTTTAGCGATGTCTAAGAATGAGCTGAGCATGAATTTCTACATTAAAATTTAATTGTCAAACTAGATATGAAAGGCTCACATGAGCCATTTTGGTGGGGAGTCCTCAGACCTCAAGCATCACTTAGGAGGTATTTTATTGACAAGTGGCCTCTGCTGTCACTCCCATTAACAACTGTGGCTCCATAAACTAGCAGACAAAAGGGAACTGCAATGGGCCCGGTTCGGCTGGGTGTGATTGTAATGATAGAGGCCATAATGCAAGTGTCTTGATCAGAATCCTGAGGATTAATTATTTTGATTATCAAATTATCTCTTAGGCTGATTTGCCATTTTCAGAAGCGCCGGCACTTGCCCACTCAGCCACTGCAGAGCCTCCCAGTGCTGGCCACCGACAGTGGCTGGCTCTCAGCAGCCCAACACACCTGTGCCAAACCCTCTTCAGCATCCTGCTGGTGCCAGGGTTGAGGCAGCACCAGCCTAAGCCCTGTGGCAGCCCGAGGCAGGTGCCATGGTCAGCCCCGGTGGCAGGAGGAAGCCAGGCCCCACTTACCTCCTCCACCACCACCTGGGTCTCAACCACCAGAGTCCCCTTCCTGAGTGCAGGCCTCCCCATCCCTCTGCAGCCTGCTGAACTTTCAGTCTCCAAGCCCCATCTGTCACCTCCCTGCTGAGAACCACAATGGACCTTCCCCCGGCCTCAGCCTGCCGTGGCCCCTACTCGCTGAGCTCCGGCCACCCTGCCCTTTTATTCCTGGATCCCTGGTGCTGCTTCCCACCCTGGGGCTCTCCATAACCTGTCCTGCCTGATACCCTCTGGTTGGGCAGGGGAGTGGGGAGTGGGAAGTGGGGAGACTGAGTCCTTGACCCCCGAGGTCCTGAGCGAGGAGCTTGCTGCTCATTGCCTGCCTCTGTGTCTCAGTGCCCCTCGGGCTTCTGGGGCACAGCAGCATGGAGGTTTGCTTGGGCCATCCCAGGAGCCCTGCATGCTCTCTCCCTCTTTGTCCCCACCCCCACACCACTCTCGGGAACACTGAGACACCTGATGGTAGTGCTCATGTTCGTATGTCACCCTCCTGGGTGTAGTCACGGGCTTCTTTTGGGACCGTGCTGTCTGCTCCTCCTGCGCTGTCACGGTGCAGCCTTCGCCCTCCCAGCGTTTCCCTGGACTCCTTCCCTCTGCTCTGCTCTGTGCTGGGGCTCAGCTCTGTGCTGAGGAGGAGACCAGCCTTTCCTTTCCCTTCCTCTGCTCCTGCAAAGCCTGCAGCAGCCCTTTAGGGAAATGGGCGCTGTCAGTCAGTGAGGGCTCCACGGATGGCCACGGCAGGAAGGAAACTCCACTGGGGTGGGGTGTGGCCCACAGTCTCACAGCCACAGGAGGTCACAGGGCAGGGCTCCACGGCCCCTGTGGTGAGGGCCAGTCTGCAGACAGATAAACCTCAGCCACCACAAGGGCCAGCGAGGACAGTGTGAGGGCGGCACTCACCAAACCACTAGGGCCTGGTCAGGGTGGAGACAGAGGAAGTGAGACCTGTCCCCCCAAGACCATGAGGGGGCTCTGGAGGGCACACAGAAGGGGGCTTTCCTGACTACTTTAGTGATCCTGCTCTCTTCTGGCAGCTGGTTGCTTGAAAAGTCCATGAAGCCAAAAGTATGCCAGGCAGCTGTATTTTCTGGAAAACTAGTCAACAATGGGAAAAGCCATGACACTGAGCTCTGAGCATGACACATCAGGACTGCTCTGTGACATCCACAGAGTCCCCTTAGAGATACTCCCTGCTGCTCCGTCATGCTGCCTCATGGGTCTTGGGGTGAGAAGTCTCTCCCGGGAAGCAGGCACCTGGTATCTGCCTGTTCTGGGCCTGCCATTTTGGCTGGGCAACAGACGAGCCCACACAAGGTGTGCAACCTATGCTCAGACCGGTGGGGTGCAGGAGCATGGTCCTCGTCCACCATCACTGCGTCACAGCTGCTTCCACGCTCCCCACCACAAGCCATGCCTGGACATCAATGCTCAGCGAGAGCTGGAACCAAGGAATGGGACTTATGAGTGTATTAGGGTTCTCTAGAGGAACAGAATCAACAGGAAGTATAATTATAAAAAGGGGACTTATCATAATTGTTGGCTTACATGACCAGAAGCTGAATAGTTCACAACGGCTGTCTGTAGGCTGGAGAGCTGGGAGAACCAGTACCTGGGCAGTCCAAGAGGCTGAAGCCCCAGAACAAGAGGTATCAATGGTGCTATCCTCGTCCAAGACCAAAGGCTTCTGGAGAATCCACTTTGGAAGAGTAAAGAAGGGAGAGTTCCATATCCTCAGATGATCACAGCAGCAATGAAGAACCCATTCAGGAAGAATTGAGCTTGCATCTGCTGCTGATTCTTTGATCTTCTTTTATTCTATCCAAGCCATCACCCTATTGGTTGATGCTGCCCACTTTAGGAGGGGTCTTCATTTCAGTTGGCTAACCCACATGCCAATCATTCCTAGACACACCTTCACTGACACACCCATAATCCACTTAATCCTCGGCATCTCTTAATCCAATCAAGTTGATGATTCAAATTGACCATGACAATGAGCTTCTGCATGTACTCCTTTGTGAAGACATAAGTGGTCTTAGACTTTTGCTTCCTCACTTTGAGCCTTGGTCTCTTCAGACTGTGAGAAGAGTGGGTGGGACTGGATAATCTGTATGATAACTTTGAAGTCCCTATATATTTGAGATGCGGAGGCCAGGGTCTGCAGGAGGTCACATGCATGCATTTACTAGGAAGTGCTGGGACACTGCCTGTGACCTATTTGACACAGGCGAGAGACCAGCACTCCGGGAGGCTGAGCTTTTCCCACTTCCCTCTTGTGGGGGCCCTGCAGGCCTTCTACCTGCACTCCAAGAGCAGGGATGACCTCGGGGTCAAGAGGGGCAGGAGGCTGTATTCTTGCTGCTCCTTAAGAGATAATGAGCCTGAGGTTTAGAGAGGACAGCCGGGATGAGGACTGGATGCTAGGACTTCAAACACGTTCAGGATGCCAAAGGCTGTAGGCAGATTTTTATTAAAAGGGACATCACTGACTTTTCTTATAGATCGTTGCTCCTCAGACAATAGCCGTTCTCATAATTTTTTTATTTTTTGGTTCCAATATAGTTCACTTTGTTTCATTAAGGAAGTCTAGAAGGAAATAACTTTTAAAGAATCTAATAAATACAAAGAGAGAAAATGTTAAATTGCATTTTATTGGCTTTATGGTCCCAAATCCATTTCATTTCCTGAATGCATAATCTCAAATTCATTTCATATCCTGAATACATATGCTACATTTCAAAAATATCAGGCACAACCAAACCAAGAGTCAAGTGATAAAATGCTTATCAATCATCAACTTGAAAGTCTCTTCTTGTCTTTCTTGTCACGAAAAGTCTCATGTTTCCCTTCTAATGCAACTTAGAATTGGCATTTCAACTCTGCTTTTCAGTTACTAGGCTAGTCTGTGGGGTCAGAGCCTCCTAAGGAGCTCTTGGGTTTGTTTTTCTCTCTTCTCGAGATGAATGTAGAAAAGCGCACCCCAAGGGATTCACAGTTTTTACGAATCTGCTCCCCCAAGCTTCTATCTGTAGATTCTTCACCAAGCACTGAAGAGATGGAGACTTCTATTTTTTGGAGAATTAAAATAAGCTTAACTTTTGTCATCATGTGTATCTATGAGATTTTTTTAAAGTAGTCTAAAATTGGAATAGAATATGAGCTTTCAGCATCTCCTGATTTCATTCATTTAACAGACACATGTGATGTACACGCCCTGGGTAAGCCCTGTGAGTGACAAACGTGTTGACTAGGCCTACTCCCGCTCCCTCTCCTTGTAACCAGAAGGGCAGGCCATGTGCACATGATGGCTACAGTAGGGGTTGTGGGGCATTGGCTGCCTGAGAAGACAGACTATAGCATCATCAGACTCAGGGTTGCGAGGAGAAGTAGCCCATGAAGGAATCCAAGGGAGAGTCTGTGGGGTTTTTTTATAAGGAGGTGGCAGGAAAGAACGGCATTCATAAACTCGGAGAAGGAGCCAGTGTCAAGCATTTTGAGAAGTCCAGGTTACATGGTATTCTAAATTTTGGAAGATGATATTGGAAAGTATACAGGGGCATAAGGAAGGCCCAGGAGTCTGTACTTCACATGGCAGTAGGTAACAGAAGGAGGGTTTTGAGCAGAGACTAGCAGCCAACGTGGGGCCTTGGTGGAATAAATGTGGTTTTGAAGCATGAATGGTAACTGGCCCCTGGGTCTCCTGCTGCCAGGACCACCCTATGGAGTGAGAGGGGCCTGGGGGCCTGTTAGGTGGGAAGTCCTTGGTAGAGCCGTAGGGGCTGCTGAGGTTGGAGAGCCCAAGGTGCATACATAGCTGCTGGGTTGGAGCCCAGGAATGTCCACGGACTAGGAGCAGCTCATATTATTTTTTTTCTTTTCTTTTCCTTTTTATGCAAGAGAATAATTTTTTAAATTCGGTCTGTTTCTTTTCTTTATATTTTATTTTGTTTTTTAAAAGTTTTTCTTAGTACATGACAGTAGAATCTGTTTTGGCAGACTATTCATACACAGAGTCTATTCTATTTAGGATCCCACTTTTGTAATGGTACATGCTGTGGCGTTCCCCTGGTCCTGTATTCAAATACAAGACAGTAGAATTAATCAATCATGTTACTTTTTACTCCTTTTTTTTTTTCCAAGAGAAGAAACCTTTGAAAATGCTTGGCTACGAGTAAACCCTAAGTTTGCATTCTTGTTCTAAACTTCTATGGTGATCCCACAGCGCTAGGTGTGCTCCTTCATTTTTATTTGTATGCTATGTGGCTACTCGACAAATGTTTGAAATGCCTTCATATATTTGTTTTAAGAACAAACTAAACATATCAGCATTGTTTAGCAAACTTGCATGAACTCAGCAAGTGACATAACGAACATTCTCACTGATGAACATCTAAACTATTCTCCTGCTATGAAGCCTGCACTGAGGAGGTGAATGGAGTGGGGCTCTCTGCTAGACCTGCCCCCTTTCTTTCAGTAGTGGATAAAAGAATGAAATGCCATTTTGATCTCCTGCCCATCAGGCAGCAGACAGCCTGCAGGTACTGGATGCTTCGAACATTTTCTTCCCCACAGAGAGCACCCATGAAAGGAGAAGCCACAGGGTGGACTGCTGTGACTCCCTCCTGAGTCTGAGCCTGAGCAAGCACTTCTACGAAGCCAGAGACATTGCTTATGTATTCATAAGCATATCTCTGATTTTTTTTAGAATATTTATTTTGTAGCTGTAGTTAGATATAACCTTTTTTAAAATTTGTTTATATGTGGTGCTAAGGATTGAACTCAGGGCCTCTCCTCTCCGCTGAGCCACAACCCCAGCCCTCATAAACATATTCTTTATATACCTTGTACCCACACTACATCGTGGCCAGAAATCCACCCTCTCCTGATACAGCCAACTCCTCCTCCTGCCCTATTCTTTTGTGGAGCCCAAGATTACAGACCAGCAGGCAGCAACCTCTGGGACGGCCAACTCGGCCTCCCTAGCGTCGTTCTGAGGGGATAGGTCAAGTCCAGCATAGCAGTCACTTTGGATCCCTGGGAATGTCCCCAGGGTCTGTGCACAGAGGCCCTGTGTGGTTCGTGAGGCGTGGGGGTGCAGGGACTCCACCATGGGCTGATCCTCTCTGACACTGGGGAGTAAATTGCCTCCTCCCCTGTTGTTAGGGGTTGAATTCTATCCCCCAGAAGACATGTCGAAGCCTTGACCCCCAGTCCCTCAGAATGTGACCTTATTTAGAGGTAGTAGGGCCTTTACAGAGGTAGTGACGTTAAATGAATTCATATGGATGGGCCTTAATTGGATAAGTGAGTGTCCTTATGAAAAGGGTAAATTTTAGCCAGGCTCCATGGCACATGCCTGTGATCCCAGCAGCTCAGGAGCCTGAGGCAGGAGGATCATGAGTTCAAAGCCAGCCTCAGCAATGACAAGGCGCCAAGCAACTCAGTGAGACCCTGTCTCTAAATAAAATACAAAATAGGGCTGGGGTGCAGTCGAGTGCCCCTGAGTTCAATCCCCAGTCCACCCTCCCCCCAAAAGGGAAATTTGAGCACAGACTTAGACCTGCAGAGGGAGGATGATGTGAAGAGACACAGGGAGAAGGTGGCCGTGAGACTGGAGTGGGCAGTCACAAGCCACGCAGTGCCACAGAGGAGGCTGGCGACACCAGGAGCTGGAAGAAGAAAGCGGGGTCTGTCTGCCCAGAGAGAGAGCATGGTCCTGCTGACCATTCATTTGGACATGTGGCCTCCAGAGCTGTCAGACAATACATTTCAGGTGTTTTCAATCACCCTATTTGTGGTTCTTGGTTATGGCAGTGCTAGGAATCCACATGCGACCCGCATTAGCTTTCAGAGGACTTTCCTGTACAAAGACTCCTTTTTTCCTTGGCCACTGCTTCTCCATCTTCTCATCTGCCTTCTCTGTGAACACAGTGGCCTCAGAGCAAAGAAAGACCCAGTCCAGCGTGATTGGCATGGACTGGGGAAGGGGAGAGCTGCTGAGTTCTGAGGATCCGTCCGGACAGGCCTGAGGACCCCAGCATCTCCATCACGTTGCAGGAAGAACTGGGGATCTGACAACTTGAGATCTGGGAAGGGCTCCTGGTGATGAGGTCGGAAGAAACCCTTCAAAGAGAAGCAAAGCCTGGGAACATGCTGTTTGTGAGTTATACGACCGGAGAACTAGTGCCAGCTTTTAACCCAACACTTGTTTTCAGCAGATGAGGAATCTGCATCTCGGTGACTTGCCACCAATCACACAAATGAAGACAGTGACTCAGAACCAGAATTCAATCTGCAGGGCTCTTTCTACCAGCCCTGTCAACACACACTTAAAGTCATTACTCTGGGGCCAGCACTGTGAGACACACACCCTCCCTTCGTATAGCCTATAACCGAATCAGAGACAGAGCCAATATCCCAGCATGATTTGATGAAGACAGAGAGGGCAGCAGAAGGCAGCAGGCCTTGCACAATCCCTTTGTCCAGGAAGCGCGCTGTCTTCATCAGGAACCTGGATAATATTTGTCTTGCCTCCTGAACTCGTTATGGGAAAATGCTTTGAAATGCACTATGAGCGCAGGAAGCACCAGCAATCAAGTGTGGGGGTCAGGTCCAAATCAAATTACACAAGGGATTTGGTGCAGAAAAGTAAGTGCCTTTGTAGATATCATCGTTTGCACAGGTTATTTTTTTTTAATATATGGAAGGTCCGTAAGGCACATTATCTCTGGAGTCTCTTAGCAAACTCCTGTGTCATTGAATGGAGAGATAAAAAACCTTTCTGAAACAGATGTTAGCCCTGAGCTCCTACTTCCTCTTTTGCTACCTTGTTTATTTCTTTCCATGTACAAAAGCTAAAATTTAAAAATAGCCAATTCAGATAAAGGTGGTGGTATATCCAAAGAATAATGCAAAAGCATCTGTTAATTTAAACGTGGGGCTTTATTAATATATTAAAACTACCTGTAGCTTTAATTTTTTTTTTTTGCACCAAGTTCAGCAGTTGTTGTGCAGGGACTGCTGAGCAGATTTGGACCCCATATGCTTAATATTAGTTAGATTCATTTGGATGCTTAATAGCTTTGGTAAAGCGGAACTGTGTTTGACACTGTTTTTGTCTGTGGTTAGATGATACATTCAGTTCTGGAAACTTGAAGAAAAAAAAAAAACAGAAAATTCTGACAACCTGCCTGAGTTTAACCCCATCTGTCCCCTGGACTCATTAACTCTTGTAGCTAAACTTCCTCTGCAGATCAGAGAACACTTTTTATATGCAATTGGTTGTATCTTTGGTCATAGAGCAGTGGCCCATTTGGGCTGGTAAAATACCTGAACTGTGTATCTGAAACAACAAACAAGTGTTTCTCACAGTTCTGGAAGATGGGGAATCCAGGATCAGGGCTCCTGCAGGTTGGGGGTCTGGAGAGGGCCTGCTGCCTGGTTTGCAGATGGCCACCTTCTTGATGTATAGTCACAGGTCCAGGAAAGCCAGTGCTTAGCTCTTCCTCTTCTTATGGATCCTGATCCCATCATGAGTGCTTAACTCTCATGACCTCATCTAATCCTGACCACTTCCCAAGGCCCCACCCCATGATCCCATCCCATTGGAGGTTAGGTTTCAACATCAGAATTTTGGAGGGACACAAACATTCCGTCCGTAGCGAGCAGCCCAGAACCATCCTCGCCTGACGGGTTCGGTTACTGGCATTTCCCAAGGGCTGTTTTACATGCAGTGCTCATGCGGCGAGTGCAAGATGAAGGCAGTGTTCCATGTCGAATGATGTACTGGATCTTTCTACTTGGGTTATCCTAAGCATCCAACCAACCATCTGCTTATAATAATGGTCTAAAATATTTTCTTTGAAGAAGTAGGAATTTGCTCAAATTATGTAACTCCTTAGGTCTGCAGCTCTTGGGAGACCATGAGATTTACTCACCCACTCATGGTTCATTCAACAAATACTTAGTGAGGACTGGGCATGAGTCTAGATGCTAAAGAAGTTAGTAACGAACAAGACAAAGTCCCTGCCTTCAAGAGGCTTATGCCACTTGCAAATCCACAAATTCATGTATAGTATAATGTCAGATTGTGATGACAGAAGAAAATCCAGTAACTGGGAGATTAATCTGACTTGGATGAGGGAGTGAGGGAGAGCACTTTTAAAAAACTTTTTATTAGTGCATTATAGTTAGACATAACCATAGTGTATTCATTAAGCTGTACTCACACAGTACATGATATGATTTGCTCAATCTCTCCCCAGCACCTTCCCCAGGGAAAGCATTTTTGAAGAGGTGATACAGAGCAGAAATCTGAAAGAAATGAGGGACTGACTTTCATGTGGAAGAAGAATATTCCAGGGAGTGGGAACAGCTAGTGCAAAGGCCTCGAGATGGCATGCACTTTGCATCACTGAGGATTAGTGAGAAGATGGGCATCATTGAGTGCACTGAACAAGATAAGGAGTGGTAGGAAGAAGATGGGGGCGAGAGAGCAGGAAGTCAGGTCATTAAATACAATAGGAAGTCGTTTTGAAAGGGTCACTGTAGCTGTTGTATGGGGAGTGGGATGTTGGGGAGCTGGGGAATTCAGACGCTATTGCAAAACTCCAGTCCTAAGATGAGTGTGGACATGGAACAGGCCAAAGAAGGAAGAGCTGGGAAGCAGCTGGAGTTAGAATCATGATTGGCAGATGGACGTAGGAGAGGCATGGACGTCAGGGAAGCAGCTTTATTTTTCTCCAATTATAGAAGCCCACGGGCCACCGTCACGAGCCCACTGTTGCCCATGAGAGAACATGACCCCCAGCAGCGGAATCCGTAAAGGTGAAGGAAAATCAAAGCCTTCTGAGGCTTTCACGTTTAAGATAAAGGTTTGAATTTTCCATGAAGAAGAGAATAAAGACATTACATGCCCTGTATCACCTTTTGAAAACCTTTCCTCAGCAACCTTTCAAAACTGCAGCAGACGTTCCTTGGTTGGAAAAATAAAGTAGATTGCAATTTCCAGGAAGAAGAGACCATGATCATGGGCTAATTATGAAGTTCAATGCTGCATGTCTCGGAAAGATCAGATTCGGCTTACAGTTTCTCCTGCCACATGGTGGTCTCAGACAACATCAGAGCAGCTAAGGGTAAAAAGGAGGCCAATGATAAAATTCACATTTTTCTCTTCTCTGTCCTGGCATCTCAAACTTTACATCATTTTCTTGTAAAAATAACACTCAGCATTGGCAGGACCTACTTTGGATTTCCTGTTTCCTTTCTTTTTGTTTGGTTCTTATTCCTTCCTTCCTCCAAATCGGTTTTTCATATTTTCTAACCTGCAAAAAAATAATTTGACATATTTCTACAGTCTGTAAATTCTTTTGAAGATGAATGTGCTATTGCTTAGGATACTTTTATAAATTTTTAAAAATGTGAAAAATTTGAAATAATGTGATTTTGGGGGTGTCACTCATTTCTAGGAATTTTTCTGAACAACAACAAAATGATTCCAGGAATCTGTTCTACTCCAAATTAGTTGTATCTTTGGATTTTGTTTGTTGCCATCATTCTGTAAGATTATATTTGCAGCCTGTGATTAGATGTAGCTCATAGCACTGAAATGTAACCTTGGTATCAAAGCTGCATCAGCTCTTGTATTGTGTCTGTGGACGAAATTATTAAAAGAGAGCCTGTGTTCCCACAATTGATACTGTTTTGTTTTGGAATGAGCAGACAACCCTTGCAGCCTGTGCTAGTTTCCCCACACAGACTTGGTGCGTGGGGCATTTTATTATTCGTGGAGCCAGAAGCCTGGCCTCTAACAGGACTTCAGGGGTTAGTTCTATGATGATAATGTGATAAGATCATCGTTCTTCAGTTGACATTTACATGGCTCAGATTCTCCCTTATTATTAAGAATAGAAACTTAAAGGTGTTTTACTTTTCCCTGAGAAGGAAATATTCTAGGATTTTTAGGCCACAGGACTCTGTTCTGTGCAGGAAGGGATTCAAAGGACAGGAGCAGCCTCTGGCCACAGCAGGCATAGCTGGAGGCCAGGTCCTCCTGCACTCCCCCACAGCACCACACACACAGGGCAGCCACTTACTGAGGTCTGATGCTACACCCAACCGTCTTGGGTGTTGTCCTTGTGACAGAGAAAGCCATTGAGGCTCAGAGAGGACAGGTTCTCTCTCAGGGCCCACTGGACTTGACGTCAGTGTTCAAACCTGGTGGAAAGAAGGCTGCAAAGTAGAACAGTAGTTCGCCTGTCCTCGGGGAAGCTAGGAAGCCGATGGCCTGAACTACTGTAAGTGCTGAGGGAAGGGAGAGAAGGCAAGTCAACTGTGGGGGCATCCTTGGAGGAGCTACCCTGTGTGGTTTAATTAACAACAACTATTCTGAAGGATCCTGTTTGGAGGGGGATGTTTCAAAGCCTGTGCCCCCCATTGCAGGGTGCCCTGCAACCCTGACTCTTGTTCCTCACTCATCCCCCGGCGTGTGACAATATGGATGTCACAGGGTTGTCAGCAATCTCCCACCTTTGCTGTTGGTCAGCCTTCCCTGGGGGTCAGGAATACCCTCACGCCTCGCAGTTTCTGTTGCATTTGTTATAAGTCACATAACTTGCATGAGGGATGCTCTTGGTTGAAGTAAAAGAAAACCAGGCCCAGATGGCCTTAAGCAACAGGAAATGTGTTGATTTACATAAATGGGTGCCCAGCCGCTGAGCAGTTCCGTGCGGGTTCACGTGGCAAGTTCAGCAATGTCATCAGAGGCCCATCTGTCGGCTCTGCCTTCCACCCTGACAGCCTGCCCTGTGATTGGTCCTCCTGTGAGCCCAGGTGGCTACCGGAGCAGGCGCATCTGTATGCTGCCTTTTCATGTCTGATGTCAAATAGATCCTGGCTTCCTGTTGCTGCCTGTGAGAGTAGGGAGGGACTCTTCCAGAAGCCACCCAGTAGTCCTCCTTTGAATCTCTTTTGACTGACTTGGTGCACATCTCCATTCCGGGAGGTGGGATTCCCTTTGACTCTCTGTGGCCACCTTTTGAGCTGAGCCCAAATCCCTTGTCCACAGGCTGCTGTTTAGCGGGGGAGGAGCTATGTGATGACAGTCAACAGCAACGTCCCTTACACAGGCGAGGGGTAACTCGGGGTCACCGGCACTTTTATTTATTTTCCACCCTCTTAAGAAGATTTTGGGCTGATGAATAGTTCGATAGGCAGTGCTACAAGATGGGTTGCCTGAAATTATTAGGGGGCAGGTGACAGACAATCCCAAAACATGAAAACATGCTGGGCCTCATTAGTAACAGGGAAAATATAAATTAGGATCACAATGACATGCTATTTTACTCCCACTAAATTGGCAAAAATTAAGAAGTCTGACATTACCAAGCGCTGGCAATGATCTGTTATGAGGAAACAGAACCTCTCGTATAGTAGGAGTATCATTTGGTACCACCACTTTGGAAAATACATCTGTTATTATCTTATAAAACAGAACATGCATGTACCCTTTGAGTCAGCAATTCCATTTTTAGGTCGAATTCTAGAACAGTTTTTGCAATTTCTTAAACAGACATGTTTGAAAATGTTCACGACAATCTTGTTCACAACAGTGAGAAACAGTCAACAATCCAAGTGTTCAAGAACAGGAGAACAAATAAATACACCGTGGTACATTGTTCAAAGTGAAAATGAAGAACCACTGGCTACCCAACAACATGGACATGTCTTAGAAACTTATGCTCAACAAAAAATCAAGTTGCCAAAGACTACAAACAATAAAATACCACATTTGTAAAACTCAAAGCCAGCACATTCAAGCAAGGTATTGTTGGGAGACTACCATATGTTCTAAAACTACCTTTATAGGCAGGAATGGTCTTCTAGAGAGGGAGCAGTCTAGAGGGTGGGGCCCAGAAATATCTCAAAATTATTTCTTGTGATGTTGGCCAATGGGATCTGATCTTTGATTGGGTGGTAAGATTGAGGGTGTTTATTTTATTTGGGGTTTCATAATTTTCTATCTACAAAATAGTTTATAAGAATCTTAAAACATATGCTCACTGAGCTATTAAGCAGCAAATGCCATTGTTTGCAATAGAGTGTCCCAAAAAATCGTGATTCTTATAGAAGGAATCCATTCCTGATGAATCAATTAATATTCTGTGAGAGAACAAATTGTTATGTGGCTGGAGGAGCCAGCAACTGTAATCTATTTAGGCTTTGAGAAGTCTTTGATTAATTGCCATGTCATGACTTATTAAAACCCTGGTGTTAAGAGTGGGTTGAGTTAATGTTTACTCATGGATAGGAAAGCAAGGATAAGAAGTTTGAAAAAATTAATGTGGAATTAAATGTGTAGAAATGTAAGCCCTGTAACGATCAGAGTCGCTATTTGCTGATAGCACACTTTTTTTTTTTAATGCTTACAGGGCAACACACAAACAAAAAAGTCCCTCAGACTAAGAGTTGAGGGCACCAGGTAGTTGGTGATACTCTGAGCACTTGAGGTCCAAGCACAGATCAGAGCCTGTTTGACTCAGAAGGACAGCAGATGAGCTTTTGTGTAGAGAGCACACTTGTTTGGTGATTCCCCTTCCCTTTAAATTCTCTCTGGGCATTTATTCTTGGTGGGAAAACTTTGGAGCTCATGTAGGGATTTTTCCCACACTTACCTGTAGGGAAATCTCTTATGGTTAATAAGTTCTATTTAATCAGGTTCTATCTAAACAGCTGTTTGAGCCCCTGGACTGTGTAGGGAGCTATTTGCCTCTGTCAGCATCATCACGCTCCCCAGCCCCCCACACTTGAAGCTCTTAGTTTTGACCTTCTACAACTCTGACAGTCACTTATCACAGGTGTGTGTTGTCTCTGTGTTATCTCTCACTGCCCCGTCCTACACACAAGTGGTTCTGTACTCTGTATTAGATGATTTTCAGGGAAGGGCCTGATCTGTTGTTTCCTGCTTCTTGGGATTCTCACTCTTGGGAACTTGGTACTTGCTGATCTATGATTGCAAGCTCATTGCTAGTTTTTTTTTTTTTTTTTTTTTAATCTTTAGAAAATCCCATGGGTCTATTTTGGGAGTTCTATCCTTCAGAGGACTCATAGCTACATTTTTGGAGAACTGGGGCTCCAGGACCTTAAACCACTTCATCCTCATGCAAGTGCAATGTGGAGGCGCAGGCTCAGCTACTCACCTCACAGCTGGCCTGAGGCTGCATATGCAAGCCCGAGGTGGACATTCCTATTGGCATTTGCTGTTGGTGCAATCCTGCCCTATGGTTTGCCCTCCAGAAAGTGCTGTAGCTCTGCCCCTTGGATACACTCCTACCTTTGGCGATCTCAGAAGGAGTCTGGGTGCTCTACCAGGGCACCATCTGCCACATGATCAGAATCACAAGTCTTCATTTGCTTTCCATTTTCATAAATCCTTGTTTGGGGGAGCTCCACATGCCTCTCAATTCCATGGAAGTTGGAGTGTGTGTCTAGTTGACCTTCTCTGCTATTCGGGGAGTGATGTTTGGGAAAGGCTATGGGAAAAATATAAAATCGGAGAGCTGTGCCTTGTGCTTCCCACTATGAAAATGTTCCCATCCCTCAGTGTGCAGAGGCCCCCAGGTACTGACCCTGAGTGCACACAGACACACGGAATTGTATTGGTTTTCTGGGGCTGTTGCAGCAAATTAGCCCAAACTGAGTGGCTTCAAACAACACCCATTTATCATCTTTTGGCTCTTTTTGTCAGAAGTCTGGGTGCAGCATGGCTCAGCTGGCACTTGGCTTGGGGTGTGACAAGGCTAATATTACTTGGCAGGACTGTACTATTTGGCAGAGCTCTAGGGAAGAATCCAAGCTCATTCAGGCAGTAGGGACATGGAGGACTGAGGTCCCATTTCCTAAGTGCAGTTGACCAGAGTCATTCTCAGCTGTAGAAGCCCCCTGCAGCCCGTGACTCATGGTCCCTTTGCCCCAAGCAGCAGTGGGTGTGTGTCTCCAAGGTCAGAGTCTCTCTCTGTCCTCTCTGCTCATCTCTCCAAAGCATTTCTCTGACACATCAATCCGCCTTTCTCTTGTTATTAAACATTCACATGAGTTCAGCGGTCCTCCTGGATGATCCAGGCAGTCTTCCCATCTTAAGGTCCGCCGGTGATAGGATGCATCTGCCAAGCCCCCTCCCAGCAGCGTGTAGATCAGGGGGCAATAGCCTTGGAGGAGCCTCTTCCAGTCCCTGATACCCCATGTGTACACCCACATTCATTTGAGTCTTACAACAACCTTGTGAGTTAGGTTGTCATCATTCTCATTTTAAAAATATGATCGCCGAGGCACAGAGCATCCACCTGGTGCCCACTGCGTGCTGTTAGCAAGTGGCAGAGCTGGGATGTAAACGCCGTGGTCTGTCTCCAGAGGCCATGCTCCTGACCGCTGTGCTGCATGGCTCTGGATCACAGACCCTGTGCAAGTCGCATGCCATCTAAAACACTGCTGAGAGGTGGATTCACCTTCTGAATTTCATAAAATGTTAGAGGTAAGAGGGCTGACTGTGAAGGTGCAGACTGCCTGGGTGAGCCCTCTAAGTCTTCTGGATACAGAATCTAGGCTTTTCCTCCACAGACTGGCTGAGAATCTTTCTTTTTCAGTGTCGGTGTTTGCAGCTTTGTACAAGCAATTGCAAAGGAAGCCACGTTGGGTGCTTCTCATTTACAGGTGGAGAAGCTGAGGCGAGAGCCTCGTCCGTACTCCCCTCTCCCGGCAGCCATTCTCCACTCTTCGTTCTCTTTCACCTGCTCTGTTCCCTGCTGTCCATCTGCTCATCTCCCACGGCTGCCCCCACCTTCCCCACTCCTTTTCCTCACAACCAAATCTCCAAAAAGAATATTCTAGATTCTCACTTACAACTGCTCCTTCAGCTGCTCTTATGGTCGCAGTGGAACGTCCCTAGGCCAGGACACCCCTGGGCCACATCTTGCTGAACCCACCGTCCTGGTCAGTACGCACTGCCCTGTTCTGGTCCCCAACCTCTTGCTGCTGCTCACTGGGGTTTCACGTCCTGATGGCCTTTCTCAGTCCCTTGTGCTGGTTTCCTTCTCTACCGACCTCCTTCGTTGAAGTCTGCAACAGGAGATGCAAATGTGATGCTCGGATGTGCTGAGGGGAGGCACCCGGAGGCAGAGAGAGGTCCCAGCCAAGACTCCAGGCCCAGCCTCCAGCAGCCTCACTCCTTGGGCGGCTCCTGCCTCAGAGCCTTCAGCCACCACCCTGCACAGGTCGAGCGGAAGGTTTTGCCATTTCCTTTTCCTTTTTAAATTTTTTTAAAATCAATGATTTTTTAAAAAATCATAATTTACCTTTGTGGCCTAGAAATCCAATCATGGCTAGAAGCTGTCTCCTACTCCACCCTCGCCAACCCCAGCAAGGCCTCTGTCTCTAAGAAGGGGCATTCTCTAATCTGCTTCTAAGTGTTGGCTTTTTTTTCTTTTTCTTTTTTAGTTTCAGAGTCACCCTGTAGGATTAAAAAGGATGGGATTATTTACCAGCTTTCCACATGGGTGGTGGTAAGGTGGGAAGTAGGAATAGGCATCACCTGTGCCGTGTATTTCTCTTTCAACATATTTGTTTCCTGCTTCCACCAGCTAGAAAATGCAGCTAGTCATTCTGCAGAGAGTGGGGTGTGGAGAGGGTGCGTGGTGGTTAGCAAGAACACAGGAAGCATTTTTCTGTAATGGCACCTTCACCTGCGGCCTGTCTCACCCCTTGCTGGCCCAGGCCGAGTCTCTGTGTTTATCCTCATGGTCCCCTGTGCACTGTGAACTTCTGGAGGACCCGTGTGTGTGTTTAGTGAGCGCCCAGCTCAGCGGCCTAAACACGTTTGATAACAGACGTTAGTCGTTCCCACCGTAGCTGGGAGAAGGTGGCAGCTGAGGTTCAGTGGCCCTGGCGTACTGGAGACAGAGGCAGAGACAATACGGTGGAGATAGGGAGGTGTGGACCAGCCCGTTTAACAGGAATCAGAAACCCCTGAGGAAGGTGGGGCAGGTGGTCTCTTAAGTGCCATCGTCAACTCAGGGAGGCCAAGGAAGTGACTTGCTGACATCACGTGGCAAGCTGAGATTTGAGCCCATGCTGTGGTTGGCATGTCCTCTCCAGGGTTCATGCTGAGATTGGGTCACCACTGTGACTGTACCAGAGGTGGGACTCTCTGGGTGATGAGATTCTGATGCCTCTGCCTTCAGGAATGGATAAGATGCAGTCATCTCAGGGGTGGCTCTGTTAGGGCAGTGAGCTCCCCGGGTGGGGTGGGGGCTCTTGCCCTGCCCTTCCTGGGGAGATAAGGCAGCAGGAGGCCCTCACCAGCTGCCCAGCAAGTGCCTAACCCCTGCTCTTGGACTCCCAGTCTCCAGAACCATGAGAAGGAGGTTTCTGTTCTTTCTGAACCATGTGGCCTCAGATACTCTGTTACATCAGCAGAAAAGAGAGTAAGACCCTCCCTCACCTGGCTCAGGTCCCTGCCCGTCCCCTGCAGCCCCTGCTGGCCCTTTGCCCAGTGACCTTCCCATCTGAGCAGCCCTTTCCTTGACTCATGGCCACGTTTCCCTCCGACACCCACCGCCTCCAGCTCTGCTCTTCATTGGGCCACTTCCGGCTGTAGGATGCCAGGGATCCACCCTTCACAGCCGGAGCTGCGTTCTGCACCTCATAAAGCACATCCCGGGTCGTCACGGACACGCACACGGTGGCTTCCCCTGGGAAGAAGAGCTCTGATCAATTGGCTTCTTCAGAAGCCGTTGAACCTGTTGAAACAGGTCAAAAGGTACTTGTCTTCTGCTATCTCTCTTTCCTAACATGTACACTCATCAGGATCCAGGATTAGATCACACTGTGCATTCTTAAAATGTCCTTATCATTCTTTGAGAAATTCTATATTTTAAATCTTCAAGCTAATTGTTTCCCAACTCAGGAAAAGTGTGCATTTCTGTCTTGTATGCAATTCAAATTTCACCATCGATGGCAGAGCTTCAGAAGAAACCAGAAATGAAGCCGAGTCCCCGTAGTAAGGACGCTGGCCACATTGTGCGTCAGTGTTCCCCTAGACTGTCCATCAGGGCCTCGATGGAGAGCATCTGTGCTTGTGGATGAAGGCACAGTCGACACAGCTGTCCCCGGGGTGGTCTCTTGCTGAGATCCCCCGAGAGGCTCCTCGCGTCCTGCCGCTGAGCAGGTTGCTCCTCACAGCCCACCGTCCTCGGCAGGAAGGAAACAGGACAGGCCGCTCGGCACCGTCCTTCTCTCCATGTCATTAGCTTCTGAATCATGCAGTAAAGTCTCAGGAGCTGTGGTTGGTGTGGCTGCAGGAGAGATGTCGCAGAGCTACAAAGCGGGGGGTGGCCTCTGTGTGTGCCAGTCATCTGGGCAGGGGACTAGAGGGTGCATCACAGAGGAGGGTGATTTGGTCACCTTGGGCGTTTCACACCGTGACCTGAGCTGTCACCCTGCAGCTTCTCGCCTCACCACGATCTTCACCCCACCTGGGATTCTGTCCGCACTCACGCCAGCCTCAGAGACACAGCCCATGGCCCTTTTTACCTTTTATTATTTACACTGTGCCAGGCACTTTACTAAATGCCATGCATACATTTACTTCATCACCTACTCATTCTATGAGCCTAGTGTTGATATATTGTATACTGTTATTATATATGATTATTGTATATGATTATCAATGCTTTTACTTTGCAAATGAAGAAACTGAGGCTCAGAGAGGTCAAGTAACTTTGTCTGAAGCACACAGCTAGTGATGAAATCAGAGATCATAACCCAGACCTTTTCTGACCCTAAAGACCTCCTTGCCCATCCATCATGGAACTGGGAGGGAACCTAGAAATCAATTATTTCTAACTCCTGTTCTTATAGATAAGTGATTCTTGCTTCAGAGAAGAGTGACTTGCTCCTGGTCCCCTCATCAGGGGTCTCCAGACCCTGGGTCTAGGCTCTTCCCACCATGACACATGACCTCCGTCCTTTCTCTTAGAGCCTGATCCTGCACACCAGTCTCCCTGAAGGAGTTTGTGCCACAGAATTTGCTCTGTTTATGAGAACAATCTGAGTTGAGTTGCATTAGCAGATGTGGGAAAAATCTAGATTCAGCAGTTACAGGAAAACAAAGCGGCTTGGATGTGACATACTGAAGGCAAGTGGGCACAAGTGGGTTCTGGGGCTCTCGGTTCTCTTACGTCTGTGTAAAGAAGCGCAGGCCAGGGCTGACCCTCATCCCCCCTGGGGACCCAGTGCTGGAGCTCCACTGCCCTCTCCTCTTGGGATGTCCATTTTCATATTCAGAACATTGAATTCTCCTCTTTCCAAGGAGCAAAACCCGGCTGCCCCTCTGTGGCTGCTGGGGCAGGGGTGGAGGGTTCTGCTCCAGAGAGCAATCGAGCAGAAATACCCTGTTAGATTGTCACAATCGCTAACGACTCTGATCTCACAGTGAAGCCGGACTGGGCCCTGGGATCCCCAGTGTCAGGCTTTAGTCTCTGTGTTTATTAGGGGACAGCAGGACAAGAGAGCATCGAGTTTCATGGGCAGTGTCATACAACTCAAGGGACCCTGTGCCAGCCGTAGACCTTTGCTGGCTATTTGAGCCCTGAAGACTCGTGGCCGCTGGAAAGCCTCACTGACCTTCCCGGGAGGAGGCTGAGCCAGCTTGTGTTCCCCGGAGCGAGAGTGGAGCGCAGTCCAGGCCGACAGGGAACCCCAATCCAAGAGCATGGGGTCGGGGGCCTGGGTCTCAGGGAGCTGTGCTTTTCTGGAGTCTCCAAAGCCCCAGCTTTTGGCAGGTCAGAGACTCGATCTTGTCACGGTGCTTTCAGAAGTGTCTGCGTCAGGGGTCCCACGGGTGTCTGAGGTGTCCAAGGAGGGCAGTTTATTTGGTGTGGCTATTTGAGAGTGGCCGAAATGTCCTGTGCTGGCGGAACTGAGTTGACTGACTCCTGGAAGGCTGCTTGCTGTAGGGGGAACAGGAACCAAGGGAGAGGGTGACCCTGAACCACGCAGCACCCAGGCCCAGCAAGGCCCGATGACTCGGCCCTCACACAGCCTGCCACTATGGCCCGAGTGTTCCTGCTGGCCACCGAGGGGCAGACACCAGGAAATCCTCCCTTCCCGATCCTCTCGCACTGCTGTTGAGCAGAGCCCGGCGTAACCGATCACATTCTGGCTCATGATTATCACATTTCAGGCCTCTTTTCTGAGCTTATGCCAAATCACACACAGCGGACTTGGGAGCATCCCAGTCTCTTTAGCGAACAGTTCTCAGTCTCTTGTGTTCTCTCTGCAGCAGCCTGCCAGTGCCAACTGCATACATCTATATAAGTAAACATTTTATTGGTGTATAATATACATACAGAAAGTACACAGATTGTAAGGGTACAGTTCTGTAAATTTTAACTGTGTTATGGAACTGATATTACCAGTGCTCAGAGCAAGCAAACAGAACATTACCAGCACCCACAAGTCCCTTAGTGCCTCCTGATAAGCCACTACCTGATCAAGGGCTGCTCTTTAATATGGCAGGATTCATTAGACCTACTTTGGAACTTTATGGAAATGAAACTCACGGTGTCCTTTTTTCTCGACATTTTGTTTTTAAAATATGTCTCTGTTGTTGCATTCAGCTATTTATATCCTTACCATATAATATTCCATATATTAATATTTACATTGTGAATATTAACATGTGAATGTGGAGAATCCGTTGGGTTTCAGGTTTCGCTCTTGGAACAGTGACACTATGAACGTCTTGCATATGGCACCGGGTTGAGTCAGCTGTTGTGAATCTTAGTTTGCTCTCTTGGGGTAGTTTTATCCCAAAGTTCTGGGACTACATTATTGTCCCGTGGACAGGCTTCGTGTCCCTGAGTGCTGACGCAGGCTATTTTTGCCCTGCTATGATGCCATTGTGCACTTGGCCAGTCTCCTGCCAAACTCTAGATCCATGGGGGTCTCGCCCACACCCAGTAAGTGATAGGCAGTTGTTAGTCCAGTGAACGTTGGCTCACGATGGAAAACTGGAAATGAAGGTGGCTCGTGTGTCCTCCCGTTGCCGGGCACACTGCAGCAGTTGTGCAAGGAGGCCAGGTCAAGAGGGAGGTCAAGTTGGAGATGCAATAAAGACCCCAGATGGGCTGAGACGGGGGCCCTTCTGGCCTTCCTGTGAGCGCCAGCCACGGACACCCTGGGAGGCACAAATCAGGAAGTGTCAAAGCCACGGAGGTGCAGCTGTCATCTAGCTGACACCTGTCCCCACTGTCCTCTCCCATCTGTACAACATGGACCCCAGGACAGCTGGCTTGGGTGGGGGGGGAAGGCAAGTACTCACACAGGGTGGTACCAGGCCAGGGCATCCCTGGGCACGTGCAGTGCCTGAGGGGAGGACCGTCCAAGCCAGGGCCCATCGCTCCCCCTGGGTCCCTGTCGCCCTGAGCACTGCTTCACTGACCCTTCCGCAGGAAACCCAGAGAGAACAAGTTCCCTGAACGCGGCGCTGTTTCCGTGGTGGGAGCGACTGCATGCAGACAGCCAGACAGCTGCCTGCCCAGGGTGTCTCCCAAGCACCCTGGGTATCTGTCAGGTTCACCCAAACCAGGGACCCCTGGTCCTGGACTAAGATATCATCAGCCAGCCGTGCCCTGAGCAAAGGGGTGGGGGCAGCACCCCTGCTTCCTCCTCACAGCGCTTAGGGTCTGGCTCCCACGGCCTTCACTGCTCCCTGCGGGTCTCTCCTCGTCTCCCAGGTGGGTTTTGTGTGGGTGGCCGTTGCTGTGGGCATTGTACACGTCCTCGGTCAAGGCTCCACACATGAACCACAGCTCAGGCTGGAGACTGAGGAAGGACTGGTTGGAAAAGCCGTCCTAGGGCTGCCTGGGACTCCTTGAGAGGACATGGATATCATGTGTGAGCACTTGCCCGTACCCTGGGCACTCAGGCATCGGATGTCAGGGGCCCGCAGGAGGATGGGGACAGTGACCCCGCTGGCCACTTTGCACACAGCAGGCTGCTGGCAGCCGTGTGTACCGTCCTGAGTTCCAGTCCCCAGCCCTCATGGGAGGCCTGATGGAACAGACCACCTGCCTGCCGCGGCTTCTCTTTCTTCTTTTGTCTGCACATAAGCCCTCCGTCAAGTGGTGCTTCAGGTAGAGGAGCTGGCTCTGGTGAGGCCCTCCCCAAGCCACCAAAGGTTCTGCTACTAGTTCTACTGTGGACTTAAGCCACTCAGTTATTTGGGGACAACAGCTCCTGGGGGAGAGGCCAGAAAGGTGGCATTTTATCAACAACCCAGACAACAATAAGTTCCCGCTGGACCCAATGCGTGTAAAATCACAGCCCCCAAAGCTGGTGTGAGGAGTGGGTTGCGGTATACAGAGGACATAAAAGGAATTAACACCATCCAGTATAGGCCCCAGGTAGCCACCCCACAGCTGGTGTGGCTCTGCAAACCTGTCCCCAGACTCTCCCACCGTCCCTCCTACTGCAGCCCCCTCTAGAGCATCTGCCCATCCTTCTCAGGGTTCCACATGCACCTGCGTTAGTTGTTAGAATCCAGCTCAGGGTTGATGTCCTGGAACTTTGAGTTTAAGACAGCGACCTCACCCCTGTGGCTCCTCCACAACCCACATCAGATCCAACATTCCAGACCCATTCTTGGGACGAGGCAGCCTTCACACACACGGGGTTTGAAATCCTGCCTTCCCTGGGGACACAGGACAGGAGGAACTCTACAACCCACAGCAGCCAGAGAGGAGCGGCCCACTGTGGGTAACAGGAAGAACAGAGCTGGGTCAGAGGACCAGGGCCCAGTGCCCACAGCTACCGCAGCGCTCACAAAGCCCGTTCTTCATGGGTGACCACCAGAGACGCGGTGATGATTGTAACACAAGACATTTGCTCCTGCTGCCCTCAGCCCCAGCTGGGTCCTTGCTGTTCACCATGATGATGTCTGCCTGATGGTTCTGGTAAGCATCGGGGGCCAGTGACCTCAGGGGCAGGTGGAGTGTCCGCCATTCTTTCCTGAAGTTTGGGGAAGCAGCCTGCAGAGCAGCAGCTGACTCCAAGTTCTCTTTTTTCCACTGTATTTTCCAAAGGCTGATGTTAAACTGTGGTGGCATCGTCACTTCAACTAGAAGCCAACAGAGAGCCAAGTTTGATATTTTTCTTCTTTTGTTTATTTTTGCTATGAAAACATTGCAGAGAATAATATCTGATTTTCACACACCCAGGTGTAAATTGGCCATTGTGTGGGGTAAAATAGATGCTTTTCTTATCACCAGTCTTCTCTTAAGGGGCTCAGTAAACGCCCGGGCAGCTTTTACCTCCTTGCCTAGAGGGATGAGCTCAGGGGAGAGGCAAGAGCTTGGTTGGTCTAGAAACATGAATTGCGAACACATCTGCTGAAGATTCAGAATCTTCGTCTCCTGATCAAGGGCCTGGGGAGGGACAGAAGTGGAGCCTTAGCCAGCTTCAGAGGCTGTGTGGTCTCAGGCAAGTCTCTTTGCCTCTCAGTGCTTCCTCTGTGAAACCGAAGTCTCAGCTGGTGCCTTTCATCACACAAACACCTCCTGAGCCCTGACACGAAGGTAACCAACCAGTCCCTGCCCCAAGGACTCAAGTCCTGATAAGAAAGAGAAACAGGACAACCAGCAATTACAGCCCAGTGGGGAGAGTGAGTGGTGGCTGGGATGCCACTGAGGTGGCACTAAGGAGCTGGGGAATGTGGCTCAGGAAGGACTTCTTGGAGTAGAGCCACTTTGGCTCAGTGGAAGGGATGAGAAGGACTTGGCGGGCCAAGGGATGATTCCCAAGGCCCCTTCCAGGTCTAAGGTGTGGGGTCTGTAGTTGGGGTGTGGGGTCTACCTGGAGTTTCACTGGGGCCAGTGGCCCGTGGACAGTCCCTTTTCCACTCTGACTGCAGTGGAGACCCAACAGCCAGGTGAGCTCTTTCCCCGAGATCCTCCCACCGTGTTTGGCTGTTCCGTTTCTCCATTCTTTGTTCCCTGCTGGCAGGGCATATGTCCTGTTGGGACACAGTTAATTAGAGGTCACCTGGCAGTCGCTGCTTATGCAGGAGATTGTTTCCTCATGATCTCAGATTAGTTAAATTCACATTTTGAGACTCGTTTTTTTTTTTTCCATAGAAATAAAGTGTACAGAAAGGGAAATGTGGTCTTTAAATATTTTTGCTTGTCTTGAGAAAAGTCTTAAAAATGCAAAATAATAGTCTGGAGTGGTGGTGCATCCCTTGAATCCTAGCTATTTGGGAGGCTGAAGCAGGAGGATCGCAAGTGTGGGTCCAGCCTCAACAACCTAGTAAGACCCTGTCTCAAAATTAAAATTGTTAGAAAGAGTTGGGGATGTAGCGCTTTGGTAGAGCACCTGGGTTCAACCCCCAGTACCACACACACAAAAAAAGCATAATAATATACAAATAATCATAGTGTTTTTAAAATCTCTTTCTTTCCAAGGTTATTAAATTTCTGGTATGTTTTCTAGTGTTACCTTTTGCACTTACCTGGTAATGAGTGCATAAAAGACATTTTCAGAGAAAGTTTTAAAAAGATTTTAACTTAAAATGGCAGTGTTTAAATAATCAAACAGTGGCCAAAGCCACTTACATTTGCTCTGAGACTTGGAGCAGAAATGTTGGCCTTAGGGTGCTGATTCAAGGACATCTGGGGAGGTCATTTTGAGTACTAGTACTTATAAGGGACAGGGCAACAGCCAAGGTAGTTGATGATTCACTTCTTGCCAACTTTGAAATTATATGGTTCCTGATTTTTTTCTTTATCTAGAGGAATTTGGATTTTTTGCACATAAGATGAAACTTCATTAGTAAGTATATACCCTATTGTTTCAAACTCATGTAAATTCAAATCCACACAAAATGTACACATGTCTGCTTAAAGTCACAGGTGTCAGCACTGGGGGACAATCTGATGAAAAAGTGGGGACCCCAGGAGGCAGATCCTCACAGAGAGAGGGACCTGGTCCTGTGGCTGGAGTCAGGCCTGACAGTTCAGGTTGAGGTCAAGGTCATCCCACCTGGAGCCTGTTACATACAATGGGTTCAACAATTCTGGAAGCAGCCTGGAGTTAGGGCTGCTTGTGGTGCCACCGAACCCTGTCTTTTGAGCAGGTGGCTTCTGTCTTTGTCCTCGTGGGCTGCTATAACAAAGTACCACCACTGGTAGCTTAGGAACAGCAGGATTTTATCTCCCACAATTCTGGCAAGCCCAAGATCAAGAGGCTGGCAGATCTGGTGTCTGTCTGATTCAAGGATGGCAGCTTCTGGCTGTGTCCTAGCACGGTGCATGGGTCAAGGCCATCTTTGGAGCTTCTTTTATAAGGTCACTAATCCCATTCCTCGCCCAAGACCCTCGAGTTGGTGATCAGGTTTCAACGTGTGACTTAGAGTGGGGCACAGACATCAAGACCTCAGCAGCTCCTAGACTCCTTGGCTTCCTGGAAAGTTGGAACTCAGGAGTCGGGAGGGAAGGCAGAGGCCACTGTGAAGTCTCTGGCAGAGTCCTGGCCTCCAGCCACACCACCCACTCCCAGGACCAAAGGAGCATTCCTGACGGACTGGACCGGCTTCCCAATAACAGAACAGGAATGTGTGCTTTAGAAACTAAAGCCACACAATAAAGGGGACACACTGGAGACACTGCATGATCCAAACTAACCTAGAAACTGCTAAGTGTGTAACAGGTTGCGTTTTTAAAAACCCCCAAAGTCCAGATGCACAGGTGTTCCACATTAGCACGAGCTGGTATGGGTCTACCCTTCACATGGCTCCTCAGATGACTTTTGACAAGTGACTCAATGACACTGTTTGATCATCTGTTACCCTACCCATAGGATTACTGTGGAAATTAAGTATGTTCTTTGTAGTAGGTTCCTGGACCTATTTCATTCAATATGTTAGTTCCTGCCTTCTGAGTACAAATATTATGTCAAAAGCCAAGTTTAGATAAAAATGGCTTTTACAATTCTAGCATCAGATAGAATTTAAATTGATACATAGTCTCAAATGAGATGCAAATGCTAATGAGAAACGAGCAAATCTGTTCACAGTGATGGAGTCACACTGGGCCCCTCCTTCTCACACCAGCCTTTCATTAAGAGTGGGGGAAATTCAGGGCTGGGGCTGGGGCTCAGGGGTAGAGCACTCGCCTAGCATGTGTGAGGCACTGGGTTTGATCCTCAGCACCGCATAAAAATAAAATAATAATAAAGTGAAGATGTTGTGCCCACCTATAACTAAAAAATAATTATTAAAAAAAAGAGTGGGGGATTGGGCTGGGGATGTGGCTCAAGTGGTAGTGCACTTGCCTGTCATGTGCCGGGCACTGGGTTTGATCCTCAGCACCACATAAAAATAAAATAAAGATGTTGTGTCCACCAAAAACTAAAAAATAAAAATTAAAAAATTTTCTTTCTCTCTCTCTCTCTTAAAAAAAAAAAGAGAGTGGGGGAAATTTTATGGTCCTTGTTTTCCCTCATTTCCCACTTCTTTGACTTTAGAGAAACAACTAACATAAGAAATATTATCTTAGAAAAGGGAATAAAGCTAATTTTTGATGGTACGGATTTTAAGGAAATTATGCCCTTTCTTTTTGAGACCAGAGTCTCAAAAAGCTACCGAATCATTTTATAAGTGTTCTGATTTATAAGTAATTTGTAAGTAATTTTGGGTGATTTTGAAAGCCTACTCACTAACAAGTTCTCCCCCCTCCTCCCCTCCCTTCTCCCTCCTCCCTTCCACTTAACTTGCTCATCTCTGGCACCTGTGCCCACGCAGCCTCCGGGAGCTGCACCATCTCACAGCCCTCCGGCAGGGGGAGGGGGAGGGGGAGGGGTGCCTCTTTCTCCACATCGGAGGGCATTTGTCACTGTGGACTCCAGATGATCACTTTCATTGGCCTTGCTCTGATTGCTAGTGGAGCTGGTGGCTATTTTCATTCCTTCGCCTGCGCCAAGGTCCTGGCCTGCCCCCGAGGGCCCTCTGTGTGTGCCCTTCTGCGGTCCATGGAGTACGTGGCGGGGAGTCCAGCATCCTTCTCCCTTGGTCCCCAACAACGGTGCATTCATGGAGGCGTCTTGTCATCAGCATTCCTGTCATTATTTTTCTTTGGGCCTCATCGTGAGGTTCTGACGCTTGTCACCAGCTGCTCGGCAAAGCTCACCAGGAAGATTCTGGCTCCTTTTCTCCTTTACGCCGCTCACAATAACGTCAAACACAAAGACAGAAGTTGGCCACACCTGATTCTGAAAGAATAACCTTTAAACTCATTTAAAAATAAAGACTCACTGGTAAATTTTATCTCTTACTGTTTTGTATAAAAGATGGAAATATTTTCTTGGGAAATAAAAAGGAAGAAAAATTAGGTGGTTAGGGTATCTAGCACAGGATTTTAGAAATATAGCCAGTAAATAAGACATAAGAGGATCTCCAGGAAATGTCAGAATGATTTATTTGTTGTGTTCCTTTTATGAACTTCACTTTGATTTATTTCCCATTTTTGTTTGTTTGTTGTAGCCCTGGGGATTGAACCCAGGGGCACTCTACCACTGAGCCAGCCCTTTTCACTTTTTTATTTTGAGGCAGGCTCTCACTGAGTTGCCTAGGCTGACCTCAAACCTGCAATCCTCCTGCCTCAGCCTCCCAAACAGCTTGGATTACAGGTGTGCACCACCACGCCCAGCTATTTAGTTTTTAAATAGGTAGCAGCTCTACAGCCCTGTGATTTAATTTTAAGTCTCTGTGGCATACAGTTGTGCATAAACACATGTTTTCTCTTTCTATATTAGTTCCTTCCATATCTTTGTTGGCATATTAAGAAGTTAGATCTTCTTGATCATTTTTTTCTGTAAAGTTTTCAGATCACCTTGAACATAGTTATTCAGACAGAGGTAGCTCCGCTTTCAGTTAACCAGTAGCAGAGCCCCAACTAATCATTGACAAGGCTTCCTTCCAAGAAGGAGCCCTCTCACCTCTTGGCTGGCTGGAGGAAAAGGATTGATCAACTGTGATTCTGTTCTACCCGCCATGGCAAGAATACTCCATTTCATTTGATATATGTAAGTTCTGTTTACAGAAATCAGATACAAGATATAATCAGATACAGATACAGGATATCTCTCCTAGAGCCACATGTGTTAATGAGATACTGCTTCATAACAAATTGTCCCAGAATCTAGTGACTTAAAGCTACATACATTTATTCTCTCCTAGTTTCTGGGCCAAAAATCTGGGTGCAGGTTCACTGTCCAGTGGATCAGGGACTCTCCAGTTCTGCCATGAAGATATATCTGTGGATGTACTCAGGGCCAGGCTGAACGAGGGTAGGATGTCCACTCGTGGCTGTTGGTCAGAGGCCACCCTTGTGAGCCTGCCACGTGAGCCTCCCCATGGGGCAGTTCACAGCACCAACAGCTGGCATCCCTTGGAGGAGCAACAGAAGAGAGAAAGAAAGTGAGCAATTTGGAAATTGCACTTTTTGTAACTTATCTTAGAGGAATACCCCAACACATCTGCCATTTTCTAGAAGCAAGTCACTAGAGAGTGTGAATACCAGGAGGCAGGGATCCCTGGAACCATAAATAGGCTTTCACATACTGTGTGCGGGGGTCTGAGCGTGCTCCCCTCAAAACCACGTGTTGGAGGGTTGATCCCCTGTGCCAAGGAGTTGGGAGGTGAGGCTTGTGGGGAGAAGGTTAGTCTGAAAGGGTTAATGCCCACATGAAAGGGCTGGAAGCTGTGAATTTGATCTCTTACCCTGGCTGCCCATCTCTTTGCCCTTCAGCCATGGGATGATGTAACAAGAAGGCCCTTGGCAGATGCCAGCCCTTGATCTTGGACTGCCCAGTTGCAAGAGCCATGAGCAGTAGATTTTACCCCTTATAAACGGACTCAGACATTTTGCCTCGGCTACATAACACACACTGAGAGGTCATTTCCCCACTGCTTCATGTAAAATGTTCTGGACATCAGGAGACCTGAAAATACTGCTCCCACCTCCCACTGCTGTTTGGGGGCTGTGGGGGAATAGGGCTTCCTGCCAGTCCAACTCACATGTTTGTTAGCGGGTTCAGACTGCTCCCCCTGTCCCCTGCACACCTCTGTTAAACAGACTTCAGAAATCGGCTCGGTAGCTCGCTGTTCCGGTACATACCAATCACTTCTCTGCCTGGATTATTCTCTAGGCTTTGAGTCTTCTCTCCAATCCCCTTGGCTATTCCTGAACTAAACCAAAACAAGAAACAACAGGGAAGTGTGGGAAATCACCAGAAGTCCACACGAGTGGACTTCCTCAAAGAGGAAGGAATTGTGTTTATGGAGCATTTACTATATACCCAGGGGTATATGTTAGCTAAGGGTCTTCCCGATGCCAACACATCAATTCCCATATCAACAAGACTATTGGCCAATCATTACTCCTAATTTACATTATTCCAACTTATTCCTTGGTCACTCCTCGAGGCGGGGTTAGGTGGCCAGCCGTTCAGTCTGAACCCACAGCCCAAGGCCTTCCCACCACAATACCATGGCAGCCCTTGGACCCAGCCCCAGCTTCTGATTCATGCTCTTGCCTTAAACATCTATCTACTGTCTTTCCCAGGTCAAGTTCTTCAGACTCCAGGCAAGCTGGGATCAGACGGCACTGTGCCTCAGTCTCTTCTAGAAACTTCTTCCACTCTCCCATGGTGCCGTGGACTATTTTTCTGTCACACATGCGTTGCTTCAGTGGTCAAGAGTCTGGCAAATCCTTGAGCTCAGGAGTGAGGAAGGGACTTCCCCACCTGCCCCATGTGTGTCCTAGTCTCAAGGTGGCCTTGTCCTCCTCCGGCTGGTGGCTGTGAAGTACAGTGTTCCTTGACTGTGACCAAGGGACTCACCAGAGGCCCTCCCAAGAAGGCAGTAGGGTAGAGCTGAGGGAGCAGGGACCTGGCGACCCCCGTGTGGGGGTGGACATTGACCTTTATTTGTTGGGTCATGGAGAAGTCTCAGTGGAGAAAGGGGTTGGCGCCCTGGCTGGTGGCTGCGGACACTGAGGGGCTTGAGGCAACGCAGTCACAGCCAATCCAGAAGGGCACTTCTGTGTGGACGTGTGGGTGCACACCTCCCTTCCTGAGGGGAGTAGTCCAGGTGCTTTTGGGGTTAGGACCCTTCGAAGATCCATGGACCTTCTCCCCACAGAAGGTGAGGCCGTAGCTAGCTGCCAGGTCTGGCCATGGCCCAAGGTAAGGCTCTTCTCCCGTTGCTGCCAGCCTCTGAGGCCTAGGGAGCCCCTCGCAAGCCTCTATCATCAGAGCAGGCCCTGCCTCCCTCCAGACCTGCGGCCCCTGCAGCTCCTGGGCCCCCCTGCAGCTCCTGGGCCCCCCTGCAGCTCCTGGGCCCCTGCAGCTCCTGGGCCCCTGCAGCTCCTGGGCTCCCTCACTATGTGGAAGCAGAGGCTAAGTTCTCAGCTCACTTGGGAACCGGAACCCTGGATAATCCTTGGCTTAGTTTACCCATCTTTCTAAGGTCGCTCCCAGAATGTCCCATTCACAAACCCTTTCCTTCCAAGAAGCACTTTGGCAGAGCTTGTGGTTCCAGTTAGACAATACGAAGCTCTTTCCTTTTGGGCCATGGAGCAGCAAGAGGACTCTCCCCTGGGGAGACAGTCAAAACCCAAGCTGGTGGGAACTCCCGGTTGAAAGCCTTTTGGAACTGTCCAGGGTTGGCACTGTGGTCACCAGGCTTTGCCGGTGAGCAGGAAGGCACAGCCAGGGCGTCTTAAAGCCACGGCTTCCACAGCCCTGCTTGGTGGACCTCTGTTTTGGACCCCAGGTTTCATGGTGCTTAGGTGACAGGTGGCAGTTGTCTCTGGGAAGGTAAAGGACCATCCCCAGAACTGGCCCCACTCATTCCATCGCTGCTTAAAGCTGTGCAGTGTGCGCCAAGCCCACAGTGAGCAGGGACTCCATGGGATGCTCTCTGGTCCCTTTCTCTCTCCGTCGTCCTACTCTTCAGCTTCCCAGTTGCTTCTCCAGCTTTGCCATCTGATGGCAAAATTTAAGAAATGTGGGGTCATTTAACTTACTGTACCTTCATGGCAGTGACACCTCCCAAACGCTCCTTCAGGACACAGGGCACGACTGCCTTGGCCAAGTCCCTCTTGGTAAGTGCGAATTAAAGATGCTCTTCCCAGATGCTTCTCCACCCTAGGTCCCATAAGGTCATTTTCCCCCAGACTAATGTTGACAATTTTCTTAAAAAAGGGGTGAGAGGGCAAAATTAACTAATAGTTGTGTTTGCCACTGGGAGGTCCTCAGGATTCTTTCTGTTCTATTTAAAAATGAACTGGAAAGGTTTTCTCTCAGAAGCATTTGTCTTTCAAGAAATGATATGGAAGTTCAGCTGCAGGCAAGTGTACTTGGAAAAGAGCCACCAGAGGAAGTCTGGGGTGGGGACGGTGAGGGGATCCATTTGTCATCACAGGGCAGTTTTTGGCTCTTTCCCCCCATGAGTTCAAAGAGTTTCAGAAAGAGCACGCCATGGAACTTGCTGGAATCTAGTGAAAAGGCTCAGACTTGTGGGCTTTATCCAGCACCGACTGCCTGTCTTCCTGAGGCTCTGTCGCCGTGCTTGGCAGGAGCATGCATCTGAGCACTACACACAGCGCCACACAGGCCCCTCAGGAGTGGGGACTTTCTGCACCCCGCCCTCTCCTCCCAGGCAGCAGGATACTCTTTGGGTAGAACCTGGGAATTTTAGGAAACATCCCTATTTTCTATCAATGAAAATTTTGGCTTTAGTATTGTACTGGTCAGAATCTCCCCAACATTTAAACGACACTAATAGTACTGTTGTTGTTGAGCATAAATGTATTTTGAAATACTAGGCACATCTTTACTGCTAGTGCCACGTTTGGTGGACAGGCACCCTGGGGATCTAAGCTCTGTTACATAGAAACCAGAGAGGTTGTTATTCCTCCCGGGAGGAGGAAATGACCCAAGGGGAACGCTCTTGACCTTGACAGGGAAAGTGTTAGTCCCTCACCAGTGTGAGCCGCAGCCGCCCAGGTGACGTGAGTGCTTTCACATCCTGGGTGCCCCTGGAGGTGTGGAAACCAAGTGTGTCCTGGAGCCCTCCCTTGCACCCCATGCGCAGTGGCTGTGGCAGCCCCATGCCTCTCCTGGGACAAAGCCCATCTAGCACTGCTCCGCCCCATGTGTTTGGGCTCCAGATGGCCCTGGCCAGCCATCATGGGCTCTGCGCCTGGCTGTCTTTTTGGCAGGCCAGCGTAAGTTTCCTTTCCTGTCCTTCTGCTAGCGATCCATCATTGAGAAGCATGTCACCTGTGACTCCTGAGCTGGCCATCTCCCCAGTCCAGGCAGGGCACCTTCAAGCTGAGTCAAGTTTCAAGATTTCAAGGTATTCTTAATTCCATTCAATGATTGCAGTTGAGAGCCTTATGAAAAGGTGAAAACAGGTATAACTACTGTATTCTTAGGGGAAACTATACATATCATATCATATCATCAGAAGTGTAGGCCATGCTGGTATAGTGGAGACAATGTGATATGGGGTTCTGGGCTTTAAAGACAGTCCCATCTGATTGGAATTCTGGTCCTGAAATTTCCTAGCTAAACTGGCTCTCAATCAAGATAGTTTCCTCATCTGTAAGATGGTCTGGATAATACCAATGGCAGAACTTTTTATAGAGACTACATTAAATATAATATGTGAAACCACTTGAAATATATGCACTCAATCAAAAAAAATGTGGATTTCTTCCATTCCCTGCAGTTTCCCTGTCTGGCTGCCTGTTGCTTTGCAAACCATGTGTGCAGCCACATCTGTGTGTCGAGAGGGGCGGACCTTCCCTCTGGATCTGTTTGTTCTGACCTTGTCTTCTATTTGGGCTGGATAATTACATGGTGGGAGTTCTCCCATCCTCAGGGAGGAGAGATGCCTTCACCATGTTTTAATGCAAAGGCATTTACCCAGGATACACAGGCAAGAGCTTGGGATGCTAATGGGTGCTAAGAGCTGCCCCTTTGGGGTAAAGCAATATGAATTGGCAGCCCCCAGCAGCAACCCCACACTCAAAGACTCTGAGAGCATTCATTTGTTTCACTTTTCCATCTACGTGCCCTGAAGCCCTCTGCACCTGATAGTCTCCAGCTTCATGTCAAAGGGCTCGTGGGCTTGTTAATCTATTGGCCTTCTTTTGTTTTTATTTCTCTCCTTTTGGGAAATAGAACATTTTTTTTCTTTTCCTTTAAATATCTATGTACCCTCCCCAGCCCTAGTCAAAAGCACCATAGTTCCATTTTGCATGTGATATATACAGTTTTCAAATGCTGATGTCTCTACTGTTGAAAACTGTATTGCTTTGAGTTTCTGGGAGAAGCGGCTGAGCCCTGTGACTCACGATCTCTCTTTGGGAAGATGGGCTATTTCTAGCCTGTGTTTACATGCACTAGAGCTAAGAGGTTAGTGATGTGGCTGTATTGAAACTGAATCTTCAATTCCTCATCAATAAAGGAAACTGACTTCCTTGGTCATTCTCCTTCCTTTGCAAAAGGAAGCCTTTGGTGGGGAGAGGAGCGAGCCATCACAGGCAGCTGGGGCACACTGAGGTGAGTGTCCCCTGGGTCTGCACTCAGCTTCCTTTGTCTTGTCAGCCCCAGGACCTCCTTTGCTGGGAACAGCCTGCCACTGAACACCCACAGCAGAACTCAGATGCCTCAAGTCTGCTGCTCATTCCACTTGCAAGTGTCCTACTGTGTGGCAGCCAGTGTCTGAGGCGCCAGGTGCAGCAGGGACCACCCAACCCCTAGACCCTGCCCCTGGACTTGGTGTTCCAGGGGGCCAGGCTGCACAGTGCCTGCCCCAGCCACTTCCAGTCAATCTCCAAAGGCCTGAACCAACAGCTCAGCCCTGGGTGTGGCTCCTCTCTTGGCTGGTCTAATGCCTGCCAACCCCTGAACACCCCTTCCTGAGAGCCTCTTTCCCTGAGCTGATGTCCTGCGCTCTTCCCTGAGACCATGCTTTATAGCTGCCTCCAGGCTTGCTGTTTTGTTTATAGTTAACTGATCCCGGATCTTTTCTGTCCTAGAGTGTGAGCCCCCTGGAGAGCAAGGCTTGTGTCTTGATCTTGCCTTTGGTCTGGTGTCTTGGTGTGCACTATGTGCTCAGTAAATATGTGTGAAAGGAAGGAAGGAAGGAGACTTTGCCATATCTTATATCCACAGCTCCTGCTCTCGGTCTCCAGAGGAACTTCCCACAACTCATGTGTGCCTTTGCCTTGAGTTCCTGTTTCTCAGTAACATCTGAGACCATGTCTGTGTAGCAGTAGCTTCTGGATGTTAGAAGAAAAGGACTTTGTGCAGTGACAGTCCCAGGGCACTGGGCCTTGTTCTGTAGGGCAGGTGCCATGGGGGCACCGTGCGCCAATCCTCAGGTGTGCCTTTAGCTGTGTTCACTGCTTTAAACCATGGGGACTGAAGCCCCAGGAAGGCCTGTGGCTGTGAGGCAGGAGGGAACAGGCCACACCAGCAAGTTATGTGCTAAGTGATACCATCAGCACCAGAGGTCCCTAAGCCACATCCCCGACATCCTCCAGTGGTTCCTGGGGACAGAAGGGACTCAGTGATGTTCGTTGTGAAGTTCAAAGCCAGGCAGGACCATTGTCCTTCCCCAAAGGGTTTTTGAACATAGAATGATTAAATCAATCTGTATGGAGTCGAGAGTGTCTCAGTGTTGGACAATTCATTCCCAACAATGCTCATTGGTGGGACATTCAGGGAGGTGTTCAGCTTCGGGTTCGACTTTATGAGTGTTGCCAGGTGCGGAGATTTAATTGTGTATTTTTATCCTTCTATTCCTGGAGGCTCCCTTCCCAAGATGATATCCCTGGACCCAGCCCCAACCCAAGAGAACAAAAAGGAATCTCTCTCAAATAGGATCCAGGGGTTGGTGGGAAGTGGGGGAGCCTGGGCCAGAGAGGGTGGCATGGTCTTCAGGCCTCCTCAGCTGTCTTCCTGATTGATTGACTTCTCCCCGCTACACTCACTCTCGCTCGCTCTCTCACTCTCCTTCCATCTTTCCTTTCCTTTTTTTCCTGTGAAATGGGTATGCCTAGGTGTAGTTGTCTCTGCCTTTAATATATAAATGTCCAGTTTAATACAGAAGCCCACAAATATGGTAAAAGAAGAACTTTTCATAGTTACATCCCATAAGAAAGTGCATACGGCCTAGAGTTGATTTGGGACCTGGGTTTTGCATGCTTGAAGAGATAATCCTCCATACCCTGGAGCCCAGCCATCTCACTGGGGTAGTGTAAGGCCACCAGCAAAAAACAAGGGCTTCATCCAACAGAGAACATGCATCTTCTTTATTGATACTTCAGGGTTTTTTCGAAGCACAGGTAGATTTTAATATTTTCACAATTCCCTTTTTTTTTAAATTCAATGAGTATTTATACAATTTATTTTTAATAATATATTTTTCCACTGCAAAAATAAGCTGTGCTTTAATTAAATTTGGAAACCACACAAAAATCACATATGCACAAAGTCACTGTTCTACCTTTAAACATTCTTCCAATTATGGATAACAATGTGTTTTGAAACACAAGTTGAATCATGTCACCCCTACTTTGGATCTCGTGTTTTTAAAGACACTTTTCATTTTATTAACAAATATTTGGGCTGGGGTTGTGGCTCTGTGGTAGAGCACTCGCCTAGCATGCGCGAGGCCCTGAGTTCGAACCTCAACACCACATAAAAATAAACAAAATAAACGTATTGTGTACAACTAAAATAAAAATATTAAAAACAAACAAATGAACATTTATTAAAAGCCTGTTATGTACTGGGCCAAATTCTAGGCCTTAGGGCTACATCTGTGAACCAAGCAGACAAAACTCACCGAATTGAGGGAGTACGAAAGTACACAAGTCAGTCCAGGTGGTGCCAAGAGGGGTGGGCACCATGAGAGGTGGGCGCCATGAGGGATGGGCACAGGAGGGATGGTGCCACGAGGTATTTGCACCATGAGGGGTGGGCGCCAAGAGGAAAGAAAGACCAGAAGGGGGCTGGGAGAGAGGATGCTGGTCTGGGGCCATGCTGGTCATGGGAAGGCTGTGATGGGCCATTCTGCAGTTCCATCGGGTGGTGAGGGAAGATCCCACTGCAGTGTGAAACCTGAGCCAGGTCTTGGAGGAACTCCATGGCTGTCCCCGGCAAGGGAGTTCCACGCAGAGGCAGATGCCCTGAGGAGGGCCAGGCCTGGCATGGTGTGAGCATCACAGGGGGGTCATGTGGAGGGAGTGAATGGAAAGAGGGCAAAGTGAACGATGAGGTCAAAGCAGAGAGGTAACAGGACCCTGGTGGCTCTGTGGCCCCCAAGAGCCCCTGGGCTTGGGCCCTGAGTGTCCTTATGTGCTTCTATGAGTTGAAACCTGTTTTACTGGAAGCAGTGCTCCGGGTCTGTGCAGGGAATAGACTGTAGGGGTGGAGCAGAAATGAGGGGAGGGTGGGATGCTGTGGCTGTGGCTGGTGTTGGGAGGGCACTGCGTGGACCACCTCTGACACCGATACTCCAAGGTGGGCAGAGAGTCAGGAGTCAGGCTCCGAGCGTGAAGACAGCCTAGGGCTGCCCCGCCCTGTGACCGCACTCACTCTTCGGTCACTATACACAGTGGTGACGTATAATTTTTAAACTGTTGACCCCAGAGAGTAAAGTTTACATGTAATTATAGAATATTATCTTATTAACACATTTTTTCCCCATGAATGATACATCTTAAAACTTGGGTACCTTACATTTGGTGAAAGACAGAATAATGAAGAGAGCTAAAGTCCTGCCAAGACTTTTTGTTCTTGGAACTGGGTATTGAACCCAGGATGCTTTGTAATCAGGTGACATCTCCAGCCCCTTCCCCTCTTTTTAAAAAGGAGTTTTAATTTTGAGTCAGGGTCTAAGTTGCCAAGGCCACCCTCCAATTTGCCGTCTCCTGCCTCAGCCTCCCGGGTCTGTTGGATTACAGGTGTGCACCACTGGGCCCCAGCTTGGGAAGACTGTTCTACACAGCATTGCCAAAACGGAAGCAGAATGGATACCCTTGCCGATGTCGCACAGTCAGGAGCAACGAAACCTTAGAATTGTATTAGGGCCAGAGCAAATCCCCAGTGTATACCCTAGCCGCTCTGCACGTGAAGACCTCTGCCTCACACTACAGCCGGCCTCAGGAGGACAGGAGGGCCCACGCCCAGCCTGCCAATTCCTTATGCTTCCACGAGGCCCTGAAAGCAACATGGCAGAGTTGGGGCTGCCGCTGTGGTTCAGTGGTAGAGTGCTTGCCTAGCAGGTAGAGAGCCAGTTTGGGGCAGAAAATGTTGGCTTTCCTCCCTGTGATTTGTGCCCCTGGCTTCCTGGAATTTTAAACGTAACTCAAAATCACTTGGCAAAAATGTCGAAACACCACAATTTTCCCTAACAGATCCTTTCCCGTTTTCAATAGCAGATGGAGAAGCTGGGCTGTCTACACACTATGATTTGAAACCTGTTTTTAAGCTATTGAGGCCCAGGTTCTGTATCTATAAGTAGATCCATCTGGGTGGCCTTGGAGGCCCCTAGTGAAGAATAATGACATCTTTTCTCTCCTGCACATTTGGAAGGTGTGTGACCACCCAGCTGGAGAGCCCCTGGCCTCCTGCCTCTGCCCGCTGTGTGCGGGGGGGGGGGGGGGGGGGGGGGGGGGGGGGCTGGAGCCCTCTCCTCCCCAGGAGCTCCGCAGGCAGAAGGCAAGACTGGGTTGAGCACTTCCAGCTGAGCTCCACACCTGCAGGGGAAAACCAGATTCCTAGGTGGCTTTCCTCTCCCCTGCAGGGTGGCCCTCACCTCCCTTCTCTGTTTGTAAGCCCCAAAGTGACAGTTCTCACATAAGAAAGCCAGACAGAGCCTGGGTACCTGAGGCCAGGGAGCTCCGAGGGCTCGGGATCACCTCCCAGTCTGCTTTGAGCAACTCCTTCCGGGGCTCTGTCTTCAGGTTCTTCCTCTTCACTCCCTGGGTCTGTTTATTTAAAGTCCCTCCTTCAGTACATGTAGCAGTAGACTCGTCCTCATGTGCGTTAGTGAGAAGGGGCTTTCTCAACACTGGGGGCTGCGGTTGGGTGTCCTGTAGGGGATGTCACTCTGGGAGCTTTGGTGAATGTTTGTTTCTTCCCATTATGGAGCCGAATGGATATTATTTTAGAATCTACTTTTTTTCTCTGTCTCCTAGTAATGTACTTATCTTTGCCTTATGGTGTAGATATATTTCTAAGTATACGATTAAGCAAGAAACCACGGAATGAATGGTGCTTATGTCCCTGCCTGGAAGTGAAAAATACATTTGTTTTACAATGACTCATCTGACAAGGAAAAAAGATCATTTTTATTACCATCCTTACAACCTCTATTTATCACAGTGCTGCTCTGCTGTACTTGAGACATGTGAGTCACTGGCTCGGATTATTGTATTTTATGATCATTTGCCATAGCTGCTTATTACTGAAATGCATTGTGATCAAGAATCTGAAATTCAAAAATAACAGGTTGTTTCGTGATTTCTGAAACATAGGAACCACTTAATGTGCAGCATCAGTGAAGCCCGGCCACTTCCCCTTCCTGTGTGGTGATTCGTGGTATCTCAGTTCTACATCTAAGGAACAGCTGGCCTCCATGCACTCATACAGAGAATCAAACAAAAACACCAAAGGCAGGCCATTTGTGGTTCATGAGGAGTCGTGAACTCCTATCAACAGGATTTTTTGGTATGTGCACCCATCTGCAGACAAAAAGAAACGTTAAAAGATGACCAATTGTTTAGCTATAGGAAAAGATTCTCTACTTCTTGCTCCAAAGGCCAGTGTCTCTGCTACATCTTGTTAATATTGTTGTGTCTTGTTTAGTTTTTAAGCAATGTTAATCTTCTCCTAAAGACTGCCCTGTGGAAAAACAGAGAGCTAGCTGCCCAGTAATGGAATCCAGCTTTCCTAACCGAATGCTTAAGGAATTAATTTTGTCTCAGGGTTTTTGTCAAAGGAATCAGCTTTCTGTATAATTCTTCCCATGACCCAGTCTCTGAATGCAGAATTAATGACGGTGTTGATTCCGGGAGTCAGTACCTGAGGGTAAAGTAATTTACATCTGTCTCTATATTTTCACTGCAAAATGCTCTGATTGCGAGGTCTCAGCCCAGCACCCAGAGAACAGTCCCACTTTTCACGTTATAAACATCAAAACACAAAAAATTATTTCTCCTAAAGATTTGAGAAGATTGCTGTTGCATTTCAATAAGTCCTTGTCATCTTTTGGCAATGCTGCCTTTTCTAGTTACTGCCTGGCATGGCCTCTCTCCCTGAAATGTACAAGCCGACGGTTTGCCCACAGGTGTTTGACCCCACTATCCAAAGTCACAGGGCTGCACCGTGGGGCGGGATGGCAGGGCGAGCCTTGTGAGGGAGCCTCGGTGCCTTAGCATTTGTTTTGTCTGGTGCTCCATTAGCTAATTTCTTTTATGTCCTGAAAATGCGTGTTCTCAGATTCTTATTTCTGCCCTCCTGTCCCTTTCCAGTTGAGGTTTTATGAAGATGGAGAGGCCTGAGGCCTGCGCGCTGCGCGGCCCCAAGTCCTATGTAGGTCACAGTTCTGGAGACAGAAATAGGACTCCGTTTGGTGTTGATATCTGTGGCAGCTGTGTCATCGTCTTGTCTGCAATCCTCGGGGGGAGTCTTCCATCACAGATGGCTCTCAGAATCGCAGATCCCACCCACCTCTGCTCAGAACGTGAAGGAGCTGGTTCCCAGTGGCCCGAGCTAGGGCTGAGAATTCTCCCTGCTGCTCGCAGCACTTCAGCTGTTAAGCCGTGCCCACTGCTGAGGGCCGAGGGCTGGCCGAGACGTCCCCTCAGTCGCCTCCTCCAGGAGGGCCGCCTCCACGGTCATGGCCATGGGCAGGGTCTGTCTGTTTACTAGAAGGGCCAAGGATGCTCTGCCTTGTCTAGCAGCAGTTGCAAGGTGTCCCTGCATCACAGATCACGCGGTTATGGGGCATGAACCCAGCTGCTGTCATAAAGGGATGGTGGAGGGTTTCCAGGGAACTTAGCACTGTCCTTTGTCACACAAAATCTGATAGAAGAAGGGAACTGTCACCAAGCACTTAGTACTGCACAAAGTTGTACCCACATAAGGTGCTCCGTCTGCCAGGACTTCAGAGCTCGGAGGGTCTTAGAGGGGCTTCCGGAGGCTGATGGAGTGTCCCAGATTCCCTCAGCCCACGGAGCCCAGGAGCATCTCTCCTTGCCTCAGCTGAGGACGCCTCTTGACGGGGACATGCTCAGCACCTGGGTGGAGGAAGTCACTGGCTGCAGCCGGCTCAGAGGGGTAGAGAGGTTTCAGACACCACTGATGTCAAGGAGATGGCCAACCTGACCTTCCTCTGTTTTCTGAGTCACAGTAAAATCCATGAGATGGAATCTGTTCGGTTACTCCACAAAGGCTAAGCAGTCATGACACGTATTCTACCCTGTGTGAGGCACTGTGCTGGGTGCTAGGGAGAAGGCAGAGAGGAACTGTGTCCAGTCTCACCCCTGTGACTTTCAACCCCGTGAGGTCATGCAGCGTGGCCCCAGACAGCCACAAGAACCAAAGGGGAGGAGCCGATGACTTGTCCTGGGCGTTCAGAGACGGAAGTCATCCCTTCTGCTGTGGGGAGACAAGACTGCTCACGTCTTCGCAAGAAGTGATGTTGCACTGCAGCTTGAATGCCAGGGAGCCTTGGCACACCGAGGTGGGGACATTTGAGACACATGAGCTTGATAGGCAGGCCAGAGGGGGTGGCATATGACACTTGTCTGAGAATTCAGGGAGTTCATATGGCCATTGCTCTGTGTGTGGAGAGGAGGAATGGAGGAGAGGGTGAAGAGGAGTCCGAAACAGACCTCGGGATTTGGGTATCACCTAAGGAATCGAACTTCACTTAGCAGGAAAGGGAACGTCACTGAAGGTTTGGAAGCAGAGATGTGTGAATTTGACCTGGCTTTGGTAGTGACAGCAGATTGAAGAGGCTTCTGTGGCAGACGGAGGGATGGGGAGGCTGTTCGGCCATCCTAGGTGAGAGGAGATGGAGGAGAGGTGCCCAGGAGGACAGGCATGGAGGCCAAGCAAGACCCAGGCTGGCCCGGGTGGAAGGAGGAAGGCATGGCCCAGATGGGCATGAACTTAGGCTCCCATCAAGGCTCTGAAAAACTCACAGATGCGCATTATGGAAATCCAGTTCTAAACATCTGGTAGACTAGAGCACGCAAAGTCACCTGGTGACAGGACTGTTCCAATGGGGACCTTCCTGCCTCCCTACCCACGCCATCTGCTTTGTGCTCCAGCCAGGGAGGGGCCAGGAACTGCAGCTGGCCAGCTAGGGAATGGAGGGGCTCCACTTAAAGTCCAGTTAGAAGTCTCCATTGCGACTGCACTCTTATGTACTTGAATGCCTGCTGCTTGAAGGGGCGGAGGACTCCTGTACCTTCCCGTTATGATCAGGAGCTGTGAGGCCTGGCTGAGTCTTCACGCAGAGCAGGAGCAGGCTGCCCGGGAGACAGGGGCGTCTGCTTGGACTCATGCCACCTGTTCCACAACCAGCTGTAGAAGGAACCCCTGCAGGTCACCTCTACTCTTCCTCTCCCTGCTCTCCAGGAACAGGACTGAGGAGATGAATGTGCGCTCAGTGCAAACAACGTCAACCACGATGCACTGTCTCCAGGGTGAAAATGTGCCAGGGGACAGAAACCTTAGTTAAAGCCATTGAGACCTCTAATTTTTGAGTGTCAGCTGTTCACCAGGGGAGGCCAGGAAAGGCCTCTGGAGCATCGTCATGGCCATTAGTGGGGTAGCCGTTGAAGATGGCAGCTCTACCTGCAGCGCACGGGGACAGTTCAGGCCAGGGGCACTCATTACTACTGCTGCCCTTACAGAGGCCACCTCTGTGACTTGGCACAGGCAGGCTTTGAGGTCAGCCAAGGTACATTTCAGACCCCAAAAGGGAAAAACAAACATGCCAAAATCTGAGATCTGCTAAGCCACCCTCACGGGAGGGTCTGACCATTCTGAAGTATCTTCCCTTGGAGACACGAAATGGAGAGGAGAAGTCACAACTCTAGACCCTGGACCGGGAGTGCACCCTGCCACCAGGCTCCGCCTGGCTCCCCTCTCCAGCCACCCAAGGAGGGCTTTCCACTGCGCTGATGTTTTCTCACTCAAATTCGTTAATAATGAGAAAGAAGAAAGACATGGGCCTGTTTTATTCTCTGCCATTATTCAAATTATGTCTAGTTATGAGTTTTTTGGAAAATTCTCTTTTACACAAGTCATTTACCTAGCCATTATGTTAGAAAATCTAAAAAGAAGAGTTTCCTCCTGTGTTAGTCAGCTTGTGCATTCCCGTGACCCAAATACCTGACAAGAACAACTTAGAGGAGGAAGAGTCGATTTGGGCTCAGGGTTCAGAGGACTCGGTTCATGAGTGGCCGACTCCATTGCTTCGGGCCTGAGTGAGGCAGCGCTCATGGGAGGAAGGAAGGAGGAGGAAGGCTGCTCAGCTCACGGTGGGGTCGGGAAGGGAGTGTGGGGGAAGGGGCCACAGGCAAGATGCACCCTACCAGGGCACCTCCTCAGCGATCCCCATCCTCCCGCCACACCCCACCTGCCTATAGGTACCTCCAAGTCAGTCCGTTAAAACAGGGATGAACTGATCAGGTGACAGCTCTCACAGTCCAAACATTTCACCTCTGAATAGTCCTGCATTAACTGGAGCTTTGGGGGACAACACCTCATACCCATAACACCTATAGACATTTATGTACTTGTGCCAGGACAAATGCATGTAACACGAAATCTGTTGCTTAGTACCAAGGTTAATTTCATGTTTTCAATGTGGTTTGTGTTTCTTTTAATTTTTATTTGGATTAATTTCAAACTCACAGAAAAGTTGCAATCATTGCAATCGTACAAAGAACAGGCACATACCCTTTACCCAGCACCTGCTGTGAATATTTATCCCATTTTCTCTCTCTACACAGTATTTTCCTCGTGGCCCTATACTCCTGAATACTTCAGTGTATGTCCTCAGAAGAGGGGTCTCTCACATGACTATGGTGCACATTATCAATGTCAGCAAATTTGACACTGGCCTATGGCTTTGCCCAAACTTGACATGGGTTGTTTATTTCTGATTGTGATAGACCAGCACATTTTTCAAGGCTTAATAGAATGTGAGGCTGCTTCTGACACGACAATAAGAGCAACAAAGCTAATGTCCTATCCTATGTCACAATGCAGTTCCTTTAATGAGCTCCTGGAGGTCTGGGTTTAGATTAACCCCAGGCTGATGTCTCCGACAGAGGCTGAGACACCAGACTGGCAGCGGTTGACACTTATCACCAACCCTTCGTGGAATGTGTCCCATTATCACACCAGCCTTGCCCCGAAGAGGTGCTGTCTCTACAGAGTCGTAGCCCTCACCAGTGTTTTGGATTCTGAGTTCAACACATCATTAAGTAGATTTTGATTGTCACTTTATATTGAATCTCTAAAAGGCAAATGGTCATTCCTTGAAGAGATTTTCTCTTCTCCACGTGTCTCCAATTGAATTGCAAGTTCTGTGTCAGATCCCAGAGCCTAGGCCCACACCACAGCATGGCACCATCTTTTAAAATTCCAGAGATCTCTGTGGCAGGAAAAGATTTCCTCTGCGGGTCCAGGAGTATAAACAGAGTGCTATTTGCCTGATGATGTGTCCCTACTCTCTTCAATATTTAACTTGAAGCTTTTCAGCACTTAAAAGCATAAAAATCAAATGGTTTAGAAAAGACAGAAGCCTGTTAAAGAAAATTAGCTAGAAACTTCCAAGGAAAAACAGTGGTTCCCTTTTATATAAAACAATATCAGTTGGATTAAAGAAAATTTTCCCTAACGTGAGTGAACACTTTTACAGAGAAGGTTCATTTTGTGCTGCTATAATAGAATGCCTGAGGCTACGTAACTAAAAGAGAGCAGAGGTTTATTTCTGACAGTTCGGGAGGCTGGGAAATCCAAGGTCAAGGGCCCACATCTGGCCAGGGCCTGGGCACTGAGTCTTCTCATGCAGATTTCATAGCAAACCCACTTCTGCAGAGTGGAGGCCACTCCTGTGATGGTGACCCGCATCCATTGGCGAGAGCCGAGCCCTGGTGAACTAATTACTTCTTAAAGATGCCACCTCTCCACACGGCTGCTTTGGGGATGAAGTTTCCCACCTGTGAAGTTTGGGGGACACATTTGCAGGACCGCAGGGAGCTCTTGAGGTCAAACTGTCATCATCCCTTTTTCCTGCAGCAAGCTCTCAGTGTCTTATCCCTCTCCCGGCTGACTTCTCTTTCCCATGAGGCTCTATGAGGGTGCAGAAGGTCCACATCGAGGGTCTGGGGGGGCTACCTCGAGGTGAGAACGGCAGCTATTCATGTGTTCTGGTTTCCCAAGAAGCCCGTGGAGAGACGCCTCACCTGGCCGTCCACCATGTTGATTCCTGGTGGTTTTGCTTTGTTCTGTTTCTGCAAGGTGGTTGGTGTGGGAGCAGGGACAGCGGGGTGGAAATGCCGTAGCTTTGTGTCTCTATCTGGTGGTCCTCCTGGGGACGGCCGTCCACCTAGTTACATTTGGGCTCAGTCTCCACCTTCTTAAAGTCATGGGGACGTCTCTGAATTTTGGCAGGACTGAGGATACAGAAAGGCCTCGGCCTCAGTTCAGTCACTGTCCCATTAGCAGCATGTATGTCCCCAAGGCTGGTGGGCCAGATTTTCTGTTGTGGTCTCAGAAAAGGGGCTCTTGGCTTGTGGTCCTCGGGCCTCGACTGGTGCCAGCCTCGCTTGATGTCTTGTTGGAGCATGCGTGGGGCGCTAGTGCCATAGCTTCCAGAACCAAGCCCCCGTCCACCTCCGAGTCCTGAGCAGAGAACTGAGGTCCTGCACCTCCTGCTCTTAGCCATCTCGAGCAGCCGTAAGGACCTCTGAGGAGGCAACACCATGTTTTTCTGTACCTATGGTGTCACCCAGCGTGGTGACAAGAGACTGACCGTGGTCATGCCAGAGCCCTTCTTCACTTAGCTTTGGGTGTCGTGTTGACTTTCAGGTCTGCCTCCCACCGTCTCCATGAAGTCCAGGAGCTGTGACCGTGGGCCAGGCCTAATGCTCAGACCTGCCCAGCTCCTAAACTCCTTGAGCTGAGGCAGTGCCAGCTCCCAGGCTGGCCTGGGGCAGGCTTTAGCCTGTCCAGAGGCTCATCACCCGGCTCACCACAGAATTCAGGGTTAGCAGAGGGGCACACCTGTAGTCCGCACTACTCGGGAGGCTGGGATGGGAGGATCACCAGAGTCCAAAGTTGGAGAACAGCCCAGGCAACAGAGCAAGGCCCTGTCTCTTAAACAGCTGGGTGTGATGGCACATGCCAGTAATCCCAGTGGCTCTGGAGGCTGAGGCAGGGGGATTGTGAGTTCAAGGCCAGCCTCAGCAACTTAGTGAGGCCCTAAGCAACTTAGCAAGACCCTGTCTCAAAATAAAATATAAAAAGCTGTAGGGATGGGGCTCTAGCTGAGCACCCTTGAGTTCAATCCTTAGTACAAAAAAAAAAAAAAAGTCATCCAACTACAAAAAGAATGAAAAGAATCGTTCATCGATTGGTAGCTCAAATGCCTTTTGGAATTAGTGTGGTTCAGCCACTGAAATCCCTTCAAGCCTCTTCAGAGGCTCCCCTCCAGGTTCATGTCCTTAGCTCCTTAGCCTCTTTTGGAGAGATTACCTCCAAAAAATATTGAAAAATGGTTTCTTGGTTTTCGCAAATGAACTCAGTCCTCGAGGTCTTGTGCTGGCAGATTGTCCGAGTATTTGGACCCGAGCAGGAAAGGCCGGTTCTGATGCCGACGGTTCTAACTCATGTCTTCTGTCATGTGAGTCCAAGGGCCAGTGGGCACCGCAGACTGTAGACGCCTGGTGTGTACAGTGCAAAGGGCCCGTGGGTATGCACACAGCCCTGCGTACCCCAGGCTGGTTGTGCCGGCAGGACCATCTCCAGCCTCTGCCAGCTGCTCTCCTGGGGAGCAGAGGGTGTGGGCCGTCCCCGCTGGGGAAGGAGGGTCCGCTCGTCCACCAGAGCCAGAGGCGGGGTCCCCTAGGTGTGACTTCTTCGTTGCTAAGGAACCAGTGTCACCCCTCCGGGAGGTCTTGGCGTCCTAGAAGGGGGTGCCCGCTCACTGCCCATCTAACCCTGCGTTCCCTTTCTTCTCCTCCCCCTGCCCACCCCGGCAGCTGTCCGTACCTAGCGGTGAAGATCACCCCCGCCATCCCCGTGGTCGGTGGCATCCTCTTCTTCTTTGTGATGGGGACCCTGCTTCGCACCAGCTTCAGTGACCCCGGAGTCCTCCCACGAGCCACGCCGGACGAGGCAGCTGACCTGGAAAGACAAATAGGTAATCCTGCCAGCCCTTGGCTCGGGTGGCCTCCCGCCTGTGCCACCCCCGTGGGCAGGACAGGCTGAGGTGCCCACGCAGGAGGGGCAGGGCGCTGGCCAGTGGGAGGAGCGACCGTGAGGGGTCAGCCATGAGCGGACGGGAGGTGGGATGGGAGGTGGGGCGGAGGCTGGGGGGGAGTGTTGAGGCCGGGGCTGCTGGTGCCAAGGCTGTGCCAGGCCCACCCTCGAGCACGGTTCTAGGTCTTTCTTTGAAGCCCCGGGTCCAGTCCTGCTCTCATGACCAACCTTGGAGGTGACAGATCTGCAGTGGCGGTCACTGTGGCTCAGCTAGTTCCTAACAAAGTCTCCTCAGCCCGCTGTCCTGTGTATCCCTCCTGGGACCCAGCACTTCCCTTCTTAGGCACAAGAACAATATATACTCGTGATGTTTAGTGAGATGAATGACTCTTTTTCCTTAGAAATTAAAGCCCGAGGTCAAAATGTCTATACTAATCCATTTTGGAGGTATTTAGACAGATCCTAATTGCTCACACAATAGACTCTTGAAGCCTTTTTTTTTTAATTAAAAAGAGTGCTTTTTCTTGCTATTTAATGCTCTTAAAATCTGCACTTGTGACTCTGGCTTTGCTGTTGAATGTCAGTCAGTTTAACCTGGGTGGCAGAGGGACTGGGATGGCTCAGCACGAACACAAAGGCCTGAGAAACCACTTGGCAGAGATGCTTCCGTCCTGTTCCATGGACCTCCCTTTGCAGCCTCTACAAAAGCTAGTGAGATCCCCTTATTTATGGTGTAAGCAGATTTAAAGTGTGGCTCTTACTAGAAAGTCTCCACTCTGGTCTTACTATTCCTCAAATGCCAAAGCACAGATGTTTCCTTCCCTCAATCCCTGGCTTCATCTTTCATCCCTGTCATCTGGGAATAGAGCAGTAGTCAATCGTGGGAGCACATGCTGACATCTGCTGATATGCAGCCTTCTTGTGTCCTGAGGAGAGGAGAAGGGGAAAGGAAGAAGCAGCCGTGAGGAAGACAGTTTACTTCCTAGCTGCTCAGTCTCGGGGCTCAGGATGAGGCTCGCCAATTCACACACAGCCTCACCTGTGATAGCACTGTCAGTCTTGAAACCCATCATGGCCACCCTGAATTGTTTTTCCCATCAGGCAACCTCGTGAGGATGACATTATTGCACCCATTTTATAAATAAGGAAACCAAGCCCCAAAGAAGGGCTTGAACGAGTGGCAGAGCTGGAGCCTAGAACCCGGGTCTCCAGGTCCCTGCCCTTGTTCTTCCCAGCTCCTTCCATCACTGGGCAGAGGGAGATCAGGCTGGTTTCCTTCAAGGGGCAGAAGGAGATGCCTAGTCTATGCCACACTCCACCAGCAAGTAGCTCTGCGCAGTGCACAAGCCCAGCCACTGCGCTGAGGGTATGTGACTTCCTGCTGCTCCCCAGAGAGCAAAGGGAGCAGCTGCCAAATCAGCCAGATCAGGAACAGGTTTCCTGCCCTGGAAGTGACCGAAACACTGGGGTTCTCTGTTGCAAACGCAGATTCTAGACGCAGTCTCCTTCTGTCCTCGTTGGCACCGAGGAAGTGGAGGAGGACTGACGGTCGCAGAGGTTGATAATCCCAGAGTGGTATTTCTAGAACCGGCTGTGCCCCATTTCTAAATCCTGGGCATGGGTTCCATGAGAGAGCTGGATTGGGGGACAACGGCCATGAACTTGGTTTACTGTGAAAGAAAGAAGAGGGACTGGAGAGGCAGGACCTTGGCAAAGCAGAAATGACCCACTGGACAGAAACAGCCAATTCGTGGTTCTGGGACTTGGCAGCGTGGAGGAGTGGCCTGTGTTCAGGGGAACCGACTGCAGGTCGGGCAATCCCGGGGGCCTGCCCGTCCTGCCTGGGCTGCCCCCCCAGGCTGCTCTGAAGATGGAGACCTCCTACAGACAGGGCGGCCACAGGCTCTTCCCTCTCTGAGGGTCCAACTGGGGTCTGATGGAGCAGAGAAGAGCCAACGCTTCCATCTGAAGACAAAACACAAGCCAACCGAATGGCAGCAAGCAGAGTCAGGAATCCAGCAAGCCAGAGAGGAAATCCGTAACAAAAGTGGCAAGGCTTTAGTGACCCTGGTGAGAGACACAGAGACACAGACAGAAAAATGATTAAAAGTAGGAACAGCATCTCCCAGAGAAGGCACATGAGGATCAGTAAATAATGAAAACTCGCAGCATCTTGGCTGCCAGGGAAGCGCAGATCGGAACTCCCCAGGCACCTCCCACTTTCCACCACTAGATGGCTCTGATCAAAAGGACTGACATGACAAACCTTGGTCGGGAACTGGAGGCACTGGAACCCTCAGGCTACTGGTGGGAATGTAAAATGGCACATCCACTTTAGAGAATAGTTCCTCAAAGTCCTTCAAAAAGCTAGTTACCATAGATCTTAGCAACTACACTCCTAGGCATAGAGCCAGGAAAAATGAAAATGTCCTCACAAAGACTTGTACATGAGTATCCACAGCAACTTTATATCTACTAATCAAAAAGTGGATGCAGGGGCTGGGGACATGGCTCAGTGGTAGAGCACTTGCCTGGCATGTGTGAGGCACAGGGTTCGATTCTCAGCACCACATATAAATAAATAAAGATCCATTGACAACAAAAAAAAATATTTAAAAAAAGTGGACTCAACCCAATTGTCCATCAAATGATGAATTGACGATCAACGTGTGGTGTAGCCACCCAATGGAATACTACTGAGCAATAAAAAGGGACAAAGTATTGATACACTTTTTTTTAAGGTTCATGGGTGAACCTTAAAATCAACATGTTGAGTCAGGTAAGCCAGATGCAAAAGACTACATTGTGTGTTCCATTTATGTCAAATGTCCAGAAAGAACAAATCTTTAGAAAGCAAAGTAGTATCATCTGGGCGGGGCTAGGAGTACAGATGGACTCCCTGTAAAGAAGGAGCCTGGGGTGATGGACGTTGTCTAAAATTAGACCATGGCGATCACTGACTTGTATACTTATAGTGGGTCGCTGTTTAGTATGTAAATTATACCTCAATAAATCTGCAAAACAAGAAGGAGGGGAGGGAGAGGGGACCGAAGGAGCTGACCGGAGGGCAGGCAAGGGCTCTGGAGTCACTCCCCTGGGGCCATCCCAGCTCCTGTTCTCCAGCCGAGTGACACCAGGCTACAGCACCCCTTTCCAGACCTCGTCCTCTGCGTCTGTCTGTAAGTGGGAGCCGCCGTGAGCCTTCTGTGTGGCTCTCATCAGGGTCCAAGGCTCATGTAACATGACCTGCTGCGTGGCCAGAGTAAGGGGCAGAGCTGGAGCCACCTCGCTGGTGGCTCCTGATAGTCTTGGCGAATCTGGGGGAGGAGGTTCTGGGGGGGCGGGTGCTGCTTGGCTTCTGGCTTTGGGAAACAAGATTATGTTTCCATGAAATCTTTTTTTTTTAAACTTATTTTAATTTTTTTTAGTTGTAGATGGACACAATACCTTTATTTTAGTTATTTATCTTTATGTGGTGCTGAGGATCAAACTCAGCGCCTCCCACACGCTAGTGGAGCGCTCTGCCACTGAACCCCAGTCCCAGCCCCTCCATGAAATCTTAACGCGTTTATTTTGTGCTGCCTGGGTAAAGAAGGAAAAATGAAAAATGAGGTTTGGAAACCTTTTCTTATGGGAGTTATTAATTCTAACGATCTGTTGTATCTCTCTTACTCCCCAAAGCTCAGAATAGCCACTTGGCAGCAGCCGTGTGAGTAGTTTTTTTGAAATTTTGCCAAGGATCTCAACAGCTCCCTGCCTCAGACTTCTGCAGAAGAGCTGGGGTCCCAGGGTCTGTCCTGCAGGTCTGCAAGGGCCTTGCCCGTCTTCCTTCTGAAGGAATGTTCCCGAACTTAGGTCACAGCTAAAAAGACATCAAAGAACAGAGTGGGCTTCCAGGAAAGGCCCTGCAGGGGTCACCGGGGACCCCACGGGAAACTTCAGTTTCAGAAATTCAATTTGGTCAATTCACCGAGGACGACAGATACTCAGCAACTGATGGGGGTCAGAGAAAAATGGATGAGATGCTGTGCCAGTCATCTCAGGATTGAAGCATTCCATTTCAGTTAGGGAGGGACGGGCCTACCCAGTGGCCGTGTGTCGTTCCCTCGGGTTCTCCACCATCCCGAGGATGCCAGGCCCCAGGAAGCTGGCACAGAGTGGGCGGCAGGTGCCATGGGAACTGGGCCCCTTCTGCTCCCACAGCAAGGCTCAGAGCTTAGGAAACTCCCCAGACCAGGGCACCCACAGACCATGTGAGGGTCCGACCGTCGTCAGGTGGGGTGGGCTCAGGTCTAGGGGAGCCAGCGGGCCTTTGAAATCTCACCTGTGCTGGGCACAAGCTGGAGGACCAGTGCCTCCCTTCTGCTCCTTGGCCAACCTGGCAGAAGCCTCTGTCCCACACCCTCTTCCTCTCTGTCCCGCCCCTGCCTTCCTCCTCCTCTTTATCTCCCTGCCGCTCCCCAGCCCCAATCTGACCAGGGTGTCACCGCTCAGCAGTTCTGGTGGGATACCCGCCGCAGGGGTCTTAGGTCATTTCCTCCCTTAGTCTTTGGGACGGCCCCTGTTGGGGGTTTTAGGGTGTTCTGAACAGCAGCTTCCTGATCCGGGGAAGCTCTGGAGCCACCATGGTCCCAGGTTCTCCTGGGAGTGAGTGTTCTGGGACAGCGGAAGTGCCGGTCCATCCATTGGAGCTGCTGGAGTTTCTCCTCCCCAAGACATCATCAGTCTTTGTTTAAGGGTAGAAGCATTTTAATTGGAATTTTAATGACACTGATGAATTTTTGTAGAAGAAAATACTCTCTAAGGAGGATGCAATTTAAGCCAGTGTAAGACCTTAATCCATTTTCTCTATTGCAGCTAAACTATTTCCATTTCCATTTTTATTTAGCTAAAATTACTTTTATTGGAGTAATTTCTTTTCTGTGTAAAATCGGTATCCAAGATTTTTAATTGATCTAGTATTTTTAATATCATGAAAGGGACCACCATAAAATTTCTTATGGAACTTTTATTTCTTTTTTATTGGTTCTTCTTGGTTATATATGACAGGAGAATCCATTTTGACATAGTTATACAGGCATGTCTTGTTCTAATTCAGACCCCAGGACCTCTCCTTCCCTTCCCTCTTCCCACTCCCTGCCCCCTTCCCACTATTGATCTGCCATTTATCTGTGGTTATTTTTAAAATTAACTTCTTGTGCATGTACACAATGGTGAGGCTCACTGTGGTATATTCCCGTATGTACATAGGAAAGTTACCTCCAGGTCATTCCACTGTCCCCACCTGTCCCTTCATTTCCTGTTGAGAGCCACAGCCTAAGGGGCCCCAGCAAACTTCCAGCTGCCAGCTGATGATTGGCTCACAGCAGCCCCAGCAAACTTCTAGCTGCCAACTGATTGGCTCCTCTGTGGTGATGCTCATTGGGCTGTTTCCCCGCCCTTTCAGACCACGGAGCTGCTCATTGGGGGACTTTTTTTGGCTCCGCCCACACGACCCAGCCAATGGATCTCAAGAGCAGGAGGAGTTGGGGAGGTGGAGAGGCTTGTGGGAAGCCGGTGGTGGCAGTTGGGCTCTGAGGGTTTTTCCTGAGGAGCTGTGTGATGTGGTGTGTGTGTGTGTGTGTGTGTGTGTGTGTGTGTGTGTGTTCTAAAAATAAAGTTTCTTTTGACAAGTGGCTTCTGAATAGTGCCCAGCCAGACTGCAGCAATTTCCCTTTGTCTAATCCACTGAACTTCTACTCTCTGTCTCCCCTTATTGTAGATTAGTATCCACATGTCAGAGAGAACAAAAAACAAAGGCTGAATGGAGATTGGCTTAGTTCACATAGTATGATATATTCCAGTTCCAACCATTTACCAGCAAATGTCATAATGTCATTCTTTTCTGTGGCTGAGCAATATTCCATTGTATATATGTACCACATTTTCTTTATCCATTCACCTGTTGAAGGGCACCTGGGTTGGCTCCAGAGCTCAGCTATTGTGGACTGAGCTACTATAAACATTGATGTGGGGGCATCACTGTAGGATTTATACTGCAGCAATTTTTCTTGCTGATTCAATTTTCTACTATGTGAAGTGTTTGGATTTTGGATTTTTTTAAGCCATTATTAGTTTCAGATTGTGTTGATTATTTATGTTGATACTATTCACCATAAATTTTCCCTAAAATTTGATGGTTTCATTCATTTTTTACCTCAGGAGTGTTGTGTTGGCTGTGATTGATCTGTGTTGAAATCTCCCAAATACCATGAGGTCACTTTGGGTGCTGTACACTCGTTGTCCATACTGGTGGTTACACATCCCCCCCACATTGGCAGGTCAAGATGGCAGGTGTTCTAGGTGACTACTTGGATAGCTCTTTCTTTTCAGAAGGTGACATTTTCTGATCAGGTTCCCCAATTCTTATTTGTCTCTTCCCACTCACCTCCCCAAACACCACAATTCATCTCTGTGTACAATGTTCCCAGTGATCACCTGGGTATCTCATACACATTCAACTAGTCCCCCGCGCTCTGTCCAGAGTCAGGTGACACCTGCCTCTGAGGCTCCCTTCTGTCTTCACTGTCCTCTCTCCCCTGCGTGCTCTTGCCAGAGATGTTCGGCTGTCACTTAAGGAGTGTTAGGACTTTCTCACCTGTGCCCATGAACTAGAATGTTCTCTGGACCTTTCCTGTGTCTTTGGGAGGTTGGCTTCTTGGGTGGTGATGAGCAGGCGGGACAGGGTCCTGGCTAATGTCCCTGTGCGCTGCTCTCACATGGGACCCTCTTGTCCTGTGCTGTCTCCACCCACCCAGCAGCCCTCCATGATCTGCAGACGCTGTTGACATCCCTGTTTTATTTGTGAGGAAGCCAGTGCTCAGAAAGTGGTTGCCAGGGGTGGTCTGGCCAGAGCTGGGCATCCTGCTCTGCTCCATCTGTGCTCACACCCACGCCCTTAGCTGCTGCCCCTCCTGCCCCATCCTGTTGGCATGGGAACCAGGCCCTGAACAGGGGGTTTCTGGGTTCCCTGGACAGGGCACCTCCCTCTCCCCTGGATGGTATTCTCCCTTTCTGCAGAGGGCAGGCAGTGCATCCAACCCTCCAACTTCCCTGTGCCCCTGGCTGACTCTCGGGCACAAGCACTGCTCAGGCACGGAGCGTGGGATCAGCATCCACAGCCAGAGGCCTGCTGCTAGAGTCCTGGCCCCAGAGGCTGGAGGAGGAGGCCCCGCAGGAAGAGCCCGGCAACCCAGCTGCCCTCTCAGAGCTGCCTGGGGACATTGAGGGCTTTTGTCCTGTGGTGACCTCTCTGCTGTCCATGTTCTGTGGAGTTTGTGAAGGAGCTTAGGCAAGGAGATTGGGGAGCCTTCCATGCTGGGTACCCCCTGGGGGAGACCGAGGCTTTGGAAGAAAATAACGTCCTAGGAAGAGGAAGGGCAGAAGGGGGAGGAAATGGAAGGAAAGGAAGAAGATCGATTTCTTGTTTGGAGGAAAATGCTAGAACCATCCAGCATGTATCGGTGCCAGGGAAGAGAAGGCAGTGAATCTCCCACACAAATGCAGGGTGGGGGCTCAGAATGTCAAAAATCTTGATTGTCTCTTTAAAAAAAAAAAATCCAAGCAAAGTGGAAACCAGATGTCACAACTCAAAATTATGGTATTTGGGGAAATACCACAAGGTTTTGAAGAGTCTGGTTCTGAGGGAAAGAAGGAGCCAGAGATTTTGTTTTCCACAGACTCCCCACCCCGAATGTCTCTCTTACTAAAGGTCAAGGTTTGACTTGCATATAGGCACCTCGTTCAGATGCAGCACGTTTCTAACAGAATAAGCTCCTCCTCAGAAGCAATAACGGTTCTGCGATTCAGATAGGGGGAGGTCTCTGTGTCCCTCTCTCAGCACCAGTGTCACTGCCTACAGAGTTGTGTTAAATCAGCACAGTGACAGCACAGAGCAGTGTAGACGTGCTTTGCTAAAAAATAGAGATGTGCTGTGGTTGTCCTAGGTTCTCACGTCCAAAGCCATCAACGGGGAGGATGCTGCAAGAACCAGGGTTAGGAGGAGGTGGACCCCAAGAGCAGAGGGGGACGGCTGCAGGCACGGGGAGAAGAGGTCAAGTGCCACGACAGGAACAGGACAGTGGGGACCCGTGGGTCAAGAGCATGGTCCAAAGTAGGCTCAAGCGCTCTGGAGCAGGCTGGTGGAAATCCGAGACCCACCTTGCCATCCAGGGGTACTGAAGGGTTGGCTTCCTCCGCGGCGCTTGGCAGCTCCCTGTGCCCAGGGACTGTCTTCCTCCAGGAGTGCTGGTCCCGGGCAGTGCGCCAAGTCACAGGACATTCCAGCCTGAAGAGACCTCGGCCATCACAGAGATCCTCCTGGGCAGCTCCTCTGGTTTACAGATGAGTAAACTGAGGCTCAGAGAGAGAGAGAAACCTGCCCGTGCTCACATGGAGCTGACGGTGATAGGCTCAGGACACTGACTCTGGGGTCTGACTCCAAGTCCAGGTGTTTTTCTTCTAAACAAAATCTCTATATCCTTGCTGCTCAAAGTGAGGTGCTTGGAACAGCAGCATCCACAGTGCCTGGGGGCAGGTTAGAAATGCAGGCTCTCAGGCCCCAGTCCACCTATAGACCAGGACCGCACTTACCAGATGGCAGGTACCACAGAAAAGCTGAGGCACAGAGCCCTGTGGCTGCCCATTGCCCACCTGGTGATTTCCTGTCGACCGTCAGAGTCCATCTCCTCTCCAATTCTCAGGACTTCCTTATTTTCAGGAGTTCAGCTAACTACAAATTTGAATATTGGGTTTAATAACCTCCCTCCCTGAAGTACCTGTGAGATGAGCGGCATCTTATGCCTTATTGTTACTTGTTTAAAATAATCATATTAATAAAGACCTTCTCTTCAGATAGTGTTTGCATATTTCAGAGCCTCTATAAGTATTATCAGTAAAGTATATGGTTATGAGCACAGAATCTGTATCTCGATGGGCTGAGCCTGAATCCTAACTTTGCACTTCCTATGGTATCTTCTCTAGGCCTCACTTTCAGTGTCTGTAAAGGAGACCTGCTACGTGCAAAGATCTATTCTAGTGTTCTTATTCTGAAATAAATTCTTCTTTCTCCTTTGCTTCACTGCAAAAAATTCAGGAACTGAAATACTTGGGAAGTAATACTTGGGAAGTTGTCTAGCTGGCTCAACTGCTTAAACAGAAGGAATGACGTGGTCTGTTCATTTTAGAATGCAAACCTACATACGCACTCATGTGAATTCAGTAAGCAAAAAGTAGGTACTGCAAAATAAGTAAGATATTTAAATGACTCATTGCCTATTACTATCGTTAGCAGTTTAACTGGCAGCTTGGAGGATAATGTGAGGTGATCAAGCAGCAGCCCTGTTGAGTGAGGGAAGGAGTCAGTCAGTCAGTAAGGTTTTAGCGGGAAGCCAAAGACTTCATCCAGGTCAGCAGGTGGGCAAAAGGGGCTCAGGGACAGCGATCTGACCATGGGTGAGCATGCTGGGTGTGCTGAAGGAGGGGAGGCAAGATGGGCTTTTCAGGAGAGAATCTCTTTGAGGTGGCTGATCCCCAGGGAGGACAGGCTCTGCATGCTGGGGAAGCGAGAGACTCTTTAAATTCCAAGTATAAAGGCGGCATGCTCAGGAGTAAGAGGAAGCAAAGGGCATCTTGAGGATGGAGGAAGGCGACCAGGTAAGGAGGGGTGAGGGGCCACTGGGAGCAGCCAGAGCAGGCCGGGCAGGGGCCACATGGTGGGAAAGGAGGACGGGCCTCGCTGGGCACCAGAGGCAGTGGAATAGGTAAGAGGAGCTGTAGCCAGAGAAGCCATGGGTCCTGCAGCCCCTCTTGGCAGAGCTTGTTCTTAACTGAAGGGAGCCGACCCACTCCCCCACCCTGCGGGGCAGCTCCTGATGTTGGGGGGGATGGGACTTGGCCAAGAGCCACCTGCCAGCAACACACTCACCATGTCCCCGATGATTCCAACCTGCTGTTGTTCAAGAAAAGACTGTTGAGGGCGTTGGTAAAATGCTAAGGCAGACTCTACCCAGGGAGATGGTGGCCAGTGTGGTGAGGTTGCCCAGTAGGGAAGAGACACCAGGCCCAACCCCAAACACAAGGAAGGGTGGTAGGACCAGGGTGTGGCTCAGTGGGTGGAAACGGCTAAAGGGAGAGGTCAGGGGTGAAGGGCCGTTCTGGCTCCACCAGCTGGCAGGATTCTGGCGGAAGGCAGGGCAGGTGGTCAGCTGTTCCCTAGGGAGGTAAGGCCTGAGGAACCCCCTCAGAGGGACCAGGTATCTAGGAGGGGGTTGACTTGGCAGGATTCTTGCTAACACTGGACAATGCAGAAGCCCAAAGTCAGGGCCTATTTGAGAAGAGTGATCAGAGGAGGCTGAGTAGAGCTTGTCAAGAGGATCTGTGTCATCGCAGATGCCCTGTGTCACTTAGGTGTTCGCCCGCTCTGTGAACAGGGGACGCTGTGAGGTGTCATCTGTGGGGTCTGCATGCAGGTCTGTGATTAAACTCTGCCACAGTCCTCACCCTCTGGGACTCGGCCAGGGACCGCACCCCCATGCCCTTTGCCTTCCCTGTGCCGAGGGAGGGGAGGGCTGACAGCCTTTGTGAGGGCTGTATCTCCCTTCCCTTCTGGAAGGGGAACTTGGTACCCTGAACACCTTGTAGGTTAACTGTTTGCTTTTGTTTCTGGCAGATAAGTTCTGAGGTTAGGAATCGTTGCCTAAGAACTCGAGTCGGTTAGCTTCTGCTGTGTGGTGCGGTTGGATGTGGGCAGTCCTGGGAATGGCTTGCAGCCTAGAGAGGAAAGGGCTCAGGGTGGCTTCCTAGGAAGACTGAGGGGTCATCCCACAAGGGCACTTCCTACCACCATGTTCATAAGGAAAAAATTCTTCCAATTTCCACTTATACAAATTTACCTCCCAAGGCTCCTATTTGGCTTCTACAGCTGGAAAGAAGTGGAGAACATTTCTTTGGAAATTGTAGATAACACTTTCCAGGAGAAAACAGAAGTCCATGTGGATGAATGCCAAATTATTTACCCTCACAATTTGGAATGTGCACTTTTAAAAAATCTCTTTATTTTCCTTGAGAATAGACACTCAATCCCTGAGTGAGTGAATAGGTGAGTTGCTCTTCACACATAATAAAAATAAATAGAATAAAAACCGGTTTGAATCCTCTGTAGCCCTCACAAAACTGAAATGTGACACACTTGGAGAGAGAGTGAAAGGCAGGCATGACCACTAGAAATATAACACAAGTCATGTATGTAATTGCACATTTTATAGCAGTGATGTTTTTAAAGTGAGAAAGGAATAGAAAAAACAATCATGAAATTCATTTGGAAAAATAAGAGGCCCAGAATAGCCAAAGCAATCCTTAGTGAGAAAAGTGAAGCAGGAGGCATCACAAAACCAGATCTTAAATTATACTACAGAGTTCTAGTAACAAAAACAGCATGGTATTGACACCAAAACAGACAGGAAGACCAACGGAACAGAACAGAAAACACAGAGTCATACCAACATAAATACAGTAATCTTATACTAAAAGAAGGTGCCATAAACATACATTGGAGAAAAGATAGTCTCTTCAATAAATGGTGCTGGGAAAACTGGAAATCCATATGTGGTAGAATGAATTGAACCCTATCTCTCATCCTGCACAAAACTCAACTCAAATGGATCAAGGATCTAGGCATTAGACCAGAGAACCTGCACCTACTGGAAGATAAAATAGGTGCCACTCTCCATCATGTTGGTTTAGGAACCGACTTCCTTAACAAGACTCCTAAAGCACAAGAAGTAAAATCAAGAATCCATAAATAGGATGGTATTAAACTAAAAAGCTTCTTCACAGCAAAGGAAACAATCAAGAACATGAACAGAGAGCCTAGAGAATGGGGGAAAATTTTTACTGCCTGCACCTCAGATAGAGCATTAATCTCCAAGATATACAAAGAACTCAAAAAACTTAACACACACACACACACACACACAAAGAATGGGCAAAGGAACTGAAAAGACTTCACAGAAGAAATACAAGTGGTCAAAAAATATATGAAAAGAATGTTCAACATGTCTAGTAATTAGAGAAATGCAAATTAAAACTACACTGAAATTCCATCTCAGCCCACTCAGAATGGCAATTATCAAGAATACAAGCTATAGGGCTGGGGCTGTAGCTCAGTGGCAGAGTGCCTGCCTAGCATGTGTGAGGCACTGAGTTCAATCCTTAGCACCACATAAAAATAAAACAAAGGTATGTTGTTCATCTACAACTATAATAAAAAATTTTAAAAAAGAATACAAGCAACAATAAATGTTAGCAAGGATGTGGAGGAAAAAGTACACTCATTCATTGCTGGCATGACTGCAAATTGGTGCAACCACTCTGGAAAGCAGTATGGAGATTCCTTAGAAAGCATGGAATAGAACCACCATTTGACTCAGTTATCCCACTCCTCCATTTATACCCAAACAAATCAGCATACTACAGTGACACAGGCACATCAATGTTTATAGCAACCCAGTTTATAATAGCTAAACTATGGAACCAGCCTAGGTGCCCTTCAACAGATGAATGGATTTAAAAATGTGCTATATATACACAATTACTCAGCCATAAAGAAGAATGAAATTATGGCATTTTCCAGTAAATGGGTGGAACTGGAGACTATCATGCTAAGTGAAATAAACCAATACCCAAAACCAAAGGCCCAATATTCTCTCTGATATGTAAAAGCTAATCCACAACAAGGGAGAGAAAGATTAGGAATTCTTTTGATAGACAAAGGGGAATGAAGGAAAGAGTGGGGGAAGGGAATAGAAAAGATAGGAAAACTAAGTCCAATTAATTGTACTATGTTTATATATGAACACATGACCAGTGTAACTCCAGTCATACTTTATATATATATATGTATATATATGTATATACACACACACACACTATGTGAAAATGCACTCTACTCCTCACATATATCTAGAAAGAACAAATTTTTTAAAGTAAGAAAGGAATAAGTGAGATTAATTTTGAAGCCATTACTTCAATGCATATGTAATATCAAAAGTACTAATGTAATACTTCATGCTGTGTGTGTGTGTGTGTGTGTGTGTCTGTGTGTGTGTGCAAGCTGAATTTCCAAAATCTGGTGTGTTGTGTACTTACAGTTATCCTTCATTCTGAACTGGCCATATATTTCAAGTGCTCAATAGAGTAGTCACATGTGACTAGTGGCCACCATGTTGGACCACTCAGTTTTAGGTCCAAATAATTGGACCTGAATAATTATTGGAATATCTCAGATTTGTCCACGTTGGTTACTTTGTTTTGGATCATTTGAAAGAAAAAATGGGAAGAATGGTTTTTAACTTTATCATTCTTTGTTTTTGATTTTGAAGGAGAGCTTCACTGAGGTGGTCATCCATTCGCCCACTCATTCAACTCATTCAACCTATGTTTGTTGAGGGCTAGCCAGGTACGAAGCACTATGGTAACAGCAACTCATGTTGTTGCTGTTGCTCTTGTTTTATTTCTGTCAATATAATTGTGAAGTTATAAACAATGGGATCATCTGAGATATCTAAACAGACTCATTTATTGCTCATCAACGTGGTCCGATTCCAGACCATTCAATGAGATCATCGGTTCTTCAATCTGAGCATGCATCAGAACCAGCTGGGAGTCTGTTAAAACGCAGACTGCAGAGCCACCCCCAGGGTTCTGAATCAGATCTGGGGCGGGGCCAAGGCTCTGCATGTCCAGCAAGGCTCCAGATGATGCTGATGCTGCCGGTCTGGAGGCCACACTTTGAGAACCACTGGATGGGAGTGGTTTCTCCTTTAAGATCCGTTACCTTTTATTTAGTCCACAAGCCTGGAGGCAGAGTCAAGGGTCCCTGGAGTTGAGCAATCACAGGATTCATGTCTCTGGGGGATTCTTTGGGCGATAGGTAAGGCCCCTTCCCAGTGGTCCGTTTTCTAAGTTACAGGTGTAGTGATGAACGGGAAATTCCTTGAGAAACTTATTTAGGAACTTTACCAGGGATTGAATGAACTGGTGTGGAGTCATCTCAGGGAAGCGTCCCACATTTCTCCCTTGGGGACCAGCATTGCAGATGATGGCCTCGCTGAGCCTCCATGGCCAGTCAGTTAAGGCTCAGTCCCGTGGGCTCCATTTGCACTCCTTTCTGAGTCGTGGGCACAGCAGGACACCTGTCTATGAATTGTGCCCGCAGAGGTGCGGGTGGGAGCAGCGGCCTTTCTCCCCACTGTTCAACTATCATTTTTGTGGGAGACCAGGTGACAGACCAGGTGACAGACCAGGTGACAGTTGCAGAGGTGATTTTCCAGGGTCCTTGTTCTTTTCACTCATGCCTGAAATGACTTGACATCAATTTTAGATTATTTGGATGAGCCTCTTTCCCATGTCATTTCCCTTCTTTAAAAAAAAGAAAAAAGAAAAGAAAAGAAAAGCACTCATTTCTCTTAGATGCAGATGACAAGTTTTTGCTGTCATACATGATTTTGATCCTGTGAATGCCATCAAAAGGTCAAGTTCTTAGAAGAGACAGAAAAGAGAAACTGGAGGCCAAGGGTTTCCTGCAGAATTGTGGCTAGACGCTGGTGGGAGGCTGTCTGAACCGCCCACACCCACACCCCCGTCCCTCTTGCTACCATACCATCTGTCCTGTAGCTGGAAAAACTTTTGGTTGGGGAATGACAGAGACTTTTGCATTTTTCTCTCAATGAGCACAGAATGTTTCTAACATTTATGTGGTTGTTTGGGGTTTTTTATTTTTATTTTTATTTTTTTAATCTTGTAATGATATATCCCAGGCACTTAATGAAAAAACATTTCTGGTTGGTTGTTTAGTTTTTAAAAAATTAACTAAACAGTTCCTCAGTTTATTTTAAGCATGGCAGTATCTTAGGTACCAAGGATAATCAAAAGCACTCTAACTGGGGGGCTAGCTTACATCCATGAGACCACAAACAGCTTTTGTTTAACAGCAGAGGAACACAGCAGGGACAAATCACATGACTCAGGGTTTGCCACCTCTGCTCTGCTGCCAGGTGGTTCGCGGTGAGGTGCATCCTGCATGTTGCAGGACGTTTAACAGCATCACTGCGCACGAGAACTGTGACAAGAGAATCATGTCCTAACACACCCAAATGGCCCTGGGGAGCAAAATCCCCCTCAGTTGAGAACCACTGCTGTAATGTCAGCCGAGTTTGTGAGGGTCAAAGGGACATGTGCCTGGGAGAGGATCACAAGAGGTTAAGCAGAGTTCTCTAGAGAAAGAGAATCCGTGCTGGATCTCAAGAGGCACTAAGGATGTGAATCGCCTGCAGAGATGGCACTGGGGTGGGGTCGGCTACCAGAGCGGAGATGTTCTTTCAGAAACTAACGACTGAAGAGAGACCTAAACTGGAGCCCTTCAGCTGGCATGGGGGTGTGTATAGCGAATGGGTGATAATTAGTGAATTTGGTCAGTGTTATGTCGGAGTAATAGCTACTCAAGCCAGATATCAGCAAACAAGAAGACAGCACTAGGACAGAAAGAGATTGGCTAGCATCTGTATAGCACCGACTGTATGCCAGGCGCGGTTTTAATGTTACATGTTAATTCAATCCTCCCAACAACACCTGAGGTGGGTGCCATTATTCTTCTTATTTTACAGCCAGAGAAACTGTCCTTTCCAGGCATGGAAGGGACCAGTTACTTCCCCAGATCTCTCACCTTTAGCCCCCTGCTCAGCTGCTCAGCCATGCTCTTACAACCTCACTGGATCCAGGTTTCCAGGTTAAGCAGGGCCAGGGTGATTATATTCTGTCCCCATCGGGCAGGAACTGGTCTGGAGTTCAAGTGGCCAAGCAAGGTTTGAGAGGAATGAAAACACTGACCTTCATCCATAACCAAGTCAGGAATTTGCATGAAGAGTCATATTTCATGGGAAAGCAGGAGATGAGGCTCCACCCAGAGAACTCAGTTCCAGAGGCTCGGGACTCCAACAGGGAGGGTCAGCTGCTAGGAAGCAGAGGTTGTGAGGAGCAGCAAGGTGAGGCAAGGGCAGGCCTGGGCCTGGCTGGGTCAGAGTGGGAAGAGCTACCTTCCACTGGGGAACAGGTCAGGGGTGGGCCATGCAGGCCTCTGGAGCTGAAGCGCCCTGGCTCTGTGAGTGGAGCCAGCAAGAGGTAGGTGTGACAAGAAGCAAAGTTTGGGGTGACAAGGAGACTTGGCTAAAAGATGGAGCTGGGTCTGTGTCCAGGAACTGGACAAAAGGGTGCCCTCAGTGAGAGATGGACATAGCAGCATGGGGAGGGCCTGGCACCTGGAGACAGTGGCTGGACCCCGAGTCCACTGTTCACAGTGCGTGATCAGAGCAGGTGCCCTGGCCCTCCAGCCTCAGAATCCCCTTGAACAAGGGCAGTAGAACATGCCCGGGTCCCTGAGGGTTTAAATGAGACCCTGGGTGTAGCCCATCACCACGGCACCAAAGGGAGATGTCCTAGGGGCCATGGGAGTAGCCAGAGAGGGACAAACTGGGGCCAAACCAGGCAGGGACTAGGTTGCAGCCGGGCCCCAGGGAAGGAACGCGTTGGCCTGGACGGTGGCTCTGGGGGATGCACGATGCTGCTAGCATTCACAGGCCTGCCTGTTGTGACAGGAGGGCAAGGAAGCCTTGCTTTTGCTGTATGAGGATCCTAGACTTTGGTGGCTCGTCACATGGTCTTCAAATGGATTGACCTGTTGGGCTGGAGTGGATTTTGCCATTGGCCATGCTGAGCAGTTGGATGCATGCCCAGTTGGGTTGTGTTAGACTGAAGAATGAGATAAAGACAAAAATGTTATTTTACGGGCAGGACTTTGGTTGTTATTATTTGCAATTGGAGCTCTAAAAAGAGCTTTAGCATCAAGACACTTGAGGAGTTTGGGCACATCTCTAGTCAGTGGGGTCCAGTCCTGACCTCAGTCTTCCCAGGGTCATTCCCACACCACAGAGCAAAGTGGGAATGGTTGCACTGGCCAACTATTCAGAGTACTGGGACACCCCTTTCCCATGGCCACCCCAATAAACAGCATGCGAATAGTGATCGTCCACTGATTTCCTATGAATTCCAATGAATGTTTTTGATTGCCTAAACCAGCCTGTCCAATAAACCTAATGTGAGCCACAAATGACAGACACATGTGTATGTTAAATTCTCCAGTAGCAACTTGATAGACACAAAAAGGAGCAGACAAAGCCAATTTAAGTAGTATGTTGTATTGAATCCAATTATTCAAAGTCTTTTCATTTGAAATATGATCAATAATAGGTAGTTTACATCCTACGTTTTTGTACCAAGTCTTTGAAATTGGGTGTGTATTTTATACTTAAAACACATCCCCATTCAGTCTAGCCATATTTCAAGTTCTTAAGAGCCAGACGTGGCTGGTGGCACCATCCTGGGCAGTTCCCAACTAAATTCCTGACTGTGATGCTGATGGTCCAGGAAAAGCTGACAATGATTCTGAGCTTGGGGACACTTGTTTCCCCCTGATTCCTGGTGCTAGGTGTACAAGATGCCAGTTTTTGATTCATTCCCCACCTCAGCATTACTGTAAGGAAATTATTTAAAACCAATGATCACCCAGAGAGCCCACCTCTGGGCCACCAGGGACAAGAGCAGCCAATCAGGAGGGCTGACATTCAGCCACATGTGAGTCTAAAGGAAAAGAAAACCAATCATTTTGGCACAGAAATGGAATCCCAGTTTGTGGGAAGGAGGAATTTCTAATATAAGAAAGGCAATGGCCATCAATAAAGAAGGATTGGATTCGGGCTACTGCAATAAACACTTGGAATTCTTCTGTGTGGGATCCGCATCTCTGACCCGTGAAGTTCCATTTTTCTGCTTGACAGCACACAGGATGACTATAAGACAAAAATTATTGGAATGACTTTTTGCAAAAATCACCAGCTGAGCTTTGAGGGTAAAAAAAAAAGGTAACGAAGTTCAACCATGGTGGGACGGCTATTCTTTCTCCCTGCTAGAGACTTCTGTCTGTCCTAGCCAAGCCCAGAGCGGGGGAGGAGTCTGCAGGAGCAGGAAACATCTGGCCTGCAGGCAGGGCTGCTCAGTTCCTGCCCTCCAGCTCTCTGCCAAGTCCAATCCTACTCCTGACGCTACAGCTCAACACACCTACAGCGATGACTGAGGGCTTCCCCCAGCTTCCCTTGACACCCTCCTGAGATAAAAGCAGTTAACGATGGCTCTTCCCTGGTGATAAATGGTTGTTGGTTTTCTTTCATCAATATTTTAATGACTATTTGCACATTTTGGCAATAAGGGATCCAGAGCCTGGCGGTGGGTGCAGAGACAGATTGCAGAGGTGACTCAGGAGGATTCGGCTGGCCGTCAATGCAACACCAACCCCCGTGATAAGTGGGTTTCAGTCCCACACCTGGCTGCCTGGCAGGCTTTTGAAGCAGGTGTATGAGCAAGTCCACCCGCCTACCCCTCTGATGCTGTCTTTTCCGAGACAGCTTTGCTGCCCAGCAAATGCACAGAGAAACCTCCATCCAAACCTTGCCTCTTTGCCTGAGGAGGATTGTCCCCTATGTGCCTGTGTTAGTAGAAAGCAACTGCCGCAGCAGGCACAGCCCAGGTCTGCTGGGGAGAGCTACACCACTCTGCAATCCAGATGGCACCTGCTTGGAAGAAAAGTACCACTCCCTGGACACGTCCCCAATGCTCAGTTAAGATCATGTTCACATTGTGGGTCCTCTCTTCTGTTCTTCCCCATTTTGAGCTTCCAATTGTCATGATTATTATTTTGAAGTTATACCAGTTGTAAATGTTATGCCCAAACAAAATGTTTGGAAGAAAAAACTCCTAACTACCTGAGGATGGTAGAGAGAAAAATTAGGAACTGTCTTTCCATATTGAATCAAGATTTAGAAATGAATGCTGGAAACCAAAATGACAGGGATGCAGGCAGGAAATTGAAGCTTACCTGAAGTAAATATGAAGATGCTCATTATAGAATTATTTATAATAGTACAAAAGTTAGAAGCATCTTCAATGCAGAACAGTAAGAAAAGGGTAATGAAATGCAGCAAACGTCTCTGATGACTATTATTAAGAGGTCATTAAAATGTTGATTTCAAGCCCAAGGCCATGGCACATGCCCATTATCTCAGCTACTCAGGAGGCTGAGACAGGAGGTTTCAAAGTTCAAAGCCAGCCTAGTCAAGTAAGTGAGACCCTGTCTCAAAATCCAATAAGGGCTAGACTTGTAGCCCAGAGAGAGCATTTGCCTAGCATGTGTGAAGCTCTGGGTTTGATCCCCAGTATCAAAAATAGTTAATTTTCAAAAATATGAAATGGCTTAGAAATGAAAGATGAAGGTTATCTTGATGTATTTAAACGAACATAAGCAAAATACAAAATTGCAAGTGTGTTCTGATCTCAAAACTTACAGAAGCCTAGAAAAACGATAGGAAGGAAACAAACAGCTCCTTTACGGTTGGACTGGCTTGTGATCTCAATTTTTGTTCTTTGTATGCTTCTTATATTCCAAAATCTAGGTGATGAGCAGGTGATACTTTCATAATCCAAAGGAACACAGTCAGATATTGCCACTCCATAAGTGAGTAGCTGTCCATCAACAGACAGCCTTGCCTCTCGCTAGTTGACTGCCCTGGGCAAATCCCAGATTGCCCCGAAGTGCCTTCTTCCCTGGGATAATGGGATCCAATGGCCTCACCCGAATCTCTGAGGGGGGGCATGGGGATGTCCTAACCTGAAGAACCCTGAGAACAGCAAAGAGCTCTCCAAACATGCTCAGAAGCAGCAAACTCGCTACAATGCAAGGAACAGGGGACTGAAGGGGGACACTTGAGTGGTTCAGAATCAGAGGAAAGTGGCCGTGCTGAGAGACAGCGAGCACAAAGGTACATAGCCCAGGTCCCCAGAGCTCGGATGTCTCAGCTGCCGCAGGCGAGGGCTCCCCGGTATAGAAAGTGTCTCGGAGCAAGTCCCCCAGAGCACCTCCTGCAGCCGCCCCGAGACTGATATTCACTCTGCTTTACTCAAAGAAGAGTAAAGGAGAAGATGCCACAGCTGGATGTGGCAGGTGGTAGGAGTCTGTGCTGTTTGAGTTTCATGGCTGGCCACTACCAGGCGTCGGTTGGGGCCAAGGGTCCCCTTCCTTAGTGCAGATTAGAATCCCCATGGAGGGCTGGGGCTGGGGCTCAGCAGTGGAGCGCTCGCCTAGTACATGTGAGGCACTGGGTTCAATCCTAAGCACCACATAAAAATAAATAAATAAAATAAGCATTAAAAAAAACTTATGAGTCAACAAAGAAACCATAATAAAAATTTAAAAAAAAAAAAAGAATCCCCATGGAGGCCTGAAATTCTCCCCCCCAAAAAAATTTTTTTTTAAGCACATGCATGTCACTCTTCAGTAATGCATGAAGCACAAGTGGGCCCTCCTCTGAAGACCCGACTCTGCAGGCGGGTGCCCCACAGGCCAGGCATGTCTCCGTGTCCAGATGTGGGACCTGCCATCCTTAGTACCCTGATAAACGTGGGGCACAGACAAGACGAAACGGCTCCCCACAGGTTTGGAATGATGGACGTGAAGCCCACCCAGCCACAGAGTCAGAGCTCCTGCATGTGGCTCTTGAACTGAAAAGTTAAACACAGACGCAGAGATGTTTTGGGGTCTCAGACTTTTCTCTTAGTATCTGAGAGTTTGTGGGTTCCGTCAGAAAGATGGATTTTGTAATTTACCCAACAAAATAACTTCAACTCCTCCACTCAGAGAGCTTTCCCCAAGGAGGCAACAGGTGACCGCTAAGGTGTGTGGGGTGGTCAGACTGGGCGGCTGAACCTGGGCAGGGGTGAGAAGTGGAACTGGTCAGACACCGCGGAGAAGAGCGTCAGTCTCACCCTGACCTGAGCCAGGCCTGGGGAATGAGGGACAAGCAGAGACCAGGTCCCCCGCTGGAGCTTAACAAGCTGGACCAGCACTGCAACCCTTCCGGAAGCTTCCAGGTGGACTCCACACTACTGGGGGAAGGTCTGAGGAGGGGCTCCCCCACGTTCTGCTGTCCCATGCCACCCTTCATTTTCTGTTCCTGGAGCTTCAACCAGAGGGAAGTTTGGGAGAGCTGACACTGGGCCCCCCAGGGTGCTCTCCAGGCAGATTTGGGATGGGGAGGCCTCAAGAGGGTGTGTGAGAGCTGGGCCACTTTCACAAGGCACTGGGCCCAGGAGACTGGAAGCGGCCATCTCTCACCCAGTGGTCTGCAGCCTCTGCGCGAGTCTCCTAAGCTGCTCACTAAAATGCAGACTCCCAGGAGCCCTGAACCTGCAGCTCAGAGTCTCAGGGACGTCAGACCTGAGAACCTGCATCAGGCACATTTCACAAGGGATCTTTTTACACAGTGGTGTTTGACATTGCTGACTTAAAATGTCCCCAATAAATAAGGAGCATTTTATGCCTGTACATTACAGATGCACTGTGGGGAGTTGACAGCCCCTCAGAGGGGCAGGTCAGGCCAGGTCCCACCCGTCAGCCAGGAGGCCAGTCAGAGTGAGCATCTCCCCACCTCCTACTGTCCCCCAAGCACCCACTCTGCCTAAGTCAGAGGAAAAGCCTAGAAGCCCCCAAGGGCTCTGCATTTTCTGGCAGAGGCCACCCAGAAGGTAAGAGGGGAGGGGTGGGACAGCCAGGTGTGAGGACTCTTGGACACAAGGATCTGTGGTCTCCTTGGGGACAAAGTCGGTTCCAAGAATCCACAGATAATCTCCTAGGGACCAAGTGAAGAACTGGGACCCCGGGATGTACAGGTGCCCAAGGCAGAGTTGGAAGGCAGCCATGCTGACCCAGGAAACGGGGTAGAGGAGCCATGGCCATCGGCCTGGTGGACTCCTTCCTCCGTCTCTCAGGAACACCAGGGCAGTCCTGGAAAAGTTCCTGGGCAGCAGTTGAGCACATCTCATCCCTGGTTCCATGCCCAAAGGGGCTGGAGCCTGGCGGGTCTCAGGGACATGAGTGGCTGTCTCCTGCATTGTCCTGTTCAGGGGGAGGGAAGAGTTTTGTTATGCCTTATCCAGGAGCAGAATGTCTTTTGTCTAAAGGGAGACCCTGCGCTCTTGTCTTGTTTCTAAACCCGGTTTTGGGAAGATGCCAAGAGACGCACACCAAGGACACGTCTAGCCGGGCAGCTCTGCTTACCAACAGCGTTGGATGGACACGGCTTGTGTTAATTTCTTCCTATAGGATGCAAACACATTAGGGACCAAACCTCCAACCAGCAGGCACAGAGTGGACCATGCCCAGGCCTGGATGTGGACTGGACACAGAGGCTCAGGCCTGCAGGAGAGGAATGGGCAGGATGTTGCTCATCTCACCCCCAGTTTCAAAAACAAATACCAGAGGGGCCTTCTAGGTTAGTGTGGGTTGTGGGACTGTGAGGAGTGGCTGCACTGAGGTTCTGGAACTTTCTAGAAACATGAATGAACGGAAACAGTGCACTCTGGTTGGCAGATAGGTTTCCAACTGAGTTCAGTCATGCCCAATCCTGCCACTCTCAGCTGCCCCATCAGGGGAACCCTTACTCCACTGACCAACCCAGGGCTTGACCAGAAGGAAAATGCCTACCACACCCCACTCGGGATATCAGGGCCCCTCAGAAAAGAAACTGGGCAGGAAACTAAAAGGATTTCTTGGTCACATTTCTTCTAAGTTAGTTGACAAAAGAATTGAGAAGCTCCTCCCCTGCCGGAAGACAATAATGACTTTTAAAAATCTAACATCACAGTTTTCAGTTAAAACGGTCCTTGCGTGGTGGTCACAGCTGGCACTTTCTGTCACCTACCAGGGCAGACCAGAGCTGTGCTTTGATAATCAGAGGCAAAAGCTCAGATCTCTGAGATTCTAATTCACTCTTCCTGCTAGCCAAGCTTAGACCTGAGCAAGTCTCTTCTTTCTCTGCGGAAGGGAAGACATTCAGAGGTATCAACGTGTCTATGTGGCTGGAGAGAATCATAGGCACTTAGGACAGTGGTCTTTTATGTTAGGTACACTTTCATAGTATATAGGGACAGATGACCATTATAGGCTAATCTCCAGACCCGGAAACCCAATTTCTCTCCCCTTTCAACCCAATGCAACAGAATTTAGTGAGTGTTAACTATCTCTGCAAGTCCCTGTATTAAGCATTGAAAAGAGAACAAAAATAAAGGAAGTAAATTCTGTGTGTGTGTGTGTGTGTGTGCGCATGTGTGTGAAAAATCCAGACAGTGCTGCTATTGACTGCAAGAAACTGGCTAGTAAATATTTTATCTAAATTCCTTACATTGTGATTTCTTGAGGCTTACATTGGTCTTTATTAAAGTACCTATGAACAATACGGAAAGACAAAATCCATACTGCCAACCTAGGGTCAAGTTTAGAGGAGACTCACTTTTGCATGATGTCCCTTTGAGAACTCAGGCCAGTGCCATTAAAGGCTGCTGAGGGCCCCGTGAAGGTAAATGGAGGGCACTGGGGTGCAATTGAAGTGATGCGATAAGCTTCTCTGTGCTGCCTGTTAGTAAGGTAAGACCACTCCAAAGTAAGATATTTAGTAAGTTTCACTACAATAGCCGAAAGTGGAGAGTTGTTAAATTGAGATTATTTGTTCAATGGAGGACTGAATTTAGTTTTAACAAGTGCTTACTGGGCTGGGGTTGTGGCTCAGTGGTAGAGCACTCGCCTCACTGCATGGGGCCCTGGGTTTGATCCTCAGCACCACATAAATAAGTGAAATAAATAAAATAAAGGTATTGGGTTTATCTACAACTAAAAATCTTTTAAAAATGTTTTTAAAAATTAAAAAAAAAAAACAAGTGCTGACTTATTGTGTCTCAACCTGTATACATCTGCTAACAAGAAAAGGGCAAAAATAGAAGAAATGAGTTCATGGAGAATATATTGGTCAGCTTCTTATCACTATAATGAAATACCTGAAGCAGTTAACTTACAAAGAGAAAAGGTTTATTTTGGCTCATGGTTCTGGAAGTTCCAGTTCAAGATTGGGTAGTCCCATTGCTTTTGGCCTCTGATGAAGGCCCAGGATTACAATGGCAAGGAGCATATGTCAAAGAAAACTGCTCACACCATGAACCAGCAAATAGAGCTAGGATAAGTGAGGTCTCACAATCCCCTTTGGGGACATGCCCCCGATGTCCTAAGGACTGCCCTAAGGCCCCACTTCCTAATCCACAGCATCTCCCAATAGTACCACCCTGAGGACCAAGTCTTTAATACATAGACCTTTGGGAAACCATAGCAGAGAACACAGGCAAGTTATTCAGTGTTCATCACATTTAATCACAGCAAAGCCACAGACAATGGAGTCAGTAAGTTGAATACAGGGAAAGCCCTGGACAGAATCCTAGACCCACAGATAGGAACCCTTCTCTCCAGCCCCTTATCAGATAGACCTCAGTAACCCATAGAAGTTCAATCCTTTAGAGGGTGTAGAGAAAGAACAATTCTGTCCTGAAACCTAGCAATGCTATTTCCATCACCCTTTCATTTCTCAGGATGCAAATTCTGAATATTTTGGCAAATGAAAAAAATGCAATTCCCAGTAACAGGAAAGGCACTTTTTCTTAGAGACCAATGTCATGCTGACTCAGTCTGAGCTAAGTGATATTTTGACTCAGCCCAGTGCTTCGTTGCATGGCTGCCTGAGGAGACTTGAGATTCCGGGAGGTATGAGTGGACCCAATCATGAGTGAAATAGCCTCTTTGTATTAGAGCCTCCAGAATGAAGGAAGAACCAGAGAAAGTCTCACCCAGTCTACAGGAGAAGGTCACCCTCCTGAAGTTACTGAGGAAACCTCTGAACTCGTGATTAATTTTTTTTTCAAAGCAATAGAAATACTTCCCCTGCCATCTAAATTTATGATCTCACTCTCTCTTGCAAATGATTTATGCCTCTTTCCAAACTCTCCTTTAAAAGTTACATTTTTTGCTTGCTGCAAAATAATATGTGTTGTTTGTGGAGAACTTGCAAAGCATAAAAGAAATGAAACTAGATTTTAACTTATTAATGTTTTTGGTCCTACTAATCCATGCAAAGACATCCAGGATTAACATTTTGATGTATCCTTCCAGTATTTTTTCTCTGCATAATCTATTTTTAAAGAAATATGGAATCACATCATTCATTACTATTTTGAAAACACATTTTTTTCCTCTTAATACACTATGTGTCATTGTACCTCATCTTTAATAGGTGTATAGTGTTGCATTGTATGATCACATAATTTGTTTAATAAGTTTCCCATTGTTAACATTGAAGTTCTTTCCAGTTTTTAATAACAATGTTTCAACCAATATCCATGAACAATTCCTTAGGTCAAATGTCTTATAAGTGCTCCTGCTGGACCAAAGTATTCATATGTTTTAATTTTTTAATATACACAGTTAGCTTATTTCTTTGAGGGTTGCACTAATTTATATTCTCACCAAAAGTACAAGTGGCCTATTCTCCCTATTCTCAGCATACTAAATATTATCATTTGACATCTCACTTGTTTGAAACTGAGGGTTGGGCATAAATCACGTTTTTGTTTTGTTTTTTTAAAGCATATTTACTGATTGTTTGTCTTTCTTTCTGTATGTGAGTTGCCTGTTAATCTCTTTTGCCCATTTTCTTATTGGAATATTTATCTATCCTATTCATTTGTAAGGGCTCTTTATATATGCAACAACATTTATGTATTGTTATATAAATGTTTATAGATGCAATAAATATTTTCCTGCTTTAACATTTGATTTCTATGGAGTTTCTGACATACAGGTTTTTAAATTTTTATATGGTCAGAACCATGCATCTATTCTGTATGTGGGCTACCCTGTCATATTTGTTTAGAAAGGGCTCTCCACTCCCCAAATATGACAAGCTTGCATACATTTTTCTAGTTCTTTTATGTTTTATTCCTGACAGTGGATTATTTGGTATATCCTTGAGAGGTATGGCTCTAACATTAGAATTTTCCCTCCTAAATGAATAGCTGTTTATCCAATTCTGTTTATTGGATCATCTGTACTCTCCCCACTGATTGGAAATGGTGTATTTATCAAGTACTAAACCTTAGAGAAGTTGCATCTAAGATTGTAAATTTGGGGACGTTCTGTTTTGTCTCAATGCTTCATTTATTCCAGGGCTAATTATTTCCCCTCATTATTTCACTTTGCAAAAATGTTCAGCCATTTATTCTTCCAGGTGGAGTTCAGAATCATTTTGTTACTCAGAATTTCCCCAAGTCCTGTGGGAGCCTTAATTAGCATTGTAAATGCTGTACAAAGTCACCTGGGAAGGATGGGCGTGTGGAAAGCAGTGCATCTTCCACTGTAGGATACAGAATGTCTCTTTATGTTTTCCAGAAACCTCCTGGAAGTCTTGGTGTTGTTTTGTAGTTTCTTCATATGGGACATATCTACCATGAGGGTGGGGAGGGGTCAAGTTTATTCTTAGAGTTTTATGTTGTTGTTGTTTTTTTTCCGGTTGTACATGGGATGAGATCCTCCTTATCCAATTGAGTATTCTAACATCATGTAAAAAGCATTTGAAGTTTGTCAATATGTTAATTTATACTATTCATTTTATTGACATTTTTACTAATTTTAAATAATCTGTGTTGATGAGAGGTGTGTGTGTGTGTGTGTGTGTGTGTGTGTGTGTGTGTGAGAGAGAGAGAGAGAGAGAGAGAGAGAGAGGAGCATAGGACCAAATAGATGGGGATTTCAATTCTTTAATGTGTAATCTATTTATAAATAGCACCCCTGCTTCTGTGCTGGCGAGACCCTCCACTCTCCTTTCCTCCAAGCTAAAGATAAAATATGACAATAATTCTGTGCAGAATGCCCTGTGAGCCAGTCCTCGACTCTGGGGCCTGCTAATGCCCCCAGGCCAGTGGCCTTCAGACTTGACAGAAGTGGATCACATTCCTGTGGGGGCAGTGGAGTTGGCCCTGCCACAGTATGGTTTCCAGAGTCCCTGCTCTGCCCTTGTTCCCATCTACTTGTCTTACCATAACACAAACATTGACAGCTCAAGTGGATCGCTGTCGTTGCACAACAGTCAGTATCTTCTGCCAGGGCAGAGTCTGTGCCCTGTGGAGTACAAACACATGCACGTATTTCTCACTTTGGCCTTGAGCAGAAGAACTGGTTTTCATTTTTGCAGGACGGTGGTGGTTTTGGGTGTGTGCTCAGAGAACTTTGACAACATTTGAGGGAAATTGATACGCTGCAAGGACAAAGCCACTTTTCTTTATTCTACATTCAAGGGCAAGCTTTGCATCCAAGTGGAAAAAAATAGTGTGGCAAAAAATAAGGTAGTCATTAATTTTCATTTTGCTGTAAGCATATATTGGATTAACTCTGTTAAACTAAAAGGGTCATAGCTACTAAGCACTTTCTGCTGCTGCTGCCTTTAATTGCACTAATTAGAGCTATATGTACATTGCCCTATAGGATCTGAGCAGGCCTGAGAAAAGAGGTTTTGATAACTGTGTACACCACAGCATCTGACAGTTCAAGGTCTTCCCATGAATTACAATGGCCCTGAATTACAAGAAACCAAATTGTCATAGTTCAAACGTGGAGAAACTGAGGCCTTTTTTTTCCCCACCAGATTTGAAAAAAAAAAAAAAAATCACACTGATGGCATTCTGGGCTCCAATTTTCTAGATCATATGCTTCCAGAGCTATTTTAGGAATATTTGGCTTTGTACACAGAGAATTATTTTTGATGCTTACCACTCCATCGTCGCATTAAAATTCATGGGTAGCACCATCTTGCTAATGTCACGAGAGTGCATATATGTGCACAAGATCTCCCCCTGAATGGAATTCTGTTCGATAAGGCCATTCTTAACTCAAACGGACATCCACTCTAGGCCAAAGTTATTGTCGGTGGGACAGGGCAAGGGGCAAACACGCTTGGCTCATGATGGGGTTCAGGTGGGTGGTAGATGTTGAGGTTCTTCTAAGATTTTCTTTGAACAAAAAGTCACACTGTTATAAATAACAACAAAAATGAAAAGTTTAAAAGCCAGGCTTGGCTGTTTGCTTGGGCAGCCTTGCAGATCTATCAGCTCTTTGAGTAACATCGACATCTTTGTAAATGGCACGTCTTCCTCTCTGGCATCTCCATTCTTAGCCAACCACTTAGATTCTCCTATCAGTGAAACTCAGCCTCTTTGTCGTGTTTGCCGTGGACCCAAACCTGTCTCCATCAGATGCATACAGGTGGCATTTATAAAATTCCAGATTCTTAGGCCCCACACAACATAAGCATCTTCAGGAGTGAGGAATATCATTTTTTTTAAGGTTCCCACATACTTCAAACACAGTGATTGTCAGAGTACTGAGAAGGCAGAGAGTGGGGACTTGCAAGCTCAGTTAGCAGGCAGTCTGACTTGACAACAGGTTTGTCCTTGCTAACAAGTGTGTGTGCCTATAGCAATGCTTCTCCAACTTTCATGTGCTTCAGAATCACCTGCAGATCTATTTTTTAAAATGCAGATTCTGGATCAGCAGGCCTGGGAAGGGGCACCAAGATTATTCATTTCTAACAAGCTCCCTGGTGATGCCAATACTGCTGGTCCATGGACCATACTTTGAATAGCAAAGCCCTAGGTCAGTTTCTCACAGTGGCACTCCCTCCCACTTGTGACAATTAAAAATGTCTCCACACATTTCATTTTCAAATTCTCTTGAAGGGGGGGGACTCCCTCTGGTTGAGAATCTCATCACTAGGTAATCCTGATCATCCACCAAATATACAGTCTACTTAAATGATCAAAAACATCCACTCTATGGGTTTGTCTACCCTCCCTACAGTGAAAGCCACAAAGGGCAGAGGACTTACCCTGTTCATGACTGTATCCACACCCCCCCAAGACTGGTATGTAATGGGCACCTAATAAATATGTGAATGAATTAGTTAATCGAACAAGCTAGTACTGAGTTTTACATGAAGTTCAATCTTAGAGGTTACCTTTTTCTATATTATAAAGAGACAGAAAAAAAAAAGATTGCTTTGCTCTATTCTCTGTAGATCTGCATTTTTAAATTTTATTTTTCTCAATGCTTTATTGAGAAGCCATAAGTAGTCAGGTACTCATGGAACAAAAAATGCCTATTTAAAGTTTTCATCTGAGATTTTTTATTTCCTGACAAGTTTCTTATCTAAAGGAGGATCAACCCATAACCCTTTGTTGACCAATTCTAGAAAAAGCCCAAATCCTTTGTGCTTCCTAAATCATCTCACACAGCTCCAAACCAGCTTCACAATCAAAGCAGGGCCAGAGCTTGTGTGATTCGCTGTAAACATGGGTTTCCCATTTCCACTGTCATTTCCCTGCCTCTGCCTGCCACGACCCGGCTCCCTCACACCTTCCCACCACTGGCAGGCAGTCTCGTCAGCTCTCCATTATAGCTGCACCCTCTACTCCACTCCCCTCAGAGCAGGGAGTACCCCTGCCTGGTGCACTCGGCCCCCCTGACTGGGGGCTGCATAGGACCAGCTGTGGTAGCACCACCAGGTGAGTTTGAACCCAAAGGGAAAAAATGTGCTCCCATCTCCCAGCACCCTCATCAAGGGCACAAGGGCTTGTCATCGAGCCCTCCCTCTCCTCCCCCAACCCCGCCAGGGGTAGTCCTTGCTTTCTTGATTTTTCATGCAGGTGCTCTTTGTTCCTCCTGGGCCAGAGACAAGGCAGGGAAACTCCTCTGACCACCTTGGCCCAGCTCTGAACAGCCCATGAGCCTTGCTCAGCAATCACTTTCAGCTCTTGAAGACAAACTTGCAGAGTAAAGCTTTTAACTGGAAGAACCATGTCCCTTCACAAGCCCCTGAGAGCATATTTGTATTTAAGCACTTGTAAAGACAAGTGGCTGCCAGCCTGTGTATTAGTAAGGAAATATGCACATTTACTCCCTTGAGTGGAGACCTAACCAATATGTGTAAACAGACCAGAATTTGCCCTACTTTTCCCCTAAGAGAAGTTGACTTGTCTAGCGTATCTCCTCATTGCTGATATTCTCCTGTGAGCTTGGAAGCTGGCAGAGTGTAGACCAAGACATCCTGGCAAGTGTCTCTGAAATTGCCATCTTCCTTCCTGATAGGTCAACCTTTCCAAAGTTGGGTAGTTTCTGTCCTAACTGCTGCAGAGCACCATGGAAAGAGCTCTCTGAACATGGAAAATTTGTGGGATCCCCTAGCTGGGTGTCGGTAGCATCCAAGGGGTGCTCTCCAGCACACGCAGAGATAGGGCCATGAAGACTTGAGTATAAAGCCATATTTGCCCTGTGCTTTGTCATTATTCCAACTGGACTCCTAACAGCAGAAGTTCCTACCACCCTGGGAGGTACTTGGCAGCTAATTAATGGCCTATGAAATTTAAATGCCCCAGGGAATATCACTTCTCTGAATCCTTCACTGAGGAAAAAAAATCGTAATCCACATCTTGCAAAAATTGGGATTTTTTCCCCCTTTCCATAAAAAAAAAAAAAAAAAAACAGCCCAGTTACTCTCTAACAGTTTGGGGCAGGAGGCTAATAGGTTGTGTTAGTCAGCTTTCTGTGGCTGTGACAAAATACCTGAGGTAAACAACTTAAAAGGAGGAAAAGTTTATCTGGCTTAGTCTCTGCAGTTTCAATCCATAGTCACATGGCTCTGTTGCTCTGGGCTTGGGCTGAGGCAGAACATCATGGTGGGGAACACATGGTGGAACAAGGCTGCTTATCCCATGGTGGCTGCGGGGGGTGGGGGGGGCGGGAGAGAGAAGAGGAGAGGAGAGGAGGACAGGGAACCAAGGACAAGTGTTTTAATCAGCTTTTTCAGTGCTGTGACTAAAAGATCTGATCAGCACAATTATAGAGGAAGAAAAGCTTATTCGAGGGCTTAGGGTTTCAGAGGTCTCAATCCATAGACAGCAGGCTCCATTCCTCAAGGCTTGAGGTGAGGCTGAACATCGTGGCAGGAGAGGGTGGCAGAAGGAAGCAGCTCACATCATGGCGATCAGGAAGCCGAGAGAGAAACTCTACTCCTCAGATACAAATATATACCCCAAAGCTATGCCCCAATTCCCACCTCCTCCACCCACACCCCACCACTTCGGGTACCACCCAGTCAGTCCCTATCAGGGGCTTAACTCACTGATTGGGTTAAGATTCTCACAACCCAATCACGTCTCCTCTGAACCTTCTTGCACCATTTCACATGTGAGCTTTTGGAGGACACCTCACAGCCAAACCATAACAGGATGTCCCCTTCAAAGGCATGTCCCCAGTGACCCGCTTCCTCCAATCTACTAAAGTTGTACCACTTTCCAATAGTGCCACTGGCTAGCAACCAGGCACGTGGCCTTTAGGGGACACTTCCAATGGTAACAGGAGTCTGTCTCGATGTAGTGCTCTGGTATTCTTTCAGGAGGAGGAGATGACGCCCCTTTCTGAGGCAGGCTTAGAGAGCAGGAGAGAATGTAAGCACACACTCACGTGAGCCCGTGGCTGACCCGGCGCTTCTCTGTGAGTGAAACAACTAGTCCGTGGCAGTTCCTGGTCCCCGAGCTCACACACTGACCAGCCTCCCCTTTCCATCCGGAAGGGCCCCAATTCTTTGTCCCTGGGTTTGATTGCCAGGTTGGTACTAGATGTGGGTGCTGCTATTATTTCTGTCTCTTGCCACAACTCCCAACAACTGGGAAGTGGGGGCCTTTGTGAATGTAAGGACCACTTCAAGATTTACGCGTTCTCTCAGAGTGCTTGTGCATGAAATTGTCCTTGAGAAATACTTGTTTTACAGGAACTTGCAGGAACTACTAGGGTTTTTTTTTTTTTTTTTTTTAATCCAGGCTTCCTTCTAGTGTTCTTGAACTAGTAGCTACTGTAAGCCTTGATTATTCTTTTCAATAGCTGTACTTCAACAACAAAGAGCAGCCCTGAGGAGCAGAGGCACAATTGTTACCAACAACAAATAAGAAGGGGAAAAAACACACCCAAAAACCAGAATAATTGAATATTAGAGCAGGAACAATCAGCTTCACGCTTTGTGCCACAGAACTCAGTCCATGGATGCTGGTGATCTCCACTAGGGAGAGAAAGGCTTGGTGACTGGCCGTGGGCCTCAGACGGAACATGGAAGAAAAGCTTCTGTCCTCAGGTTGGTATTTGAAGCCCTAGGCTCCAGGGCTGGCACCTAGTAGAAGCACAGCACAGATCGATTAACTGGATAAATAAATGAATTAAGTGCCATGAGAGCCCAAGGGAGGAAATAAGTGACTGTGCTTGCCAAGTATTTTCACAAAAGAAGCCTGAATTGGACCTTAAAGGTAGGATTATTTCTGCAGACATCAGGAAGGGAAGCTGCAAATCGGAGCACACCGTGTGCAAATGTCCGAAGGACAATGTGGCCTCCCAGGGAAGCACAGGGGGCCACTGGGCTTGGTTGACTTCAAGCTCCAGTTTAGTGTGTCTGTGGAATTCTAGTATTCAGCTCACTTGTGTGTCAAAGGTTCGATTTTTCTTTCCCTTAAGCATTAGGAACGCTAGTAAAGACTAGTTTGTTGTTTTTGTTTCTGTGTTCCCAAGTCTTTGACATTCACAACTGAGTTTTGTAAGTGATTCTAGGTGGTAAGTTGCCATTTCTGCACAATTCAGCTTTAAATTTTTCTGCTTAAATGACCATAAATGTTTCATCGAGTATCTTTCTAAACTTATATCTGACCCTCTAGTTTTTCTACCCATGTTTATAAGAGCTAAGTAAATACGGTCGACTGTACCCTGACATAGGCAACAGAAGCACTCAATGATTGATTTAGGTCTCAGGGGCACCCAGCTGGCACCTGCAGAGATCTGCCTTAATGTTGCTGTGTTCAAAGCCAGTTCTTTTCACCTGGTACTTAGGGACACACACAACCACGCCACCTCTTTGTTTTCTCTTAGTACAGAACAGATTGGAGAGCCCTCCCGTTCCCAGTGTGTATGCTTCTTGGAGTTGGGGGCTGCTGCCGATGCTGCTGAACTTAGGATCATTGATAGTGTAGTCCATAGGGTGCCGGGCAGGTGAGGCACATGCCAGGAAGGGATGTCCTCTCTGGCAAGGTGCTAAGCAGGAGGGCTGGTCCCAAGGAAGAGGCAGAGCCAAGGGCTGTGCCTTACCATTTCCATCCCTAGCTCTCCCGCCGCGTTCCCAAACTTTCTTCCTCTTTGTTTGCAACCTGCTAATGGAACTTTAATTTTCCATGAATAGTAAGTGGCTGAAAGCAGCAAAGTGTTCTCCTTACCACTGGGATTGATATTTTTACTAAAACCTTAGGCTAAAGGTTGAGGGCAGATTATCACAGCCTCTTAAAGGAGACTAGGGTGTGGGGGCAGGAGAATAGCTGTTGGAGCCCCTGAATCAGGATAGGTAGCCCCTGAATCAGGACAGGTGAGCTGTAGCTTCTGCCAGTGAGTGCAGTCCTCCAGACACCACCAACGTGAAGAGACTTGGGGCCCCATGTGCATTTTCTTCTGCAACCCTTCATTAGAGGTAAACTGTATTCTCTTGAGTTCAGCTCTTTATCATACTTGAGCCCCTCCTTAAAAGGCACATATGGACAATATATGAACTGGGGAGTATCTTCAAGATCCTGAATCAGGGTTCTCAAACTGTAAGGTGCCCAAATCACTGCAAAACCTCAGATAAATGCAAATTACATTTAGTAGCTGGGAGGAGCTGTTGGGTGACATGGATGCTGTATGGACCACTCTTGGAGCCACAAGGCCCCAGAGAGCAGTGTTCTCAACTTTGCATCTCTGGATAGATTGGCATACCTGGGGAGCTTTTTAAAATCTTGATGCCAAACTGTACCCCACACCAGTGAAATCAGAATCCTGAGGACAAGGCCAAGATATCCCTGGTTCTAGAAGCCCCCACATCATTCCTGCCCTGGTTGAGTCTGTAAGAAAGACGTGAGTGGATGGTGGGACTGATTCCTACCACTTTGGAAATCGGCCACAGCGTACTGTGACGGTCTTGACGTGGTGTCCTTTAAGGACTGTGAATTACAAATGAGCAGCTGCCTTTCGTGTGGCCAGCTTCGGAGCCTGGGCTGAGGGCCTCGGACGCTCTTGCCATGCCCCCTGCACTGTGGCCTCTGCTTTTGGCTGCTGCAGGCTCTTTTCGGCAATCCTAATGGGGCTCTCAGAGTCCAGTGAGAATGAAACCGGACCTTGTCTTCCTGGGGCGAGGGTTTCTCCGCCCTGCTGCACATTCACATCGCTGGTCCGCATTCCGCGTGCTGGACGGTCCGAAAGCTCCCCGTGCGATGCTGATGCGAAACCCGGACCGGGAGCTACAAGGAGACTTTAAAAAATAGACATATTTGTTTTTCTTCAACACTTTTGGAACTGGTTCTAAATAACAAAAGATGCTGGTCGGATGATAAACTGTAGAAATGTTTTTTAAATATGCAATTAATGATTTTTAAAATGTTTCAATATGTATATGTCGGCTTCCTGTCCCCCACCTAGTATTTTTGGGGAGGCCAATAGGCACTTGAGCTGGGAGTGGGGTTCACCAACATGAAAATCAACTAGGGTGCTGCATTAGTTAAGGTAAGGCTAGCTGCTAAAACAGATAAAACCCAGACCTTCCAGGGCTCGACACTGCAGAAGTTGGGCAACTGTGACAAGGTCGGCAGGTAGCCTTCCTCTGCAGTCTGCCCAATGGGAGGGTGGGAGCGCGGCTCCAGGGGGTGGTCCCCCAGCTGGGCGGGGCCACATGTGCTCTCACGCCATTGGCCAGAGCTCCATCACTTGGCTCCTGGCCCTTCGTGAATGAGTGCAGTGAGGTCCAGGGACTGTGGAGCCTTGGCCAGCAGCCAGCATTGAGGACTAGCGGTCCTTGAAGTGATGATTGATTTTTTTTTTTTTTTTTTTGTACCAGGGATTGAACCCAGGGTTGCTTAACCACTGAGCCTCATCCCCAGCCCTTCTTTATATTTTATTTTGAGACAGGGTCTCGCCACGTTGATTAGGGCCTCGCTAAATTGCTGAGGCTGGCTTTGAACTTGCAATCCTCCAGCCTCATCCTCTTGAGCCACTAGGATTTCAGCTGCACCCCGTTTGAAGTGATGATCTTAGGGAAGTGTTCTCTTCTTTTCTCCGCAGATATTGCAAACGGCACCAGTTCAGGGGGGTACCGCCCGCCTCCCAGAACCAAAGAAGTCATCATCAATGGCCAGACTGTGAAACTTAAGTATTGTTTCACCTGCAAGATTTTCCGGCCCCCTCGCGCCTCCCACTGCAGCCTGTGCGATAACTGCGTAGGTGAGTAGGAGCCCGGGTCGCGGGGGCCACGTGGGGGATGTGCTCCCGGTAGGCGGATAGGCGTTGTGCCAGGGCTGGTGTGTGCCCATCTTTAATCCTTCTCCACTGAAACACTCAATAATAGTTAATGTTCAGTGTATTTGCTTGTTACCATGAATTGCATCGACCAGGCCTAGAGTTACCAATCTTTTTTATTTTTCCCCCCCCCCCGCATTCTGCAATGCCCTCGGCCTTCAGTTCCCCAGCACAGCGCAGAGATAAAACCATTTCATCCCTAGGCCGCTCCATGGCCTGACCAGGTGGCCCCACACATAAGGGATATTCTTTGTTCAGTTCTGTTCTGGAGCTGGAAGCCCTGGATCCAGCAGGGAGGAGGGAGGCAGAGGAGGGAGATTTCCTCATGGGGGGGCCGTGTTAGGGTCTTTGTTCTTCAGCAGCCTCCACTCTGTCTTCTGGCTTTCTCCAGGAGAGATGAGGGAAACAGGCAGAGGGAAGGTGAGAGCCCAGAGGTCCCTGGTGTAAGACTTGGTCTGACTGTTGACCTAGCGCAGGATTCTGCCACTGTGGTGGGCGCCAGACCCCTGGAGGTGGTCAGCAAGTGTTCCCCGCAGCTGCTGCCCAGGCCGGCAGTCTGCTCCCACCACTAGGCTGGATCTCCTTAGAGATGAGGTGGCTAGGACATGGTCAAGTAGCAAGAAAGACAAAGGCTTGCCACAGTGACAACCCGCGTTTCCTCAGTCCCACGGCCAGCCTCTAGTAACACAACCAAGGACACTTCTGGGGGAAGGAGCAGGAACTCCTCTGTTACCTCATACCTGAGAGGATAGGAATACCCCCAACAAGCCTCATTTCCCTCGGTCACACCGATTTCAACCCTCTTCTTGGGTCTTAGAGCTTGTAGCCTGGATTCTTCTTGAGAAAAATACAATTTTATGATAGACTTCCTGCTTGCCTGCTGTTCCAAGCAATCTTTTAATCATCTTAAATTTACCTTATCTTCACTTTAATAATCTAGAATTTGGTACAAATGCCATGTTTTCCCTATCAGGCTTTGTTTGAGTTTTATTAACTTCAACTACTATTAGTTGTACCTTCCCAGAGGAACAGCATGGAATTCCGTTCCATCTTTCCTAGGTGGTAAGGAGTCTTTAGTGAAGAGCCTGGGCTGTGGCACTAATTGGCCTGAGTCTGGATACTGGCTGTGTTTTAAGCTACTAAACTCTCTGTGCCTCAGTTTTCCTGTCTCTCCAGTGGGGTTGGTAACAATACCTACTTCACGGGATGATTGACAGACCCTAATAAGTAAGTGCCTGTCAAGCGCTCAGAGTAGTGCCTATCCCACGACAAATTATCTGCAATTGTTAGCTCCTATTACTGTTATTACTGCTGCTACCTTCATGTCTCTAGTGGCTTTCTCTGGACAATGCCTTAATACATGTAGTCCTCTGCAGGTGCGATGACCAAAACTACAGCTAGGCCTCCAGGTGGGGAAACACTAGGGGCCATGTGACAGGCTTGATTTGATTTGGTACCCTTCTTTGGCAACACCAGCCCACAGTGGCCATCTCATATCTATCTCAAAGACACTTAAGCCAAAACAGCATGGCAGCTTACAAATCTTCTGGGGAACAATCCATAGGAATTCTCCGGCCTCTTCTTGGACTGTCATTTTGACCTCAGGACTTCTTATGTAATGTAACAGTATGTAACTTACACTTTCTCAGGTAAACTCCTGTTATTTTACGTACCCTCTCCTATGGGCCTAGAGACTTATTCTAGTCTACAGGGAGTTGTTATCTACAAATCTGAAGTATTTACTGGGCACTTCCTCCCCTTTTTCATTTACAAAACTTACCCATTTCTAGACACCCCTGCTTCCACTTATTCATTTCCATCAATTGGTCTCAATCCTGTTTCCTGTCGCAGCCTAATTCTTAATCATGATAAAAACTTTCATTCCCAATTCATAGTGACTCACTGTTTTAAAATCTCCTTTGGATTATTGTCAGACGCTTTCCAAAAGCTCATATGATCACTCACAATTTATTCCCACTATTGCTCCTATGTGTAGATGGCCCTTAAAGAACCCTGATGAGCTGGATGTAAACCCCCTTACCAAAATTATGTATGCCTTTCCCCAGTTGATAGTGTGCTTCTGCCTTAGTAAAACCATTTAAAATGATGTCCTGGCCTATCAAATCTACCAGCAGTGATAGGGCCTTGGGTCTAGAGTATCTCTAGGAGCAGGTGTGGCCTTCTGAAAACAAAGTCACAATGGCAATCAGACATCCCCCTAACCAGCAGAGTGGTGTTCTAGAAACTAGAGGTCCTAAATAGCAAAGGGAAAAGGAGAGAAGGTGACAAAGTCCATGGTGGGTCAAGAGGATGGGGCTGTGCCAAGTGGTACACCACCAGCAGTGTCCTCTAAGCCTGGTCCACAGTCCTGGGCCTGGGCTTGGCTGACCCTAACTAGATTCTGGCTCTATGGAGGACAGGGGAGGTGAGAAACATAGACTGATTGAAAATAAAGCTGCTCATAGAACTCCTTTAAAAAGCATGCAGTTATTCAAATCTGCAGAGCATCGGATTTCCAGTTAATTCCATGACACTTAGGCCTTTGTCATGACCAATGATCCGACCAGAAGATTGAACCTTCTGCATATGAGAAAAGAGTGGAAAGCAGATGTCTCCCACAGAGAAGGGTAATTGCAGAGTTTGCCAGTAGTTTATTTTTAGATAGAAAGTTTTTACTGAAAGAATTCTACTTTTTGCAGCAAGTGAAAAGCACCAGGGTTACAATATGTGGCTTCTCTTGTCATGAAGAGCTTTGGGCTGGCACTTCCCAGGCACAGTAGGTAGATCTTGTTTTGCAAGAGGAGAGGGGAGAGGAGAATGCACTTTCCCAGGTGGCTTGGAAGAGTATTTTCCTTTGTTAAATAAGTTTGAAATGAGAGCCAAGTCCTGGGACTGTGGGTTTCTAGTTGAGGATGGAGGGAAGAGCTTTCTGGGGAGCAAATGCTGGTGCAAAATAGAACTTCTGGGCAGAACCTTGTGGCTGGGAGCTGAGTCCTAGGACACACAGACCCAGGGCTGCACCCTGGTCCTGTCACTGAGTAATCCCAGAACCTGGGCAGGTTATCCTAACACTCCTGTTTCCACCTCTGTGAAACAGGGTGACCCCGGGGCTACCTCAAAGGTTTCTTTTAGAGAGTAAATGAGATGGTACCCATCAAAGCATCCAGAACAGATCTGGTGTACACTAAGGGCCAGTGCATACCTGCCATTAATGTTCATCTCATCAGTAATAGGACATGCTGCTGTTAGGGCTTCTGAATAGCAGATTCAGACAGGATTGGTTGTCACAATCACAGTCGTCACCTTGCTCTTTTGGTAGGATTTAGACCACGTGCAGTAATAGAAGTGTGTATGTTCTTTCTGCCTTGGATTAGCTCCATTTCTGTCTCTGAATCTTCCTGTCTCTCTAGTTTCCTCTGTATCCATCACACCACTTCTGCACATTTGCAACAGAGTATTTGGGGTTGTTTGTCCCTCTAGATGATCTTGAGTTTATAAAACATTTGTAAACAACTAGCAGCTGAGGCCCTATGCCCTCCCTCTCAGACCCTCAGGTCACTAGAGTGAGGGTGGTAGAAGGCAAGAAAAGCCAGAAGGGCCCATGAGGTCCTCTCAGACTGACCCAGTGCATGCGGTTCACCTTCTGTGACCAGGTGGACCCTGTGGGGGAGGTCTGTCCTTTGGTGGCCCAGGTCCAGGATCAGAATGGTCCCAGCATTCTCTGGAATTGGGCACTTCTAATGGAACCTAAACCGGTAACAAAAAGGGACTTAGCTGAAATTAATGTAATCATACGCTGTGGACAAACTAATAAGAAAGTTTGCTAAACATGAAGGCTCGCAAGCATTTGCCAACTGTCTGTACAAGAGTCTGTCTAACTTGGGCCACATGAAGACAGGTCTGCCTAGGAGCTGAGAGGGGCCTCTGGAGGTCCCAGACCTGCTGTCCTTTCCGAGCTAGGGGACCCTCTGTGCACCTGCGATGCCACACCTGGAGGGCTTCGCAGACAAATGAAGGAGTACACAAAACCCTCAGGCCATTCCAGACCCTGGCCACAGCAGCCTCCCTCACACAGGGACACAGGGTGAGCACTGGTCTGGTCATTGACTTCTACCCCTTCTGTTATTTCTGGTGTGGGTGCTACAGGAACCTCCAGAGGCCCCCTGCTGAGACTCAGTGTCCACCCCTACTGGTTTGGGTCAAGCACCACCCTCCTTAAATCCCTACAGACCCCCTCCTCATTCCCCTCTCTTGCTACATTTTCTATCCTGGCTCCTTGACCAGTCATTTCTCGCTCCTGTCCCACGGTGGGCCCTCCTGATGCTCTCACTGCTCCTCTGTGATGCGAGTGTCCACACTCAGCCTGCTGGTTCTGTGTGTATAGCACACACTCAGTGAGTGCCACCACTGCCATCCCTCAGAACCCAGGCTTTGCTTCAACATTGTAACTCACGTTAAGAGAGGTGAAACAGTGGAGGTGTGACGTTACATCTGCCTTCAGGTGTGGGTAGCATCATGGAATTCCTTTTTAACTCTTTGCATTTGGTAAGAGGTAATAAATCCTCATGGGAAAGTGTATCATTTCAGGGGAGAGGCAGGGACTGGCATTGAATCCTCCTTGGAACCCAAATGCACAGGGCTCTCCTGGGCTTCTTAGACTCCATGATCTTTGCATTTCACCAGCTTTAATGAGCATTTGTGTGTCAGGCACTGTGATAGGAGCTAGGTATGTCAAAGTAAAAGCCAGTCCCCAGGGATTGTTGTTAAGCACTGACCAAGGAGAACTTGAGGCAGAAAGCATTATATTTATCATATTACAGAGGTCAAAGAGTAATTTTGTGTTGGTAACAAGAACAATTAAAAATTGTCAACAACATGTATGTACCAAATATTGCAACAAAATACGTAAAGTAAAAGTTGTCAGAAAATGCAAGAATAAATTGGTATAAACATAGTGGCTAGTGAGAAACAACAGTATACCTCTGCTTTTGATGGCTTACATCAATGCAATATGAGAAAATCAAGGATAGCAACTGATAATGAATAAATATATGTTGAACTTTGTTTCTACAAAGTTTACTTGCCTTTTTCAGCTGTTCATGAAACATTTGCAAAAATTAACCATGTTTGGCCACAATAAAATCCTAACTTGCTAAAAGCAGATGTTGCACCAACCACACGGTCTGATGACACAACAATAAAACAAGAATTCAACCACAAAGATATGATTGCACAAACACAAGCAATTGCAACTTAAAAAAAAAAAAGCTTTTCATAAACACTTGGGCAACAGAAACTTCAATTTTGGAAAATGCCAGTAAGAACAATGCAAAATTATAATTCCGAATTCTAAATTTTAAAGACACAAAAAGTAGCCTAAGAGGAAAAGGTATTAATTGGAAGACTATCCAGGTGCTGGTAAGAATCTGCAAGAAGCTGGAAAGGCAGGCTGGGGAGGCTGGGGGTGGGGGGGGGCACAGACAGTCACAACTGTCACAAGATGCTGCCTAGAGGCACAAGCAGCACGTTGCTGGTACCACCACAGGGTTCTCTGTGCCATGGCATCGACTTAAAACTGCCCTGTCTGCCCAAGACCATGGGCTCCAGACTCAGATGTCTGGGTGGGCCTCTGAGCCTGTCTCACTTCTGCACTTGACCCCCTGCCCCACGCATAGTCTGTATAGTGCAGCCGAGGGGGCTGCTTCCCAGCTACTTCAGGGTTTTCCCCAAACAGGAAGTCTACTTGGATGGTAGGTGGCCATGAAGGAGAGCGTCTTTTAAAGTCTAGTACAAAAAAAAAAAAAGTTGAACTTAGAATAGAGGCAAGTAAACAAAGCATCCGTCTCAAGAAGACAGAAAAAGTAGCAAAATAAACTTAAGAAAACAGGGGGAAAAAAAAAAATCAGTGACCTAGAAGGCAGAACAGTGAACATGATGCCAGATCTCATTTCTTGGAAAATAAACAGCCAAGAGATAGAGCTCTGGTGAGACCGAAGAAAGTGGAGTAGATTCAAATGAGATGAATATGGTGAGATATTTTTAAATTATTGGGAAATATATTATTTTGTATGTTGTCTAACTGAAAGTCAGTTAACTAAAAACTCAATGAATCATGATTTTTGTCAGAGATTGGCCCAAAAAATGAGTTAAAAATGGATAGTTCACACAAATTTTTCATGCAATTATCTAGGCAAGGTGCTGAGCGCAGACAATATTACTTCCTACATTCGGAATATAGTGTCAGAGTTTAGAAAAACCTTTTAATTCACTTCACCGTGATAGTATGACCCCAATGACAAAAATCTAACAAAAAATAACATGCAAAAAATCACCAGAATTTTTCATTTATAAGTGTATGTAAAAAGCTAACACGAGTCATAGAAAATTTGATCTCATTTTATTCTGTATATGAAAGAATTAGTCGTTCTGGCATAGAAGGGTGTATTCCAGGAATGCGATTGCTTTGTAATGATATTAGAACTGTTAACACACCAGTCAACCAAAGGGCAGAAGATAATGTCGATGATGGATTCCCAAAAGGGGTTTGATGAAGGGTGGTCTCCGTCTCTAACCTGAACTAAGCCAAGATTGGGAGGTGGGGCTGGCAGAATTCTGACCCCCAGGACCTCCATCCCTGGGTGCTATTTGCTTTGCAATAGTGACTTTGAGGAAGTCACTAGAGGTCACTAATCCACTGAGCTTAAAGCAACATTATCCTGGGTTATCACAAGGGCTCTGAGGAGCCAACACAGATATTTGAAGCCACAGAAGGATTTAATGTGTCCTTGCTGCTGGGAATGGGGGAGGACCATGTGGAAAAGTGAGAAGGGAATCCGTGGAACCCCAGCGGCAGGGAGTGTGGAAGAGACCTCAGCTGTGCATGGGAACTGTACCCCTGGCCCATCCCTGATCTTAGCCTTAGACTGAGCAGAGAAGTCAGTCATGTTATGCTGAACGCCTCACTCATGGAATTGTGAGATGATAAATTCATGTTGCTGAAAGCCCCTACGTTGTGGTCAGTTGCTGAGCAAAACTGTTGCTTTGCAATACAAATCCAGTACAGAAGAATGTTCCTTAACCTGGTTTTGGTCCTGGGGATGGAACCCAGGGGCAATTTACCAGTCACTGAGCTTCATCCCCAGATCTTTATATTTACTTGCAATCCTCCTGCCTCACCCTCCTGAGTTGCTGGGATTATAGGTGCCACTGTGCCCAGCTTAACATGGTTTTTAAAGAAAAATAAAGCTAATATTTTTCTTTACAGTAAAATAATAGAGTGATGTATGTTGAAGTTGGGAATAGAGGAGGATGTCCACTGTCATAATTAGTTTTTAACATTATCTCTGAAACTAATGCAATAAGAAAAATAAATATGAACATAAATCTAACAAAAAAGAGGAAACTAAATTATCATTTTTTGTAGATGATAAGAACACCAGTAACAGTACCAACAAACATTAGAACTAGTTTCATTAGTTTAGTAGGTTTATTAATTACCAAATAAATACATGACAGTAATTCACTATGTATCAGTTAGGAGTCTCCATAGAAAATCAAGATCATACTCTTCACAAATATATCTATAAATATAATGCAATTTGAGGCGTGGAATAAGATAAATAACTATAGCATTCAATTAGACAAATAAGCAATAATTTTGAATAACATATTTGAGAATACGCAATGCAAGGAAACCAGCACTGTTAGGTATGAAGGCTGGTGTGTCCCTCCTACGTGAGTTGCAAAAAGTGATCTCAGTGTGTGTTCATTGTCCACTTCCGTCTTTTCTGGATCTCCAAAGTGATCCTCCAGATGCCCGTCTTGTTACGCAGGGCCTGGGGTCTGGCTGGGGAGGCAGAGATGGATAAGCAATGTGTGAAAAGCAAGGGGAGCCAGGGTGGGCTCTAGGAGAGCCCAGATGTCCAGTCCCCGCTCCAGGTGGGAAGCCTGAGGAGGAGCGAGTCACTGGTTGAGGGAGGGCAGGAGGCCCCATGTAGACATGTCCAGGTGACAGAACGAGAGGACAAGGCCCGGGACTGACAGAGGACAGCAAGGCACTCGGCTGGCAGGTGTGTGGGAGCAGCCAGCAGGGCCAGTCTCAGATCCCTGGGAGCCCGTGGGGGGCCTCCTCTGGGCTGCCCACAGCGGTTGGCGGGAGCCTGGGTTCCACCTGGAGCCGGCCAGCCCTCCACGCTTGCTTGTAGGTTTTGTCGGGGAGTCCAGAGCTTGATTTTTTTTTTTTTTTTTTTTTGCGTAAGCAGCAGCCCTGCACCTGAACTTGAAAATACAGTCTATATAATGCTCCCTCCCACGTGTGCCCCCCTTGACCCCTCGGGAGAGTCCCTGCAGCCTCAGGTCAGTGGGCATTTGTGCCCTTTCAACCCACCCTGCAACTCAGTGAGAATAAATAAAGCCACGAGATCTTTTAGAGGAAAAGCAGATTCAGAAGTTCTTCTTTCACAGAGAGTCTATTTGTAGCCCCAGTGGGGCCTCGTGGCACCTGCAAAATGACAGGCAACGTCAGGAAGTGCTGCATCGTGAGACTTCTGCCACTTGTTCCTAGAAGGTTTTGTTCTTCCTTGGGAGAAGCTCAGAGCCAAAGTGACCCACCCGTAGGCATTCGCTCTTCTCCTGGCGCCGGGTTTCCTCCCCGCAGCTCCGTCTTTCTCAGTGGGGTTGTGTGTGGGGGTTAAGGTGCTCATCCTCCATGGATCGGTGATATTCGCTCAAGTGACAGCCAAGGAACTTTCCTGACTTATCTGACCTAAGATGGCGGGGCTCTGTCTGAGAAGCCTTCTCACCTGCTCTCAGGTCACAGTAAAGTATTTTCTGCCCGTTCTCCATCCTTGGGCTTCCCTGTTGGTTCCCTCCTCCTGGGTCCTCAGCCACCCCCAGCTCTTCTCCTGGTGCCACCCTCTTCCTCCTTGGATCTGCCCCACTGCCGGCTGGAGCCACCCCTGTCCTACTGGGAAAGCCACCCTTCCCTGCCAGCCCTTTTCTCAACATGGTCACTCCAATTGGGCCCCGTGTTCGGCTACCAAGAGATTTTTCTTCCACAAATAGTTAAACTGAAAAAGAGCCAAGAGGGGCTTTTGCGGCAATAATCAAAATAAAGTAACATCCGAGAAAGTCTGATCTTTCAGAAGCATCACCTTGGTACTGAGCATGCAGTTATGAAAGTAGAGATAAAGTCCCTAAAGTGGAATGCCCAGGCCCGGGGGTCTCTGCTTTAGCACACTTCCTAGGGGGCAGGGGTCCTAGGCACTGTCAGGGCCGGAGTCACAGGAAGACTCTCTGCCCCTCCTGGGATCAGCCATCGGGGCCAGGCCATCTGATGAGTTGGGAACTGCCCGTTTCTCAGAGGATTCCTTCCAAAAGGACTCTGTGAGGTGACTTGCAGCTTTGAAAGGTTAATAAGCAGGTTCCACCGGGGGAGGGCCTGCTGGGGGCCGCGCACATTAAATGTAACCTTGGAGCCGATTCATGCCAGACACTGTTTCTCCCGACTCACCTCTGGCCATCATCCCCTTGGGCCGTCCTCCCCTTGGGTGCTGCAGGCCAGGGCCAGGCCCACGGCTGGATGTGGAGAGTCAGGGTCAGAGCTTGATCTTTGTTGTTGAGTACCTGGGAAGCAGCATTTGCAACTATCAGCAGGGAAAACAACAACAAATCCAGTTTAAAGATCTCGATTGACTTGGTGATTCTAGAATCAGGCAACAGAGGAGTCTGGTTTTATAGACAAAAAACTACTTCAAAGTAATTTTTCTTATAATGTGGGTATAGGAAGAGAGAAAAGTAACTGAATAATGAACATTGAGATGCTTTTTTTTATTTAAGGATTAAAGCAGAGGAACCTTCAGTATCACATGGAGGGAGACTGGCCTGTTTGGGGAGCGTGGCTGTTATTTCTGTGGTGGTTAATCTGATTTCTCAGTCAGGTAACAACCTAGTTCTGGTTTGGTGATGTAGGTCTTTTGTGGGTGACTCTGTTTTGATATTTTTTGAGGGGTACCAGGGATTGAACTCAGGGGTACTCTACCACTGAGCCACATCACCAGCCCTATTTTGTACTTTATTTAGAGACAGGGTCTCACTGAGTTGCTTAAAGCCTTGCTTTTGCTGAGGCTTCCTTTGAACTCCCAATCCTCCTGCCTCAGCCTCCCAAGCCACTGGGATTATAGGATGCACCACAGCACCCAGCTTCTGTTTTGATTTTTAATCTGGTCATTTGGGGCCCAGTGCAGAAGCTTAGTTCAAAATAAAGGCCTCCTGTAATTTTTATTAAACACGACTAAGCCACAAGTATTTATTATTAGCTATATGTGCAAACAGAGTGCAAAGAAATACAGAACAGACTTCCTGCCCTTGAGAGGTTTTCTGCCTAGTCATAATAAGTTAATGAATATCCTAGAGAAATATTTAGCAATACTGCAACACTCAGGGTAACTAGTCTGATAGTGGCATGGACTAGACCAATTCCCATAAAGGGGGGAAAAAAATCAGATAGTGGCCTCATGGAGAGGTAGATGCCACCTAAGGAGGGACTTGATGACCATAAGAGTATAATGCTCCAGAAGGAAATTCAGAAGGGTGAAATTCCACCTTGGGAGAACTAATCTGACACCTGAGCAGTGAGTTAGTTGATGAAATGTATTTGCTAGCTAGTGCTCAGAGATGCTGTGTAACAAACGTTCTCAAAACTCTCAGTGGATTTTAGCAATAGCATCTCTCTCTCTCTCTCTCTCTCTCTCTCTCTCTCTCTCTCTCATGTGCCTGCAGGTCATCTGGGACAACTCTGGGGCTTGGCTGTAGCATTGGTTCGAGATTAGGTCTTCTCAATTTTGCTCTCAGACCAGGCTGAAGGGAAAGCAGCTCCCAGGGCACATTCTTCTCGTGGTGGTCATGAGACCACATTATGGGGAGCTAAGACAGAGTATCTCTCATGACCTCTGCTCATGGCACATCTGCAAAGACTGCAGTAACCAAGCAAGGCACACAGCCAGTGTGAATGTCAGTGAGCAGGGAAAGGTACCCATCTCAAGGGGGACAGAAGAGATTATGTACTCAACAGTACAGGCTGACATGGGGGTGGGGGGATTTGAAGGCTAAGACCAGTTACTTTCTAAGAAGTGGTTCCTTTTAACCCATCCAGCACCTTACATCAGGGGCCCAGGGACCAGTCATTGACTTGAGTCCCTTAGAAGAAGATTGGCTCTAGCAATGGATTTGGGATCTAGGATGGCAAAGGCCCAAGCGTACCTCACCGGCCCTGAAGTTTCTTCTCCTTAGATGCTATGGATAACACATCTCCAGCTGTTCTGTTGGGTGTGAGGCAGTAAACGTTTCACCAGTTTCCACCCACTGTTTGTGGGAGTTGGGCAGAACTGAGCTGTTCCAGGCTGGAAACTTTGATAATGAACAGTAACCTGTGTGCTTTGCTTTGAAAGCTTAATGCATGTTTGTATATTTTTTAACAAAAGCTATAAAAATAATTTGGTTTATTGGAATACATTAAGTTTTATTTTATGTTTGAAAAGGTTGATAACTGTTTTAAATAAAGGGCTAATCAAAATGGAGAGATTATATTTTGGGAAAAGAAAATAAACATGTTTATTTTAAAATCCAGTAACATACCTGCACAACTGTAATTAGGACCTTTTTGGATGAAAGAATGAAAGCCATTTTTACTAAAATAACACTTTCCTTTCTAACTCCACCCAGTGTTTATGTACTCCTTTTTGGGTTGGGAGCTGGTTCTCCATGTGGTTTTTTTTCCTGCAAACCAGCCTGAGCGCTGGTCATTTGATACAGAGCTAAGGTCCAGGGAGGCAGAGACCTGCCCAGGTGGACAGCATGGCTGGAACAGGAAGGGCAGCTCCCGGAGCCTGTTGGACATGAGAAAAGGTAATCACTTCTCTCTGTCCAGCCTGATTGGAAAGCTTTTGACATTCTGATGACAAGTGGTGTCTGCCATGACGAGAGGGCACAGGGCCGGGGGAAGGAGCAGGACAATGAATGGCACATGGTCCCCAGCCTTTAAAAGGCTTTCATGACTCCTGAGGAGCAAGAGAAAGTGCTGCCTGCTCCAACCCAGCTGGGCCCGTGTACGGTCATAAGTGAGCTCAGCTTGCTAGTTCCTCCCCCAGGATGATGGTGAAGTCAGCAGGACAAGAGGCGCAGTAAATTCCAAAACCGCTTCTCTCACACACATGGGCGAGTATTGCTTTGCCCTCCTGAAGTTACGGCAAGAGCCTCCTGGTTTTCTGTGTGGCAGAGGCTCACTAGCCCCTGGATTGGGCCTTCTCCACCTCAGGGTTCCCGTGAGGCCTTTACGGCCCAAGGGGAGGGTTCAGTGACCGTGAGCCACATGCTGAGAGTAGAGGGCACCAGAAATTTGATGGGAAGCAGCAACCCAGGGGAAGCCCTGAGCCCCAAACGTGAGCAAAAGCTAAGAGATCTACTGGACAGAGGAGCTCAATTGCTGTGAGGACAGAGATAAGACAGTGGCCCCAGTGTGGGGTGTGACTTACTCCCCGGGACTGACCTGACCTGGCCAAGACCCAAGAACCTGGCTTCTTGGGTTTGCTTAGAGCAGGGATTCCTGACTTGGGGCCATGGATGGAATCAGGGGGCCCAGGACCTTAGCTCAAAAGATAATTACATCTTTATTTTCACTGACATCTAAATGAAATTATTTCCTCCAATCATAACCATAGGCAGCAAACCACATTAGTAGCGTTCATCACCACAGGAGCTACGGATATTTCATCTGACATTAGTTATTACAGAGATCTCAGAATAACATTCACATCAATTCTGCTTCAAAATCATGGTAGTTGATAAACCTTAGCTAGGTCAGAATTGTTTGGAAGAGGCTATTTCGTTATAATTGACCTCCTTTGCATCTCATGTATGTAATATATTTAAAACATTCCGGGATGGGGATCTGGGCCTCACCAGACTGCCAAAGGGGTTCACGACACTAAAACAGTTAAGAATCACTGTTTAGACTCAAGTTGTTAGAAAATATGCCCCTTAGGACTTGTGTGGGACTTCGGTATACTCTCTCCACCCTATCCCAAAGGGTTTCCATGAGAGTTTTTAAAGTAATAAATAAGAACATTTCTTTCAGGAATGCCATTTTAAAGGGCCTTTAAAAAAAAAAAAAAAAGCAAACTACAGTGGGCTCTTTCTACTTCCTTCCTCTTTTCGCTTTCTCAATCCAAACAGGTGTGTGGCCCAAAGCTTTCAGGGGTAGGAGGCAGGCTTGGACACCTCCCAGCCCCAGTGGGACCTGGTGCTGAGCAGCTTTATTTAACCCCTTCATTACAAAGAAGAGAACAAAATTAGCAGGCAGCTCAGGGCTCTGGGGTAAACAGAACCATCTTGACATTGTTGAGATGTCCTTCTTGTCTCCGTTCCTTTATGCCCTGAGAACTACTGGGAAGAAAAGAACCCTCAATGCAAAGAATTTAAAACCTTTACACATATCAAAATAGCACTTACAGTATCATCTTAAATTTGAAGCCGTGGCTTTTCCATAGGGGTGTGATGACTTATATAACCTACCTTTCCACCTAAACTTGGCAAAAGGGAGACGTATCATAGAACGCACTCTTGGCTCTTAGGAGTTGAACCACAGTGGTGTTCCAGCAGAGTGGCAGGCCACTGGTCTATGATAGCAGCAACCAACTTTCTCCTAAGAGTTCTGTGCCTGGAAACCATTGCTTACTACCAGCTCATGCTTGTTTTATTTCGCTTTTTCACCAATAATTTGAAAAAAAAACAAGAGCATCTTTCCCATTTCTGGTCATGCTAACAGGAAGTTGCCAGTGTATAGGCCCAGACAGGCTCCCCGGCTGTGCTCAGGGAGTCAGTGAGCATCAGGGCTGGTGACCCGGATTTTTTAGGGCTGTGACACAGCCCGTGAGCATGTCGTTCACTCACCTACTTAGGAAATACTGACGGACTGTGGATGTGTGTCGGCCTCTGGCAGGTGGGCCCTGGGAGGCAGTGGTGAATGCGGCCAGCCTGGGCCAGCCAAAGAGCTTCCAGGTGTCCAAGGAGGAACATGGGTGGATTAGCAAACACCTCCTGTGTGGGAGCATAGGAGAGAGACCCCAGCCCAGAGGAAGGAGCGTCCAATGTGAGGCCCAGGGGTGAGTTCCCGTGAGCCAGCACATGGCCTTGCTACTCCTGCCTCCCCTTAGCCGGTTACTGGGAGCTGAGGGACAGGTGGTGTGCCTGACTCAGTCTCCACATGTGGAGGACTAAGAGGCAGGAGGGAGGTGGGGGCCTTGTAAGAAGCACAAGGGGGTTTCCACCTTATGAGGGCAGAGGATGAGTGAGCTCACCTGTGTTGGAGAAAGCACCCTCTGTGTCCTTCATGCTATGTTGTAGCATGAAGCCAGGGAGACAGGGCTGTGGCCATGGTGCCACTGTAGGAGGCAACAGCCCAGACCAAGGTAGTGGCCTGGAGATGGGAAAATGTGGATAATCCCAGAAATATTTAAGAGGAGGAGACAACAGGACTCAGTTTTCATCAAACAAATTCATGGGGTTGAGACAAAGGAACCATTTATTCTGTCTCCTAAGAACATGGATTTCCCCATGTTAAAAACTAAGGCTTTTAAAGAAAGCACTGCATCATGACTTGGTGACCAGAGTTTATGAAGTACATGATTCAGTTTAACCACCTCCAACCTCCTGGCCCTCAGTCCAGAGCTTGAAATGCAGCAGCTGGAAATAGACGGGAGGACCCAGAAACAGTGAGATGAGCTCCGCGGAGCCCCAGTGAGAGCAGCCTGCGCCAGGCTGCCTCTGTCAGGCTGGGCCTGCGAAGTCAGAGCGTGGAGAGAAAAGGGAAAGGTGGGAAATAAGTGCTGAGGGTAACTGGAACAGAAGGAAAGGGGGGCGGACACAGAAGAAAGGGAGAGGCGGAGAATGGATGTAGTGTCCGTGGCCCTGGAGAGCAGGGCCCTTAGATGGCTGGGGCAGAGCAGCCACGTCTGGGCAGGGATGTGGCTCCTCCCACATGGAGCAGGGGCTCCCCCAGAGCTGTCGGGGTGCCAGCCATTTAGCTTGCCCCCTTAACCCAGAACGTCACCAACACTGTCACCCTATCTTTCGCCTGGCTCTTTACAATTTATAAGGTGACTTCATAAACAGCGTGGAGTTTTGTGGTGAGTGGGGTGGGCTGTTAATGGCCTTAAGCAAAAAGTCTTATGGATGCCACAGAAGAGGACTCGGTTTCCAGTTCTGCTCTGAGCAGCAGTGTGTCTCTCCTCTCCTGGGGCCATGGAAGAGGGCCGTGGAGACAGGCACCGAGCTCAGTGAGGCTGTACTGAGCCTTGTCTTGTCTCCACATTTGCACGTTTCAGGATGCGTCAGTCACCCCCGAGTCTCAGGACAGCCCCTGGATGAGGAATGGAAAGAGGTTGTTCATCAAATGAGAACAGGCAGGCTGAGCCGGCCCACACCCTGGAAAGCAGGGTGTGGTTTCAGAATGTACCCAGTCTTTTATCCTGTGCATTTATTTTAAAATGATTTTCAACAAACAAGTGAGACCGTGCATGCCATGCTGACAGGAAATCTCCACCACAGGATTCCCGGGGCCTCTGGGGGACACTTTCAACCAGTCCTCCATCATCAGTGACTCCCACGGTGCCAGTGCACAGTCTGGAGAGCCTGCGTCTTGTGCAAGGGCTGGGTGGCCAGGCTGGGTCTCAGGTGACAGAGGGGTGCCCTCTGGCCCAGTGCTCGCCTCCTTTCTGTCCAGAATTGACAAACTGCCCCTCACTTTAAAATTACTTCCTTCAATACCAGGAAACGCCCCAGCAGTCGCTTGGTTGGAGTCTGTTTCTATCTTCCTCTTCCCCTGTGCTGCTTTTTTTCTTCACTTGCCCCCTCTCTGTTACTCTGTCTCTGGGGAGGGTGTGCTCCACTCTGCATCCTGCCCCTCTCTGCCTTCCAGAGTCTGACTATCTCTGGGTCTCTGACTCCAGCTCACACCCCTCCTCCGAGTTCTAGTCTTGCATATGCAACTGTCTTCTGGGCAGCTCCACTTGGGGGGAACAAAATGCCCCTCATCTGTCTTCCCAGCCACCTTGCTGAGTGCCGGCACCGTTCTTGCACAGGGAGTCCCAGCCCAGGCCTTCCTCGCCACACCTGCCTTACCTGTAGTCACCAGGGTCGGTGCCTTTGGCTCACTCGGTGAATCCCAACTCCTTGCCCTCTCTGTGCCCTGCATGGCCACCATGAGCTGCCACCACCTCTCATCCCAACTGTGCCCCCCACCACCCACTCCTGCTCCTATCTGGCCTCTGGGCCAACACCAGCATGACCATTCCTAGACAGACTCTGACCGCCCATGGGAAGAAGGCCACAACCCTGGCCCACCACTGGCCCTGGACATGAACCGCACTCCTCAACGCCACCTGGCTCAGCCCTGGGCCTCAGGCTCCCTCTGTTAATTCCTTGGGGGGAGTCCCAGTGGGGGCCTCATTCACACACCCCTCCCATGGCTCAACAGTGCTGACCAGGGCTGGTGTGTGGCCTTTCTGGGCAACCGACTGCCCACCTAACATGTAAACTCCAAGAGCAGGCTCAGTCTGCCCCTCGCCCCACACTCCCAACAGCAGCACCTGGGCCAGCAGCAAGTGTCAGGTGACCATCTGCCAAAAGGGGAAGGTAGTGGAGAAAGAGGACCTAAAAGAGGGTTTGATATTCTTCGGCCATGTCTACCTCCATCTCTCCATTTCACCTTTCTTTCTTGAGAAACAAAATCTTTAAGGCCATGTGACTAGGTCAGTATTCCCCCTGAGGATAAAATGTTTCCTTTACCGTAGTCTAAACTAAATCATAGCCCCCACCCCAGACCTTCCGGAAGTACAAATTAAATTTTCAGACTTCAAGAGCAATGATGATCAGTTTCTTCAAATTAAATCTGACCAGGGTGTTCATCCCGCTATTGTTCTGGCAGGAGGCAAGTGCCATCGCTGGGGACCTCTCTGCATGCAGGCCTGGTACAGGTGCAGTTGCACACGTGCTTGTGTATTCCACAAGTAACTCGGGGCCTCTCGTTACCAGGCGCAGGTCTGTGTGAAGCAGTAGCTCGGTTGGGACCTGGCGTCCACACGTTAGCAGGAAGACCTGGAGGCTCTCTTCTGTGGTTCTTGGTTTTAATGCTGCTCATGGCCCCCAAGTTCTTCTCGTGACCCACTACTTGGCCACCACCTGTGGTTCAGAGGGAAAGCACAGGAGAGCTGCCCTGTTCTGAGTGATGGCAGCCTTGGGCCAGGCCAACTGGGGCTACCCAGGGTGCCGGCCCCCTGAAGGTCTGTGCCTCCACCACAGGAGGTGGCACCTGCCTTTCTGCCACCTTAGAACAACCTGATTTTAAATTGGCTGCTGAAGAACGTCACTTCAGTGTCCATGCTCTAACCCAGTGGTCAGCGTTTCCTCCACTTCAGGAAGCAGTGCACCCTTTGCAGTTGGAGTGCTTACTGTGGGGTTGGGACGCAGTTTCCGTCAGATTTTCCAAACATCAGGAGTGAAACAAAGGTTCAGAGCCACTGCCCTCAGGGTGGAGAACACTGTCCAGTACTGTCCCAAACAGCTGATGAACGGCAAGAGGTCTCCATGCTCACTGGACATCCTTTCCTCTTCCTTCACTCACTGTGTTCATGAAGTCTCCCCATTGGGGCCAGAAGGTCTAAGATGGGGGCTCTGGGAGGACCACCCCATGCTCAGCCTCAGTGTGGAAGGGCTGGTCTGCTTGCCCCAGGCCTGGCTGCGTGGCCCGGATGCTGGCTGCTGTTAGGACTAACCCCTAATCACAGCTGCCTCACTAAACACTGCTCTGAGAAGTCCCCTGTAACTCCCGACAGGAAGGCCAGTGGGACCTGTAGACATTAATCTGCCACAATGGAGAAAATCACATTCCCAGAACACCAGGGCCCAAGGTGCATGCCATGCTCTGCCTGAGCCATCCTGAAATTCTTAATAATTACTAATTATTCTAATAAGCTGCTCCATATTTCCGTTCTGCAGTGGGGCCCATGAATTCTGCCCTCAGTCCTGACCAGGAGAGAGACCCTTTGCCTGCTCTTCTGAATGCCTTTGTTTAGAAAGTAATTAAAGATCTACTGACTAGACTTACACGCTGCCTATGAAAAACAAGAAACAAAACAAGAGACTATATTTAGAGGCTGAGAAGTCTGCACAGACCCAGTGTGCTGGCAGGAGCCTTTATGTGTCCTCTGTAGTTCCTGACTGCTTTCAGAGCCACCAATTAGTTCAGGGCCTAACCCGGGCCTGTAAGAGATCCAGTTCTTGTAAATTCTTTATTTATAGTTCCTGCTGCCAAGGCCTGCGGCACTTCCTCGCTTTGTGTGGGGCAGACACAATTGACTTAAATTCTTGAATGTTCTGCTTAGCCATGGAATCATGGCATGAGTGGGGAAGGTGCCTTGGAGAGCCCGTCTAACTGGCCCAGTCCCGAAACCTGCCTGGGTGACATCGTTAAACAGGCAAAAGGCCAGGACCCAACTCAGGATCTCCATCTGAGTCCAGCGTGCGTTTCTTCACAGCACAACAACACACACACCAGGGCCTGGACTGGAACTGCTAGAATAATTTCAGTGAATATGTACAAGCTGACTGCACGTTTGCCAGCTATTTGTTGTTATGGTATTTACGTATTTGTTTATTGTTGCCAGCAGTGGCCCATTTTAGAAAATGAGCATTTCTGAGGAAGCCCAATATGCAGCCCAGATACAGGTGTGGCTGTTCAGGAGGAAGAGAAGGGAAAGTTTGTGTGTGGAGGTGGAGGTGCCCAGCACCCGAGCAGCTCAGTTTGGAAACGGCAGTTCAGACACATGCTCTGCAGTCACCCTGCAGGGGCCACCTGCAGGAAGAACAGGAATGTCAGCATCAGGAGCCACCCAGGGAAAAGGGGCAGGGGGCTGAGGAGGTCTTATTAGCACCAGAAGATGCCTGTGGCACATGTGTAGGGCACCCTGAAGGGGACATCCAGATGTGACAGTGTTTCATGCAGGAGGAGATAAGGACACATGCATGACTGTGGCCTTCAGAAATAGGGGAATGGAAGGATAGAAAAGACCAGAAATGCACCCACAACTTCTGCTGACCACATGGGTGTGAGGGATGGAGGAGCCCAGAGCAAAAAATGAGTCCATTCTGGTCTCCTACCTGGGGACACTGGCTGGACACCACTGCAGCCACTGGCTGAGGTGGTTTGTGAGGACATAGTGAGGGGGTGTCATGAACAGAGCTTTGGACCTGGTGCACAAGAGGTGTCCGTGGGACAGTTGGGTGGAAACGGCTCACATCAGCCAAGCGATAGCTCCATACGGAGAAGCGCCAAGCCCCAAGGACGACCTGCCCCACAGCTGTGATGCCCATCCCCACCCTCAGATGGCCGCTGCCCTGGGCCAGGCTGTCCACGCCCAACCATACCCTCCAGGCCAAGTGAAGGGACAAAAGGACATGAAATCTCAGATGCACACCCCGAAATCCCAGCCCAGAGGAGGCTGGAGCAGCAGCTATTTCAGGGGTGAGGGCCAGATGTCTGTGTGGAGGACAATGTGCTAGGAGACTCGGGGTGTCCTAGGCCCCTTCTGTCCAGAGTCTCGCTTTGCTTCTGTGCCATATCACAGAGTGGGGCAGCCAGGACTTGTCCTGGGAGAACTGGGCTGAGCCTCAGGACCCCTGACTGGGAATATGAGACAGCCAGGGTGGCAGTGGCCCCCGGATCTCAGACTGTGGAGCATCAGAGAGGAGCAACCTGGGGTTTGGGTGGGGGGAAGGTGGGAGGGCAGTGCCTCTTAGAGATGGGAAACTGAGGGCCATCGTGACCATAATAGACATGAACAGCAGCCCGGTGGAAGATGCCCTCCAGGTGAAACTGTCAGAACACGTGCAGAGGAGGGTGAGAGGAGACAGCTTACCAGCCCTGCTCTGTGTCCCCCACGATCCACACAGTCCTGTCGTAACACCAGCATAGTGACAGTCACAGGGCACCACCAAAGGACAGTTTTGTCACCAGAAGAGTTAGCACATGTTGACGCACAAGTGCATGTTTGTATTTCTTTCCTTAAGCGGCTTTGATATTTTAATGCCACAGTACTTAAGTTGGATATAAAGTTTCCGTTTAAAAAAATGAAATATCTCAGAAATTTTTCAGAGTCTTCATGCTTCTGAATTAAAAAAAAAAAAAAAAGGTTCTCCTTGGGCAGATCACCGTCTGCTTCCTAAGGGGAAGCAGTTGCCCTGACTCACTGAGTCCTGCTCCTACACAAGCTCTCGGTGCCTGGATGAGGCAGATTCCTTGCAACAAGACCAGAAAGGCTTGTTGACCTTGGAAAACAGACTAATTGGGAATATGACTTTCAAATTGGGTATATAATAATAGAGCCAAATTAAAAGGTTTTGAAGAGCCATACAATGGCTGGATTCCTGTGTGTTATGCACAAGAGAGAACTCAGCTCTGAAAACTCTATTACGAGGATAGAATAACGAGGCTTCCAAAAAGCTTAGTAACAGGACCAAAAAGAACAGAAGACTCCAGAGTGTGGGAGAAGCAGGACGCGAAGTGCTGCTCTGGGTGGCACTCCGGGTCCGTGTGCCTCGGAGCCACCTTCTCCTGGCTGCACTCCCGGGTCTGTGCTGCCAGGCTCATAGTCTGTAGAAAGTGAGTAAAATAAGAAATGTGAATGGGAGTTAAAATCCAGAGCCCTGCAAATGTTCAAAGCATGATGTAAGGTGGTGTTAATGACTTGGAGGCCAGCAATTTCTGGAGGAAACTGAGAAGGGAGCTGGTTGATAGCGGAAGCTGGTTTTCGATAGTATAAGAGAGTTTGTTTTATTCTATGGAGAATTAAGGAGAAGTCCCAGGTCTACCCTCTGGCCCTGCAAACCCAAAGACAGGTGAAGCCAGGGCTTGGGTGGAGCCAGGGTGGTGTGGCCCTCAGAATGAGATTCTCGGGTTCTCAAGCCCTTGCCCCTGGCAGACTTTATTCCAGCGAGTGACAGCTGGAGAATCACCAACATGCGGGGTTGTTTTCTCAGCCTATGCAAATCTGAGCTCACATTACTGATTTTATCACAGTGGTGCAGAGCGCTGAGTCTCCTCCTGCATTCCAGGCAGCTCAGAGAGCTAGACAGCAGGCTGCCGATCTGATTATTGTCTAAGGGAGAGGCCTGGGAGCAGGACCGAGCAGAAAGCGGGGCCTGATTTCCTCCTGCTGGTTCAAATTCACTGCTTCATACAATGATCTTCCCCAACCCCAAACTGAAGTGGTAGGATTTCCTTTTGGATCCTAACTGACCAACTTGGTTTTTAAGGTACCTCATTTCTGCTCCCTTTTTACATCGCCTTTCAAAACCACTAGACTGCAGATTAAGGTCCTCTTTCCCTCCCTCCCACTTCACTTTCTCTAGCAAGGCCTTTTATGTCTTTCCTAAATGGCTCCATAACCTTCTGTTTCTAATTAGCAGATCTAACTCATGTCTACCTTGCTTCAAAACACCTGTGTCTCCATTGCTTGCTTGTCCTACCTCCTGAAGCACAAAATTCCCCAACATTGGAAACCAGCATTAAGAACAGATGTTAAACTGAGAAAATTTGAAAAGGTAGAAATCTATAAAGTTGCCTGTTTGGGGGAGCTGAGGGGCCCTTCGATGTGCATTATCAAGCTTCAACATCTCATGCCCAGAGAGCCCCTCGACATGCCAGGTAGTGGGGGAACCAAGGCAGGAGCCAGTGAGACCAAGGAGATGGGGGAGGAGGCAGGTGGGGTACTTTAGAGTCGGCCACGTGGCTGTCCACAGCTCTGTTAAATTGCAGCACAAAGCCGACAACAACTCCACATTTACTAATTGCTTTTACATGGAAGGGTTTTAGTTTTTTTAACGAGGAGCTAAAAGCTTCAGAATCTTCATTTATAAGACATTGACAAGGACTCTGACCAGAAGAATCCACACAGATGCTAATAAAATGTCATACCTTTTTTACATTTTAATTTGCCAGATCAAAAGTGTCTTATCTGATCCAACTTTTGACATGAAGAAATTGAGTGCCCACATAGAAATGCTATAATACTTTAGGCCACAGCATTAGCTAATATGATTTCTTGGTTTTGTTTCTCCATCAAATCAAGCAGAACTCATTTTCAGAAAATGAACTGAGAAGAGAGGGTAGGGAAGAAAACTTCCTCCCTGGTACTCGCTTGGCCCCGATTACACCCAGCTCTACAATCTCATTCCCCGTTCATCGAGCGGCTGTCTCTGATCTGCACGCCTGCATAAGTCCGGAGACTTCCCTGATGTTCACCTTGCTGAGAATGAGGCTCCTTCACATTTGAAAGGACTTCTCGATTGAAGGTGGGCAGCGCCAGATGCAGGCCAGGTGTTTTGCACACACAGCAGAGCTCAGAAGCCCTGGACCAGAAGAGCCCAAGGGACCACTGATAGGAGCAGCTGTCCTGGCCTCCCCCTGGCCTGGAGCCTCCCTTACCCTTTCAGCAGCAGAGCATGTGGGCTGTTATGGGAGGGACTGGCTGGGTTGAGTCTTGGGCATAGGTGCCAGCAGAGGTTAGCAGAGGAGGCAGACACAGGTGATGGCTCAGAGTTGGAATCAATATCTGGATCCCAGAGCCGGCTGCTCCATTTGATTTTCTTATCTGCAAAATAGGAATATCCTGGAGGTCAGGAAGCTTTGTGAGAGTTAGCTGGCACAGTTCATGGGAAGTTCTTAGCACAGCAGGTAGCAGTGTAGGATTCCAAGGCTTCTGTTTCTAATTAGCAGAACTAGGGAGCAGGGGCCAGCGTGGAGTAAGACAGGTGGGGCCGCTTTTCAGAAATCTCACCTCCTGAACCCAGAGGCAAAGCTGCTAGAACTTGGGTCTCCCCAGAAGATGTACAGCAGCACAGATTCTTCAGTGTCTGAGGACTTGGAATACTTTAGCCAGCTTAATATTTAAATGTCACTGTTGCTTCACTTCATGAATGAGGTGAAGCCACCTAGACCAGGTAGTGATGTGTACCACGGCATTGCAACATTTGTCCTTCCAAAAAACAAACAAAATATACTTTATAAGGCAATTTTTTTCCTAATTTTGGAGGTTAAAAAAAAATCCAGGCTTAAAGAAAGGCAATTTTCTACTTCAAACCTTTAAAAAACATTGAACTAAATTTGAGTGTAATTAACATTCAAATTAGAACTTTTAAACTTCAATCATGCATTTCTCTCCCTTAATTCCACCTGGTCCTTGGGATGCCCTTGGGGAAGGGAGCTGGAACTGCCCCTTCTCCATCTCCCAACCCAGCTGAGCCAGGCTCCCCAGAGCCCAAACCCCTGCCTAGGAAATGCAGAACTCTGGCTCCGGGCCACCTGTGCTGACCTCAGGATGTGACTTGCACCCATCTGTGGATCTGACTCTTGGGGGCCCAAGTCAGGGCCTAACTGCTGGGAGCTTCAGATTCTTAACATTTTTTCCAAATATTTCATTTCTCTCTCTGACAGCCTTCAAACATGCCTCTTGCAAATACTTTTCTTTCCACATTTCAGTGGACTTTTCTTTCCTATCCAATTTGAATCATTCTCACTTCTCTTTATTTTAAGGCCTCTTTTTCCATATTCAATCTCACCCAGAAATTAAATCCTCCTTTAGTCAAAGGAGCAATGAAGCAACTCAGCTCAGGGTCCCAGAGCTGGCTTAGCAGGTGGGGTTATTGTCAAGTGGAAGGAGACGCTGTTGCTAACGGGTTGCAGTGGCTGGAAGCTTTCCTTAGTCCCTAGCAAAATGGAGGCCAGCAACATAGCAGAGTGCCTCCTTTACCTGAACTATGTCCCCTCTGGCCATTGTTGTGAAAACGTCCTTCCATGCTTGGGATCCGGGGGCAGGTGACTCGGTTCCCCTCTAGCCTCTGAGTCCCTCTGTGGCACCCACAAAGCTTTGAAGAAAACCACCTGTGCCTCCTACTTTCTCCAGGAGCCAGTTCACACTAATAGCTGTCCACCTGCTCTGTAAGGCTCTGGTGAGCATCTCCCACCCCTCAGCCTTCTCTGAGCATCTTCAGATGGCAAGGCCCCTCCTGCCTTCCCTGTGGTCGGCATGCCCAAGCCCTCCCCGCACTGTCTGAGGCCCCCACCTGGCCCCCAGCAGTAGTGGTCACTCGTAAATCTACTAGCGGCCATGAAAGTCATCTCTTTCTTTACTTGATGTGTATATGTTGAGTACTTGTTGTATACCAGAGCTATTAAAATGGCTAGCTATGATTCCTGCCTTAGGGGTATCTGGGGGAAGAGGAAAACAAGTCCTCAGGGCATTGCAGGCTGCTCTGTGCTACCAGAGGAACAGCAGGACACCCCACCTAGCTGGCCACACTCCACCCCAGGATCAAGTCAGCTGCCCTCCTGTAGGGAAGAGATCCTCGTTCTTTTTAAAAGGATCCTGCAGGGCCATTGCAGAGTGGAGACTACTGTGTTCTGGAAGATACAGACTTCAGAATCAATCCATGGGGCCACAACCCCAAGGGGGTCCTTTAAAGACACCTCCATCACACCCACACCCACCCTGCCACCTTTGGAACACAGGACCCCTTTCCATTTCCCCACACTGACCCTCAGGGCAGCTGTTAGGAACTGCTCAGCTGTGTGGTTGCATGCAACAGGGCTGGCCACTTGTCAGGGTCCCCTCCTCCAGATGTCTGCCCTGGCCCTGCCAGCCAATTGCTTGGGTCCCTGGGAGCTATGTCAGGCGTCAGCCATGGCCACTTGCTCAGCTGCTGTCCAATTCTGGTCTACTCCTCGGGCCTGGAAACCGAGCAGCACAAGCCTCATGGTTCAGAACTGCCCTGGAAATTCTTGGACTTCCTGCCAATCCTCTGAGCATATTCAGGGCAGAAGGGAGGCCTCCCACCACAGGATAGGCCTCCACCACGGGGCCCCCACCCTGCTCCCTCAGCCCCCATCATGCTTCCTGGCCCTTTTGTCCTTGACCCATAAAAGGAGAACATTTTTTGTGCTGCCAACAGTGGTGAGCGTAAGGGCTGGTTCCGAAGGTGAGCTGGGTTTGTTAGCTCTTTCCTTGCACCTGAGGAATCTTTTGGAGGCTGAAAATAGTGTCCTCAACAAATAGGACCAGAAACTCTTAGGAGTCATGGAGTCCTGTGTTGCTATTTTTTTCTTCTTAGTTTCCTGGCACCTGATAATGGTGCTAGGCTCCTGGGAAATAATAAAGTCAGGGTGGCATTTACTGGCCAAGGGCTCGGACTGACATATGGAGTAGGCCCCCATCCCAGCTTTGGGACTCCTTTCCTGTGTGACTTGGGACAACCTACTTATTCATGTGCATGTCCTTCTGGAAATAAGTGGGCTAATTCAGTCATTGGACAAAGATCTGTTAGACCTAAAGCCTAATCAATATTTCAGCTTATGAAAATGAGTAAAAATAACGTCATTTTGGATAAAGGTGGAGTGGAGCCCACAGGACCTGCTCATGAATTGGATGTGGGGCAGAGAAGGAACACCTGGGTTCTGGGTTGAGCACCTGTGGATGTGGGTCTGGAGAGGCTCATGTTTGGGGAGGGATGACAGGAAAAATATCTCTGGGACAAGGCCACTCTGAGACGCTGGAAGGCCTTCAACAGGAGTCTGTCACTAAAGCTGAGAGACACCATTTTGGAGTCTTGGGGTAGAGTTGGCATTTGAATCTTGGGGTGAAAGATTCTCCAATGACAGAGAGTCATGGAGAACAGCAGAGGTGCAAGCTGAGCCCTGGAGCAGCCTTGTGCCCAGGGTGGGCAGAGAGCATGGTCCCATGCAGGACTGAGAGGGAGGCACCCCTGGGCCCCTTCCTCCTACCCTGGGTCCCACACTGGCCAGGTCCACAGAGGACCCCAGAGTTCTCAGAACCACTGACCACCATGAGCTCAACAAACACAATGGTGGCCAAGAAAAACAGTCGAATTGCTCAGTGCGCCTGCAGGGTTAGTGGGCCTTTGTTAGCCAAGGAAAAGTTGTCTTGCTGGGAAAACAAAACAAAACAAAACAAAAAATCCACGTGGGAAAGGCTTCCAGGCCAGGATCATTGGAAGGCCTGGTGTTCATAGCCACCTCGACGTCTCTTAGGCCAGGCCAGGCCATGCAGCAACACACCTCAGCTAGTATTAAACTTTCTGAGCTAAAAATCCAAGGCCTGCCCTTCGGAAACAGGCCCTGTGCCTGCAAGACCTTCCCACTGGATGGGTTCCCAAGAGCTGAGGATGTCTCCCAGCTCTGCTGCTCTGCTGAGCAAAGATTTTCCCCGTAGCTGAGAGGCTCCTTAGACAGGGGGCTCAGAGTGCAGACTGCTGGAGTCAGACTTGAACTTGGTGTGTGCTTTCCTGCCCCTGGCCTCCACTCTTGTTCCTGTTTCCTACAGTCAGATTTGAAGAAAAGTGGTTTCTCAAGCAGTAGCCTCAAAGCCGGGGAAAGCCCACTGACTCTGATATTCTTTTCCCCTCTGCCCTCCTGGTAGGCCTCTCATTGTACAGACTGTAGATCAGTGACTGGGGGAAGTGAGGTGTGTTTGTTTACAATTTAAAGACTTTTTTTTTTTTTAGTGAAGTTTTAGGTTCACAGCAAAATTAAGAGGGAGGTACAGAGTTCCAGTCTTCCCACACCCCACCTGTACAACCTCCCCATCCCCAACCAGAGTGGAGACATTCATTCAACTGATAGACCTACACAGTGTAATCACCCTAAATCCATAGTTGGCATTAGAGCTTGATCTTGGCCTTGTGCATTCTGTGGCTTTGGACAAACATACAAGAAAGTGCCTCTGTCATTATCCAGAGTGTTTTCCCTGCGCTAGCCATTCTCTGTGCTCTGTCTGTTGTCCCACCTTCTCACCCTAATGGGGCTGTCTGAATGTAGAGCTTAGCTCTTCTAGGATATGGGGCTGTGGCCATGTCAACTGTGACTCACATGAAGGCACCAATAGAAATTGCTTTTGTTTTATATCAGCATTTTATAGGCCATAAGGTTGTCGCCAAGCTAGTGACAAAATGTGTCATGTCCCTGGCATGATTGGCAATTTCTTCTTAATGCCACTTGCAGACCATGGTGATTCCCTTGCAGATCCTGTGCCACCTCCATCCAGGTGTCCTCAGGCCCCTTTCAAGAAACAGGCATTTGACCTCATGTAGGAGATGAGTGGTTTGTGACACATGCTCAGAGGGTTGGGGAACTGACCACTCCCCCAACTCTGTAATGCTAGTCTTGGTTCACTCATCTGTAAACAGGGCAGGTTTTCACTTTCCTTATAGGAATGTTTTAGAGCCAAATGTGTTAACGAATGTGATGAGTGTGTGTGTAACACTAACTGGGACGGGAGAACTGAGGAGTATCCCTCTGTCTTGTTCCAGCCCTTGGTGGCCTCTCTCTGTGACCACTTACTGTACCAGGTGGTCACCCAATTCCACATCTGGCCCCCACCCACCCAGCCTAGCCCAGCCTCTACCATCGAGTGGCCTTGGCAACATCTTCAGGGAAGGCTGTTCTGTGAATTCAGAGTTGTCTTTTAGAAAGAGGGAATTCTTTACTTTTCCAACAAGAATTTGTACTTTTTTTTTTTTTTTTTTTTTTGGCAGTACTGGGGACTGAACCCAGGGCATTGCACATGCTGGCCAGCGCTCGGCCACTGAGCTCCACCCCAGCCCTGTACTCCCGTTTCTTCCTATATTTAAGAAGAATGTGTACACTTAGTTTTTTGAAACAGCTGAATTCTGTTGGAAGAATAATTGTGTTCCTGAAATGTCTCGATGTTAATAAGCATCTCTCTGAGTGGTTATTTTGGAAAAATGTAGTATGATATTTTTATATTATCAGGGTATGGGGGAGGGGCTCCCTTCAGTAAAAAGACATTTTATTAATTGATTTCCACTCTTTTTCTTCTGCCTCTCATTTCAGAACGGTTTGATCACCACTGTCCCTGGGTAGGCAACTGTGTGGGGAAAAGAAACTACAGATTTTTTTATATGTTTATTTTATCCCTGTCTTTTCTGACAGTCTTTATATTTGCATTCGTTATCACCCACGTCATTCTTCGTAAGTATGCTGACGAAATCAGATTACGTATGTAACCATTTGCCTGACTTTGGTTTCCTGATTTGATTTTGATTTGATACTTTGATCATTTCGGGCTCTCTCTTCCTTCTCTTTCCCCTCTCCCCCTCCTCACTTTTCGCCTGTCCCCGTTCCGTTTATTGCTCCTCCATCCCTCCTCATCCCTCCCTCTTCCCCCACCCCATCCTTCCAACAGCAGTTTCCTGGGTCACACCCGGACCAGGTATTGCTTCCACCAACAAGACTGTTTCCGATACACCTGTCCCCTTCCAACCTCAAAGACTTCTTCTAAGGGATCCTCTAAAAGATTTATCCCCACATTTTGCACAAAGGACACTGGGCCACAGTGATACATTAAATAGCAGAACCCGGCTCCTTAACACAGGAAGCACCTGCCCCAGGAAACACGGCTGGGTTTCCTTGTGCACATACCTGGGTATGTTAAAAGTACACATTTAATGATACACTCAGTTGTCCTCTAGAATATGAGCAAACTAACCCCCGGCATATAGAGAAAGCAACTTTATTAAAGGTTAAGACTTCAGGGCTGGGGCTCAGCGGTAGAACACTCGCCTAATGCGTGCAAGGCCCTGGGTTCGATCCTCAGCACCACCTAATAAATAAATAAATAAAATAAAGGTATTGTGTCCAACTAAAAAATAAATATTAAAAAAGTTAGACTTGGATGAATAATGATCTTAATATATTTGCCTAAGCAAATGGAATTTTTTGTTCTCTATTCCAAAAGTCGTAACTTTGAGTTTCTTCGTCTCCTGATCATTAACCTTCCTACAACAGGCAGTGATGAGAAGAAGGAAGTTAATTGGCTTTGAAATAGAAATTCAAGCCTTTAAACTTCAATTACAGTGCTGACAGCAACACTGAAGACCATCCACGACTCTCATCCACATCCCTGAAACACAGCCACCCACTAGCAAGTGCACGGCCTCCCTCTAGCATGTTTCCAGCAGCATCTGGACAGAGCCTCACCTTCTGCCTGCTTCAGGGCGGACACACAGATTGAGCATGTGGGGTCTCAGCTGGGGTGCACTTCCCTCCCTTGTCTTTGGGTGGGGTCCATGTGCAACTGGGGAAGTGTAGGTACAGAACAATTTGCATTACCTCTTGTGAGCATTAGTGGAGTGTGGACACTAAACAGACTATCCAAATTCTCACAGATATTTTAAATCCTCATTCCCTTCTTTCTGTGCTCCTTTTGTCTGAATATGACACAAGTTTGTAACCTACAGTTGACAGCCATACCTTGGAGGGCTTGCAGGACACAGTGTTCATCAGTCTTCTTGCACACCAGCTGAGCTGGTTCCTTGGAGGCTCTGCAGAGGCCCCCAACCCTGCAATTTCAGAGGCCCCATCCAGCAAAACTGAGCCAGCATCTGATCTGGGGGTTCATGGACTAAAGAAGCAGAGAGAAAACCTAGTGTATCATATTATCTTCAAAGAAGCAATTGTTGACACGAGCAGAGTTAAATCAGTGCTAACTCCAGCACACACGTGTAGCGTTTGAACCTTACATTTTGTATCATCTTTGACAAGTTCAAGATGCTTTCATATACACTATGAAATTGTGCTTGTGGCCTCGCCTCTGCATTCTGGAGTTCACTTGCTCATTCGTGAACTTCAGGAACACACACACACACACACACCTCACACACCCACAGGCATGATTACACACTTACACACTCAGTCTCTCACACTCTTACACTATACCTGCCCTTACCCTTATCTACCCTCACTCTCTCACACCTACACCCCTAACCCAGGGTCTCACACACACCTCACATGCACTCCCTTACGCACTCACACTCACATACAGTGAAGTCCACTGCTAGCCCCCATGGCTGGGCTGGGATGTGCATATCTCTTTCCCCTTTGCTAAAGCACCACTCTCTGGCTCCAGAAAACTGGAGTTGACGGAGGCTTATGCTGAAGTATTGTTAATCTAATCAACAAAACACTAAGAATTTATCTGCCTGCAAGATATATCTTGGACAGCAAACAAAGCTTTTTCTTTCCCCTGTTTGGCTCCCCCAAACAATCCCCATGAAACAACCTGCCACCTTGTTTGGTTTGGCCCATGACGTTTTCAAGGGCAAAGTGCTTCATGGTCCTTATGTGCCCCTAAGACTCAGGTGACATGGGCAGGGCAGAGAGCTGCCTGAGAGCGCTGGGAGCATGGCCCGGGTGCTGAGCTGGGGAGAGAACTCCTGGCCTCCGGTGCTCCTGGAAGCCACAGTCTGGATTTCTGTGAGGGTAGGGGATTTGAGGCAGGGGATATAACGTGAGTTTAGTAGAGAAAAAAATAATAATTTCCCCTTGTTTTGCCTCCAGATTGTGCCTGCCCATGACCTGCAGCATGCCCGCTTGCTGGGTGCATCTTGCTGGCCTCAGGGATGCGGGAAGAAGCTTAATGCACCTGCCTTCCCTTCCCCTGTCAGCTCCTGAGGCAGCCCCTTCCACATCCCTTCCCACCACGCTGTACTTCTCTGAGCCTTAGTGATGGGCGGTAGGTCCTGAGGGAGCAGAGACTCAGGGAAGAATATGGAGCAAGCCCCTCCTCGCCACCCCAGAGTGGGATGTTCTTCCTGGGGCCCTGTCACTCACTAACCCTGCCCTGCAGACAGTGAAACAGCACAGAGATGCAGCCAGCAGCCCAGCGCTGTCTTACCATTCTGCACATTTTGTTGCTGAATGTGGACCAGACTGCATCTGCTGAAGCACAGGACCCTTATCCAGCAAAGAGGAACCAGGCATCATCATCCAAGAAGGGGACTGTCAAGAATTCCCCCAAATAGGCTTTTATTTTTAAAAGTTTGATGTCAATACCTAACAACAAAAAATGTTTCTCATCAAATGCCTATTTGTTCAAGCTCCTAATGTTTCCTTGCACAGACAAGCTCATGTGGAAATGTCATTAACACAAAAGGATCCGTTCTACACTGCAACTTTATGACTTTGTTTACTCTGGGTGTGGAGGCGGGGGAGCTGTGTCCCAAGTGGTCAAGTCTATAGGACTTCCAGGGTCAAAAGTTAACAAATTTGGGGAAAACAGAGGAGGAAAAAAAAATAGCATGCAGTATTCTGTCTTGCTGTTAAAATGGAGGAAACAAAGAGTAATCAGAACTGTAATTTATGGGCAAGTGTGCAGACATCCATCTGCTTTTATTGAAACAATATCCTGCAGATGTTGAGTCTAATTGTGAATGTGCCATTTTCTTGTTGAATAACTTTAGTGGAATCTCCATTTCTGATCAGTAAACTGGGTGCCGTAGCACTTACAAAATATAATTATTTAATTGATCTTTAGACACCTATAATTTTTATGTGGATGAGGGCTTGCAGCAGGAGGCTGCTCATTCTGGAGGTAAGTGTCTGAATACTAAACGTTGGTTTCATTCCCGCAGGTTCCCAGCAAACAGGATTCCTCAACGCCCTTAAGGACAGCCCTGCGAGATATCCTTTCTGGTGGCTCCGATGGTGCAGTGCTGACATGTTCATGTTTCACTGAATCCACACTCCTACCTCCTCATCTTTGGCCTTGGCTCTTCTTCCCATAAATCTTACTTTTTTTTTTTGTTCTGTAAAGCAGCCAGGGACTCCCTAAGAGTCACTCACATGATAAATAGCATCTGAACCCTTGAATCCCTAAGCAACTCATCCAGCGTCTAAATTGAAGTGCTCTTCAGTGTGAAAGCCAAGTATCGACTCCTGCCCACCCCCAGAAGCCAGCACTGATTTGTGTCAAGTCAGGTTGGGCTGGAAAGAAGTAGGGCTAGGAGCTCCTCCTGAGCTCGTTTTGATGGACAGGTGATCCCTAGGAACACCCGGTGAGGGTCTGCTGCGAGGTGTTGCAGTAGCCATCTGAGACCCCGCAGGCCCTCTGGACAGATGGTGTCGGGAGGTCAGTGTGACATTCTTTGGGAAGTGAAGATGATGACCTGATAGTTTCTAGAAACAGAACTCCCTTTCACAACCCCCAAGGGACTGAGAATGGTCAATCTCAAGTCATTTACATCAACGAGGACCATTTTCCATCCTCCCAAATAGGAAATATGGACACAATATTTTGAATTTTGAAAGAAAAACATCCACCCATTGAGTGCTTACTTGGGCTTCCATCTGGATAGCCCCAGATTGACACTGGTGTGGAGATGGTCAGTTGGACTCCTGACCTGTTTCCCTGGACCCAGCTCTTTCTTCATGTAACTGGGTAAACTGTACTTGGATTCCTCATTCCTCTCACGTGTGGTATTCATTTTGTCTTAGAGAACCCTACCACCTGTTCATACCAGGTACTTTTCTCTGTGTGTGGTGCTGGGAGTTGAACCCAGGGACTTGCACTGCTAGGCAAGTGCTCTGCCCCTGGGTTACATCCCCAGCCCCTTATCATGTGCTTCTTAAAGTGGTCCATGTCCCTTAAAGTAAAGTGGTGGTGATGGTACTTGGATCTGAAAAGTATCTTTCTGGCACCTCTGTGTTTCTGGGCCATGTAGGATGTTGGTTACAAGTCCAGTTTCTATAGCCAATTAATACCTTTTTAATGCACTTATATTATGGAAGGGGACTAGGGACAAACAATGTACAAAGGGACCTGGAGGATAAATGCCACAGATGTGGCCTGCCTTGTTTATGATGTAGGAAGCTGGAATTGGCTAGAAGTTGGCTAGAAGAAAAGGTAGCCCAGGGAGTGCCTATAAGCTCATGAGTGTGAGTAAGAACAAATCCAATGAGAAACGTTGTCCTACCCAGGGTGACCATCTTCCTACCACATTACCTCCCTGACCCTCCTATTTCCAGGGGCGTTGCCTTGCTACATCTTAAAGCCTCCTTTGCCAAAGGAAGACAGGCTCGTCTCTCAGAGAATCAGTGGCATCACGATCCCTGGTCATTGAGGCATGATGGATGAGGCTGATTGCGTCATCACAACTCCACAAAATCTATCCTTTTGACTGACAGCAGTGCTGCTCACAGCTGGTCTCCTCTGGAGCAGAGATCTGTGAAGTCCTGAGCTCTTAACATTAGAGGAGTTTTCTAGACGACATTGCCTGAGCACAGGACTGCAGTCTAAGGCCACCTTCCCAAGTGCACAGTGCTCTCGAGCAAGAAAATAACCTGTGTTTTCACGCTTTCAGTGGCCTCACACCTGATCTCCTGACCATGGTATAAAAATATTGTCCTGAGAAATCAGAGCACAGGCAAAGGCCTCTCATATCCAAGTAAAAACAATGTTGTTGAGGAAGTGACAGAGAATAGAAATGGCTAATTAACCACCAACCAAGCCACCTTCTCAGAAGTATCCATGTAAATGACGTGCACCTTGATCAACTACCAGCGCCTTGCAGCCCTTGGAAAACCGGCAGCCCTGAAGGATAAGAACCTGCCTGCCATTACAATAGGGAAATCTAGCAGGTGGTGTGTCCAACCTGCGGTGTGGCCAGCTGGGAGGCTGGGAGGTGGAAGATCACAGGAGCAGGCCCTCCCCGTCTGTGCCCACAGCCCTGGCCTGCTGAGCCTCCCTGTCTCCCTTCTCCTCTTTCCTCCCCACCTTCCATTGCCTGCCCATGGACTCCCCTTTGGTCTTTGCATCCAAGAAGCTGAAGCCTTGGGGAGGGGGCCTCTCAGGGCCAGTGGGCAGTGAGGTGCTGCTGGCCTTCCCCAGGGAAAGAGATGAAGGAGAATCTTCTCCAAAAACATGGGAGGGGCCCTCAGTCTACCCAGCCAAACTGTTTGAGATCCAGTTGGCAGCTCTTTCCTACAGATCCCTTTCCTGACAGACCTTGAGTGACAAGGTCTAGAACAGCCTGCCCTGGCCTTGGGAGCATGTTCAGTCCAAAGGACAGAGGGGGCGGGGGCAGGGGATGAGCCAGATCACAAAGACGCTGGCTCCTTCTCCTCCTCAAACTCCTGCCGATGCCCGATGCCAGGGTCGGGGCTGTAAGGGCACGTCTTAAAGCACACTGGGTTTTAGGCACCATAAAAAGACACAGATTGCACTTGGCATGGGAGTCAGGAGAAGCTGCACGTGCTACACAGAAAGGCGGAGGCTGAGGGCATCTGGTTTTGGAAATGGAGAGCGATGGGTTCTAGCAGGGGCCTGGGGGAGGGGCCCCGGGGAGCCTGAGCCAGGCCTGAGGCAGATGCAAGGGTGTGTTGGGGTGGATCCCAAGCCTGGCATTGGGCCTGCTCTCTCAAGGACCCACAGAGTGCCCGGCAGGTTGTTGGGCATCTGGAAGGGCAGGGCACCCAGCCCGCCTTTGCTCACACTCAGGTCCTGGGGAAGCAGGGAGGCACTGTGACAGCTAAGTCCTGGTGGGGGGGAGGGTGTGTGACAGCGTGAAGCCTGAAGGCAGTGGGGTCCTTTCACCCCCTGAATGCTGGGGATCCAGGCATAATTTTTGGAGTGCGTGGCATCATCAGAGCTGGCTTGTCATTTTATTTCTCAAGAATATTCATCTTACAGCAGGGAGCATGACAGAGTGAAGTGGTGAGTGGAATAATGTGCACAGGAAAGACCCCCAGATGGAAATCAGTGACGAGGGGACACTCAGTGGGAACCAGCAGGGCAGTGGACATGGGAGCCGTGTCATGGAGGGGTGAGGGCCAGGAGGAGACAAAGCTGATCCTGATGGTCCTTCTCAGGGTGCCCTGGAGAAAGAGGGTCACAGTAGAAGGGGAGAGCTAGCACTGGATTGGGAGAAGCCATGAGTTCTGAGACATGTGTAAGAAGAACACTGAAGACCACACACAGGTGGCCCTCCACATCAGCAACCTTAGGGTCCTCGGTAGCTCCTGCCTGTAAAATGGGAGGAGGGAAAAGATAAGTGCCTGAGATGGTCCCAACCTCTTAGGAAACTACCAGTCAGGCCAGCTGGGAGCCACGTGGTAACACCTGCTCGCACACGGTGACATCTGCTTGCAGACTCCCCAGGCTCTCAGAGGAAGAAGCCTCAGAACTCGAGCCAGGAGAGCCAGGGGTCCCTGGGCATCCTCCAGGAAGACCCCAGAGAGGGGAACCCTGCCATCCACAATCACAGCAGTGTAGCCTGACATTATGGCCCCACTAAAGGGACTGTGGTCACTTTAATCATGACTTACTGTCCAGTTCTCCCCAAATGACGGGATTTTCTGTGGCTGATAAATCAAATGGTAATTGATTCTGCATCTGTGGCAGCTTTCCACAGGAAGCCTTCTGGTCCCTAATCTGCACTCACTGGGACACTTCCCCATCTGGAGGGCACCATGGCCTCATGGGCATTGTCCATTTTTATTGTCCGTCTTAATGGAATTTAGTGGCGGGCTCAGAGCTGGCCCGAGTGCATCACGTGGCACCTTCCCATGCCTGTCCATCCTGATAGCTGTTGACGCTCAGAGGGACCCCAGAAAATGGAAGAACTGTGGTCCTGCTCACTGTGACACCTGGGCACCTGGGCTGAGAAGTTGAATGACATCCCCAGTGAAGGTTCCACAGGGACCAAAGCCACAACCTGGCTCTCCTAACTCCAGCCTTGCTCCCCTCAGGGAAGGAGATGCTCCCCTCTCCCACAAACAGATTGGGGGAGTTTCATGAAGAATAAGCATCAGATTGTATCTCATAAGATTCCAAAGTGGGGGAGGTTGTTCAGTTTTTAAAATCACCCCAGTGAAACACGAGTGCATTCTGATTGTAAAAATGTTTCTAATAGCCAGAAAAATAAGAGTGAAAAAGGAAATGTTGACCCTTGCTCCATTCGTTGGTAGGAAGCCTGGCCAGTTTCTGTATGTCCTTCCAGAGTCTCCACAGAGCTGGACACACACATGTGCTTTCATATACCTGTATCGGACCAGGGGATTGTTAGTACCTGAAAAGGGTCCCACCGTTTGCTTTGTTTTATAATCTGATTAATTATTTCCTGGAGATATTTCTGCATCAATATATAAATCTACTTCATTCTTTTTTGCACTGTTTTATAAAATTCCAAGTGTACATAGGCTAGTTCATTCTTCGATAGATGGATAATTAGATCTCTTAGTTTTTTACTGGTCAAAAAAAAATGAGATAGTGAGTTTTCTTCTATGTGGATCTTTGTGCACAAGGTTGGCATTCATCTGGGATTGATAACCATTTGTGGAATCTCTGAGTTGAAAGTTAAGCACATTGTAAATGTAGACCTGACAAAGCAAATGGTCCTCTAAAGAGATTGCACCAACTTATCACCGCCACCTCTAACAGCCTCGCCAGCGCTTGGTATCAGTCTTGGCATTTTTGCCAATTTGAAGGGGAGAAAAATATCTCATTGTTCTAATTTCTATTTTCTGTATGATAATCATGTTACACATGTTGGTTTTTTCTCTCTTATCACAAGGCACCAACTCATACCCGTGGTCCATTTTCTTCATGGGGTTATTTGTTTCTTTTCTGTTTACACATAGGAGTTCTTTATGTATTCTCAACAATAATAACCTCTTAAATCTCTTAAATATCTTCTGCCAATTTGTGCCTCCTAGTCTGTTACTTACCTTTTAGTTTTACCTTTTTATGAAACAATGTTTATTCAGGAACTCAGTCTATAAATCTTACACTAGCTGGCTCCTAGATTTTGCCTTTGAAATTTACCCCCAAATTTATTTCCTTTATTTCCATCTAATATCTTTATATGCTGTTTATGTTAAACACAGTAATTTGTCAGTTATATAATTTTGTCCCTGTGATGTGTGCTGAAATCCTTTCTCTTTCCCAAGTGTTTAGAGACATGTCCCAATAGTTCTTTCTATTCTGTTCCCATAGTTTGAGAACTTTTGGGTCTCAGTGTTCCTTTACACTGTTAAAAATTGAGGACTCCAAAGAGCTTTTGTGTTCGTGTATTGTGTGTGTGTGTGTGTGTGTGTGTGTGTGTGCATGTTGGTTTTTTATAGTGTTTGAAAATAAAACTGAGAAAATTTTAAAATACAGTACCCGTCCAGGGCAAGGGCACCTCCTCCCAGGGGTAGCCCTGGAGGACGCCCTCACACTGCAGGAGGGAGGGAGAGGGAAACTGACAAAGGCTGTTTGGAGATTGATGGGAATGTGGCTTTGACCTGGAGCGACCTTGAACACTTACTTTCTGGGGACTCTGAGGGTCCGTGGGCCACACTTTGAGAACCACAGGTCTGTTCCTTCACCCCCGTCCCACAAGCCTGTGTCTGGCCTCTGTCCTGTCCCGTTGCTGCCCCTGCTGTTGCTGTCCCTTGTTTTACTGATTGGAAGTCTTCTCCTGCCTGCTGTTGGCGTCACCCAGCAGATGCAGAAAGCTGAACCTGGATATCTACAAGTGAGGCCGAGGCCAGCTCTGCCCAGAGGACCGCGGAGCCCCTGCCCCCGTCTGCTCTGCCGTCGGAGCCCTTCTTATTTCTGAGAAGACATAAAGACAGGTGACGATTCTTTTTCAGAATCTCTCACCTGTTTTCGGACCTTTTATCACCTAGATGAAGTTTACAGTCTGTTAGTCAAATTCCATCTTTCAAAACACCAGTTGGGATTTTGACTGGGATCCTAGTGACTTCTCACATTAATTCTGGTGACTTCTTATATTGAGATCTGGCACATCCACACGCCTTCATTGCCCCATGTCCAAGCACGCGGGTGAAGAGGATGTGAGAGAAAGGATGTGGTCAAATGACCCTCAGATTGCCACAGTCCCTGCCCCAGACAGAGTAGCAGGCTTGCAGGTGACAGTGCACAGCTGTGATTTCCTGCCCCGTCTGGGGTCATCCAACAAATGAGGAAAGCTTGCCAGACCTGAATCTAAAAGTGCTAAACGCTGGTGTCGACTCTGCCCAGAGGACAGCGGAGCCCCTGCAGCCATCCGCTTGGCCATCAGAGCCTTCCTCCTGGAGGCGTTGCTATTTCACAGTCGTCGTTAGGGGAAAGAAACGATCTCAAGCAACACCTTCTCTTCTATTTTACACACCAGAACACTTTAAGTGTCCAGTTCCCTCACAGGACAGAGAACCTGGAGCAGAATGACATGCATGAGGACCCAGGGGCACACACCTAGGGCACATCGAGAAACACCCCCTACCATGGGGTGGCCCCAGGACCTCAACAGCCAAGTGCCAGGAAGGAGAGGGCCAGTGGCCAAGCCCTGGACGTCAGCAGTCCCCACCATTCTGGAATCCCACAAAATCCAGTAAATAAGAAAACTCACACAACACAGCATGCACAGGCTTTTTAAAGGATTGTCTGGATTTGGCACTTGGTGAAAAATACTGTCCCCGGCCTGACTGGGGTAACGTGTGGAGAAGACAGGTGAGGATGGTGTGTTGGCAGAGATGGGCTGTCCATGCAGGATGGTGCTAAGCCCATAGGACTGAGGACCAAGGCTCAGTGGCAGGCTCTGCCTTGCCACTGTGAGTGCCGAGGCCCACCACGTCACAGGTGAGGAGCGCCAAGGCCCACCAAGTCACTGCCACTGTGGGGAGCCTTGGGATGGGTTCCCTGTCTCCTAGAAGTCTAGAGACCAGGATCAGTTCTGTTCTGCCATGGACTGCTCTGACGAACGCAGAGGCCCTCTCTGGGCCTCAGCCTCCTATCTAACAGTGGAGGGATTTGAATAAGAAGGGGCATCTTACCTCCTGGTCAGTGTGGGTCCATGGTGGGCCTCAGGGGAGCTTTTAAGCCTCTTAATATTATAAGAAAATTTGGTTTTATATGCATTTTTCTAAGACTCAGGCAGGAAGCCAAAGTTAAAGATACGGAGTCCCTGGTCTCTCACCACTTGATTCTCCAAGTCCTGGGCCTCCCAGGCGACCTTCCCACAGCATCTCCACGTCCATGCATGGCCTCTCCTCTGCTTACCTTCTCACTGCACAGAGAGCCCCTGTTCCCTCAGGGGAGGGAGCTGGGCCTTCCCACCCTCACCTGAGCCCTGTGCAGAGCTCCGTGCCCAGCGGGCACTTCTGGGGTTCTGAGGACTCAAGGGAGGGGCATCTGCAGGTCAGCACTGTTGAAGTCATTGTCAACCCCCTCAACATCTAGTGTGTTAACCAGAGGGCACCCTGTGGGATTGGGGCCATGGGGAGTTGGTAGCCATCCCCCAGCCACTGAGGGGCTCACTGTCTTCGTGAGGCTGGAGGAGCTGGCAGAGGCCGACAGTGGTGACTGCTCTAATTCAAAACCCATCTCGGCAGTAAACACACAACCACTTATTAAATTGGCTCCCAGCGGAATTGGCTTGTTTCCTCTCATCTCTATTTTTTTATTTTTTTAATATTTATTTTTTAGTTGTAATTGAACACAATATCTCTACTTTACTTATTTATGTGGTGCTGAGGATGGAACCCCGGACCTCTCACGTGCAAGGCAAGCGCTCTACCGCTGAGCCACAACCCTAGCCTGTCCTCTCATCTCTTTTTTAAAAGAAAAAAGAAAAAATTCAGTAAATGGGTTTTGATACACACAAGAGAATTTCTATTTCTCGATCTTATTATGCTGCAGATATTTTCAACATCTAGGGGTGGTGTGATGAGTTGTTTGGGTATTTGTGCCTCTGTGGATGTGAGGGGAACGAACTCCTTCAGCTGCCCCAGCGTCTCGAATCCCTCACAGGGAGTGTCCCTATGTCCCCAGGGGAGATGGGGAAAGGAACCAGCCCTAGGCTCAGCGGTCTCCCTGGCAGGGCTCATTTCCAGCATTTGACTCCCAGCTCTGCTAATTCCTAAGCACAATTCTTCACGGCTTCCCGCCTCAGTTTCCCCCTCTGCTACTGGGAATGCCCTCCCCTTGCATTGCTCTGAGGGATGGTGAGTTGGTCCATGTGAAGTCTTTGGAATGGTGCCTGACACATGGCCAGTGATGCCAGCCATTGTTCTGAGGGACAGCGATGATTTATTTCTCAAGACACCCTGACTGAGGGGCTGTCAGCTGGGGACAGGGCAGCAGAAGTGGGCTGCGTCTTGTGTCCTCCCTTGGATTCATGTCATTTTGACCCAGGGGCAGCCTAACAGCAGCACTGCCTTCTGTTACGGATGAAATGTTCCTGAAGAACGTGAGATAGGAATGTAGGAAGTTGTATTTTTTCTTGTTGCTGTAAACCTTTAAGAGTCCCCAGCCACTGGTCACATCGCCCACTAATGGGGACCGTGATTGTAGGTGGTTTGCAAAGGGAGCAGCAGCCAGCAGACGGGCAGGAGCCCCTCTGCCTGCTGTGACTCTTCCCACGTTACACTCCGGTTTTTATATGGTTCATACATGCGAACGTTGTGTCTATTTTTGACTCACTGTGGTTACACCTGGATTGTCAACTTTTGGTGACACATGGTATTTCTGAGATTGAGGCTCAGCTCTCTGTATGTTATTCAGTAAATATATCCTTTGGTTCCGTTCTTCATTCTCTCCCTTTACCTTTGGCCTTGTCTGGTTCTGGCCTCACACATCACCTCATTACTGGTGTCATCGCCTCTTGCATCTCCTGGTTTTCCTGACTCGGTCTCCCCTCTGGTTCCCTCATCCTTTTCCTTGGATTCCCCTTCTGCTTTCCAGCCAGTGTGGGGAGTGAATCCCACCTGGCTGCCTCCCCAGGCTGTCCCTTCTTAGATGGAGCACCTCTGAGTCTTGACCTGTTGGAAGGCTATAGAGAACAAGGTCACCCCTGCTCCATGGTCCACCATCTGTGTGTCCCATGTGCACACCAGGCTCCCAGCATGGTAACCCTGGGAGAAGCAGAAGGCTCACCCAGCCCAGTGGCAGCCCTGGGGGGAGGATGCTTCCTTGCACTCCCTTATCCCCTCCGGGTCCTCAGACCATCTTCTCTGAGAACACCCCGCCCTCTCCCCCATTGGCTTTCAGCCCACAGAGGGAAGCCCGTCCATTCCTCCTGTTTTGAGCACAGCCCCACGGGCTGGACAATGGCATCTGTTGATCGTGCTCTGACAGATTGTGGCACTGCTCTGGGTCATGTATTCAGTTCTTCAAAAGATGAATTCTCTCCGACCTGGAAAAATCGATAGTGACGCATCAGCATGATCTCTACAACTTGCATCCTGGGAAGCCTGAGGAAAGTGCAAGGGCTTCCTTCCCCAGCCCGAAATTCACTGCCAGTGAATGCAAGATTCATATTTAACCCCCAGACCAGCCCCGTGATGAATGGGGTCTTTCCTGAGAAACATCTGTATCTTGTAAATAGAATTTTATAAACACTTGTAGGAGAAGAAAATTCTCTCATCCTCAGTTGCTTGCTCTCATCTGTTGAAGAAGGCCAAGCTGTTTCTCGGACGGCTGACACATCCCTGGCTGTCCTGTGAGGAGGAAGTCAGGTCTGCAGCAGCTGAGCACAGCCTTTTATGTCAGGGACAGGCTGAGGGACTGGGAAGAGCCCCTAAGTAAGAGCAACCCCCTCCCCAGGGCCACTCTGAGAAATGCCCCTGCCAGTTCAGAGGCATGGACTCTTCTCTCAGTGGATGGCCCACTGAAGCAGAAGGTTCTGGACCTCAGAGGCAGTCCTGGGGGGAGACACCTGTTGGCTGTAGTCCTCAGCTTTGGAAAGGCGAGCATGCTCTCTGCTCAATGTTTAGTCCTCCATCAAAGGCCTGCACCACTGCCAACCCAAACCCCTGGGCTTTCTGACCTGGGTGCCCCAGTCCTCCACTCCACCAGGAGTCACAGGAGAAGGTCAAGGTCCAGTGGGGAGGACAGCCCACTGAAGGAGGTAGAGCTGTAAATAGTGAGTGATGCTCAGGGAGCCTGCCAGAGCCACAAGTGCCCCCCTGAACCAAGGGGACGGGGGGACAGGAGACTGTGACATAGCTCCTGCCCAGTAGGAGGTCTCCCTCTGGTTAGAGGAAGACAGGCTGGCAAGGAGGGAGCCTGAGGAGCAGGGGGTGTCTGTCTCCCTGCCCGCTCCTTCCTGCCCCTGGGTGGCCGTGGAAGCTCGCCGCCTCTCCCTGTGCTCCTTGACTCGTGCACCGTGCTGGAGGCCGTGGTGTGCTTCTTCTCTGTGTGGTCCATCGTCGGCCTCTCGGGTTTCCACACGTACTTGATCAGCTCCAACCAGACCACAAATGAAGACGTAAGTGCCTGACCGCACGGGACGAGGCGCGGCTGGGTTGAGCGGTGGAGGGGGGAAGGAAAGGAAGAGGTCGGGGCCAGCTTCTCCCACACCCCACTCCAGATGGGAGCCTTGGAAACAGAGGACACGCTGGGGAAGCCCTTCCAGGTGTTGTCCTGTCTCTGTTGGGCAGCTTTGCATTCTCCTGGCCTTTCCTGACCATGTCGGTTGGATACTAAGAATGGCCAAACGGCACCCGGTTCTGGCCCTGAGGAGAAGGTTCTTTCTATTCCTCTTAAATAATTTTGGAAGCAACTCATTGCCCTTCCCCTAATAGACAGAGACCAAGGCATCTTGAGTCTCCCCTTCATGTTAAATGTCTGTTTAGCCCCTGAATTTAACTTTTTACCTGGGATCACCTGTCTGTCTACGAATACAGGCCAAAAGGGGGAACAGAACAGAAATCGTAATGATGGGTATGTTTTTTGATGAGCATGGTCCTCGCTGCTCTTAATACTTAGATTTTGACAGAAGTCTCTATCCATACATGAATCAAATGTCTCAGAATTGGTCAGGCTACCTTAAACAAGAACTTGAGAAAAAATTGGTGGTGATAAAATACATGAGATAGAAGACTACTAAAAGAGCTGATTAGGTAACTGTGAATATTACAATCTGCCAAACAGACACTTTAGCAAGACTGTGAGGCTGAATTCTTATGTCTAAATTGGCAATTCGGGGACCACATTAGCTTTTCCAGCATCCATTCATCTAATTGTCATTAGGGTAGTAAATGTGAATATGAAAATATCTCCACTGGCTTATGTAAGAGGACCTTTTAGTTCCATGTGGTATAAATAGAGATGGTTGTCCCCAAAGAATGTCACTCTCTCCCTATCTAAGCTGCTGCTTGGGAGATGTTTCCAAGTTTGCAGTAAACAACAGTTTTCCTTTGGAAAAGCACATCTCCTGGTGAAGACATGAATAAAGATTATTTGCATTCCTCATGGGTTTCCCGTGATCCAGTTTGCCTAAACTTTGGCATCAGCGTGAAGGATGCTGTATGTTATTGATTTTCCTTGTCTTTCAGATTAAAGGATCTTGGTCAAATAAAAGAGGTAAAGAAAATTACAATCCCTACAGCTACGGAAATATCTTTACAAATTGCTGTGTGGCCCTGTGTGGGCCCATCTCTCCAAGGTAAGATTCAGAAACTGCGGTGCTCTTCACAGATGTTGAAAGAGCAAATTTCTATGTAGTGGTAGCCCAGGCCTTCGGAGGCAGAGGCTGGGGCTGTGCCTGGTGGAAACCTGGTGCAGCTGGTCACATTTACCAATGACCATCAGCTCAGCTCTCCCCTTTGTGTCAGGCAGACACAGTCTTAATGATAAACAGATCTGGCTTCCTTTGGTCACACTTCCTTTGGTCACATCATATTTGGTCTTGAGCTGAATGTATCGGATTTGGGGAAGATTCCCTAAAGCTCAAGATAGGAAAAAGGATGTCTCTGGCAAACAGGGAGCCAATGTAGGAAGCAGTTAGAAAACTGTAGAAACAAGTGCTAGAGCTGAGTTGTAGAGGATATAATGCTGAAATAGTTCCTCGAGGGCAATCCATGTGGCCTGGAGAGTTGAGATTGCAGGCTATTAACGATGACGATATCAATCATGGCAGCGGCTGACACTTATGAGATTCATATGCAGCCTTGCTGTGAGTGGGTTACAGGTAAGAGCTTTTTAAAAGCTCACTCTGTATGTGTGGGGAAGGTACCATTATCTCTCATTTTATAGATGAGGGAATTCAGGGACAGGATTTAAATCATGTGCCCAAGATCACAGCTAGTAAATGCCAGCTAGTCAGGCCGCCTGCCAACAGAAGCAGTGTATGTCCCCAGGGGCAGGTGACATCTGGATCAGAATGGTGCAGGGTCAAAGTACAGCCAGGGTTTTGGGGATTTGTGAGTTGGGCCCCAGGAGATGATTCCCTACAGATCAACCAACCAGTCATCAACAAGAAATGGACAAAACAGAGAAACCACAAAGGCCACTGGATTGTCTCCAAGGCAGTCCCCCTGAGCACCTAGACTTCACCAGAGTGAGCTCTGGGGACACACACACCTTCATGTTTGTGTCAGCCTCAGTGAACACTCATTAGTGAAGTAAAAGTAATGCAAAGGAGAAAAGAAAAGATAGCAAGCACAGGATATGTCCACCACCATTCTCCAGCAGTTCTGGGCCATGGCTGATCAAAGTCATCATGGTGCCATTGGGTCACTAGAAATGAATCCTTTTATGCCTTTGGCCTGGGGAGTTGGGAGCCCAGCATACCTTTCTCCTTAACGGAGACCTCCACTGACCCCCAGAACAGCTGCTCAGAGGATTCCTGCAGAGGTGGGGGGCTGGAGGGAGGCAGGAGCTGCCAGGGCCTCTGGATAGGGGCAACCCAGGTGAGGCTTTGACCAGTTTGGTAGGGGTCAGCCCCTCGTGGAGACAGCTCCAGATTCTCCTCGACCTCCTTCTCAGGGCTCCTTAGGTCAGCTCAGCAGCTCTCTCAGGAAGTCCTTGAGCCATTTTAGGTTGTTCCTAATAAAGGGGTGTTGGAAGGGTATAGGAGCAAACTGAGCATCTTTTCCCTTGTCTGAATATACATTTGAGTCCAGGAAAGGGATTGAAAACTCTGTCCAAGTCTCTTCTCTAGTTCCTGAGTCCTGGATTTGCACATGGCATTACTCTCTCTATATATAAATCAAATTGTGTCATAACCAAAATGATTTCTTTCACAAGTGGATTAAATGTGCTGTTTTGGCTGGGTTGGGCCATATTCTTTCCAAAATCCAAGTTTTTTGGGTGGGCCATCTCTCCAGGATGGCTCTCCCCTTCAAACTGTTTGAATTGCTTGTTAAAAGGTAAACTGAGGCATATTCGAATGTTATAGAAATGATTTGGGCAGGTAGCGGTTCGCGAATCAAGCAGCTCCAGGCTGTAGGTGGTTTGGGGCTACACAAAAAGGTCCTGGGGAGGCTTTGTGTAGGGTGATATTCATTCCAGTGGGTCATTCCCAGGGAAAGCCTCTGGTCCTTGAGGCTGATCCTCTCCTGGGGGTTCTTCTGAGAGCCTCCAATTGCAGCTCCCTGACACAGGGAGGGTTTGTTCCCCCAACGGTCACTTAACCTGCCACTCCAGCCCCAGCCTACAGCCCTCTGTACCTTCTTGGGCTAAGTCCTGTAGCTTCCCAGAGCTCCCTAGCAAAGTGCCATAAAACAGGGGACAGAGCTTAAAACGACAGAAAGGGTCAGGCTGCTTGGTGGTGTCAGCCCCTCGTGACAACAGCTCGAGATCCACCCAGAAACACCTTAGGCCAGGAACTTTCTCAGGAAGCCCTTGAAAACTATTTTTTCACCTTTTGGAGGCTGAAACCAAGGTGCAGGCAGGGCTGTTCCCCCTGAGACTGGAGCAGGCCGCTTCCTTGCCTCCGTCTGCTCCTAGTGGCTGCGGGCCTTGGCCAGCAGATGCGTCCTCCATTCTCTGCCTCTGGGTTACACAGCCTCCTCCCCGTGTGCCTCCGTTCCTTCAAACAATGTTCCGTCCCTATTGTCTTCTCCTCTTTGTGAGGACACTGGTCACATTGGATTAAGGGTTACCCAATTAAGTATGAACTCAATGTAGATACATCTGCAAGGACCTTGTTTCAAACTAAGTTCATCCTCACAGACACCAGGGTTGGAGCTTCCACTTATCTTTTTGTTTAATTCAACCCAGGACATTCCCCTTGCCACCAACACCAGTGGGCAGTGGAGCAGGAGGGAACAAAGGACAGGGGTGGGGGCTTGAGCAGAAAAACAGGTGGCAAGGCACAGGAGTGTATAAGGCCAAGCCGTGGCTCTGGTCCCCTGCAGTACACTGGAAAGTGGCAGGTGCTGGGGACACGTTTGCTGAATGAATGTGATAAGGAAACATGGAGTTAGGTCTGCAGAGAGAAACTGGTGGCAGATTGTGGCAGGATGAGGTGAGACCAACTAGGAGTATCCCACGGTGAGGGGTCCAACAGAGGGATGTGGGGTCTCCTGCAGGGGTCAGGCATCTAGATGGGCAAGGAAGCAGTGACCCAGGCCTTTTAAAGGTAGACGGGATCCCAGACCCACACTCCAGTCCTGTTGCTGGCATCTCTGGGTTTTCTTCTCTTCTCTCTTGCAGCTTAATTGACAGAAGAGGGTACATCCAGCCTGACACTCCACAGCCAGCAGCGCCCTCCAACGGGATCACCATGTATGGGGCCATGCAGTCACAGAGCGACATGGTAGGGGCCGCCTGCACTGGGGGTCACTGCTCCCTGCTTCTGCTTACACGTTCTCTAACCCAGTAATAAACCAGGTGCCGAGCCCCTGGCAGGAGGGGCAGCCGGGACACCCACATGACTGTTGGGCTGGCAGTAGGGAATGAAATGGCAAACCAGGGCAATGTCCAATAAGGGACCGTGGCCACTGAGCCTGGCTCGTTGTGCAGGGGAAGCACACACACACACAAGATCTCTTTGTCCAAACAGCATGTGGCACACTGATGGGAAGCCCCTTCTACAGAATCAGGGGATTCCCTGTCCCACCAGGGCTGGCTGGCTGGATACCCTCTACTTCCTGTGCTGTCCACGGGCCCTGCACCCTGCCCCCTGCCCCCTGCCCCCACGGCTAAGTTTGCAGGGATGATCTGCCCCTTCTCCCTCCTTCAGCCTGAACCTGAGACTAGCCCCTCATCACAAATAACTAGACCAGGTCTTCATTCACAGCAAAACCTGAGAATCCCACTGCCCCCCCCCCATGCAAAGTGCCACCACAGTACAGGCACACTACAGTGGGAAGCCTGAAGCATCTGCAGGTGGACATTGGGGGAAGGCAGGAGTCTCCCCATGGACACCGGCAATCACAGCATAGCCAGGTCCCAGCACTCGGTGCCTTAAATTCCTTAGGTGTCTGAAGGCAATGGCCTCCCTTATTTCCCTAAAGAAGTTTCCCGTTTCTGCCAAGAAGTCCGTGCTAGGCCAGCTGCCCCAGTGCTGTTTGGTCTTTGTAGAACCGAATCACCCCCAGTTTGTGTGCTTGCAGATCTAAGAGCTAAATTTAAGGGTACACAGGGAATGGCAGCTCCTGGGGTGTGTGGAGAGCTCAAGGTGAAGGTCAGCAGCCCCAAGCTGTCTCCATGAGCTGTGCTGAGGAAACCACTTCATTCCTGGTCACCTAGTGGCTCAGAAGGATGCCGGGCTTATTTGTGGCTAGTGCAGGTGTCTAGTCCAGGCTGCTTTGCTTCGCTGGTAACTAGTCTCCTTTAAAATTGAGTATGTGTACGTCACGGTCCTTGCCACTTCCCTCTGTGAGCAATCAGGAAGCCTCTTGTTCTGTCCACCCAAGTGACCCAGAAGGTCACACCCCATATTCTTCAGAGAAGGAAAACGAGGACAGAGAGAATAAGAGACAGGCTCACAAAGAAAGGGGACTGCATTTATGGAGCACCAACTGTGTTCAAGGTGCTTGATGATCTCATTTAATCCTAAACCAACAGTGAGAAATTGTTGTTCACATTTTTTGTTAAGTTGGGAGAGGTTGTCACCTACCTGACAGCACACAGACTCTGGTTTGTGGATCCAAAGCCCATCCGAGGACTCCAAAGCCGACCTTCACTTTGTAGACTATACTCCTTCAAGGTTACCACCTTAAAGACAAGTATGCCCAAGTATGCCCTTGGTCACTTTCAGGTGCACAAACAATGTCCTATAAGGACGGCCACCAGAACTGTGACCAGGGTATACACTGATCACTTCCCTGACATGAGCATGTGCTCCTATGTGCCTACCCTCCCATTCATCAGGAGACTCATCGGGTTCCTGGGATGTGCTGAGGACAACCTAAGAGCTGGGGCTACAAGACTATAGGGTACAACTCCCCTCATCTTTAAGGGGTCCACAGCCAGGTGAAGGGAACATTAGGAACCTTCATAGAAGAGACCGTGGATGGCGACAGGTGTTATGGACCCCAATGGGCTTAGGTTAGTCTCACTCAGTTAGCACTGACCCAACCCATGCTGTGCATCTTCTCTAGATTTAAAAAATAAACAAAGGCTACTTGAAGGTTCTGCTGTCACCAGCAAGCATCTTGAGGTCAAGAGGGGATGGAGCCTAATTCGTGAACTCAACAAACATTTATGGATCCCCTGCTGCAGGCCTCTATGATAGAGTAGCCCTGAAGAAAGAAATGGAGTGGTCGCTTCTCTCCGCGTGGTTGTCAGAGTCACCTCTGGATCCATCAGGCTGGAGCTGTGCTATGACTCTGGTTAAGGGCACATCACTACAGGTGTGGGCCTGGAGCAAGTGGACAGAGTGTTGTACTGGTCTGTTCCTGGGGGACAGCCACCTCCCAAGCAACCAGCAACCCTGAAGGCTGAACCCCGATGCCCTAGCACCATGTGAGGACCCACAGAGGGGAAGAGCCTTGTAACAGTTTCCTACTGTGATTCCACTCAATGTCGGGCTCGTTTTTATGACACCGACTCATCTGTGGGCCAGGGCGCTCCATCAGGAAACAAGAGGACATTAAACCCAGACTCCTCACTCTCCAGTCCTCTGCTGTGTCTCCAGATGAGAACAGGAGGGAGCCAGGTGTGGCAACCACATGGCACCGAGCACCAGGCTGATCAGGCCACCCAGACAGAGCTCCGGAGCCTCTTCAGCGATGACCAAGGGACCAGTGGTGGTGTGAGTCACGATGGAGCCTGAATGTGGACCTATGGTCCTGGGTCACCTGCCTCATGAGGTCTGTCAGACCTTATGACCCTGCGCCCCGCACACCTGGGTATAGGTGCACACACACCACCTCCCGTGGCCCTGCTCAACACCTGCACACACACAGGGGAGGAGCTTGGTGGGCCCTGTGTTTAGGTCTAACTGAAGAGCTAGGAAGAGGCCCTGAAAGTCCATGGTGTGAAGGAACAAGCAAGGCCAGGCCACGCAGAGCCGCAGCCCTGGTGAATTCTGCTCCCCTGTGAGCTCAGACACATGGCATTTCAAGGGCAATATCAGGACACGTTCCCCCTGGGAAGCCTATGGGCTCCAAGGTAAAGAAGCCCTCCTTTGGTGAGTCCCACCATCTCCCTTCTCCCTATCAGAGATGAGACTTTTAGAAATCTAAGAATTCTGGAAGTCAGACCCCCATGAGCATGGCTCCAGATCTGTAATGCACAGAACTGCCAATCAAGCCCGGAGCCAGTGACGGAAGCTGGACACAGACATCTTCCACCTGGTGAGCGCTCCAGAGTCATTCGCCTAGGCTCTTAGCCTTCTCTTGGAAAAGATTCCAAGAAGATTTCTTGGAGAAGAAAGAGCGGATGGAGACTCAATGTCAGAGACAGGGCTGCTGCTCACTCACCAGATGAGTGACCTTGATGGTTGCTTAACCTCACTCTGCCTCAGTGTTTTTACCCACAAAATGGGAACATTGGTGTCCTCACTGGTAGCTTTTCTATGAGGAGTGGGCTAATACCTATGCAAGCACTTAGCACCTAGCCTAGCACAAGGTATGTACCATATAAGGGTTAGCTATTGACATTGTCATCAACTCCCTGATGTCCCTGGGACATGATGGGCAACAGCAATTGTATCCACTTGGAGCAGCTGAACAGCAGACGTGACTCCAGGGCGTAAGGCAGGACAGGAAGTGCACGGGGCCTTGGTGCCTTGGATCCATCTTGGGTTTTGTTCTGTAGATGGTAAGAAAACCTCACGGTAATAGCTTCAGATTTTCATGTAGATGAGGGTGGCAATGGTGCAGGAGACCTGGGTGGGGGCTCTGTCGGGTGGAAGGGACACATGACACTGAGAAGCCAAGGTGAATAGCGGAGGCCTTGCAGGAGACCTGGTGACCATCAGGCTGGTCGTGTCAGCAGAGGTGGGTCAGAAAAGCTGCAGCACAGAGTAGGGGTTGAGAATTAAGATAATGCTGGGGGCTGGGGGAGGTCAACCAGGAGGCTGCCAGCTGGGTGAGCGATGGAAGTTCAAGGGGAGATGTGAGTAGGGAGCTCACTTGGGCATGTGGAATCTGTTGGCCCAGAATTCTGATTCCTGGCGCCATTGGGGAAACACCCATTAGGCAGCTGAATGGAAAACCTGGGAAGGTTTGCTTCCTGGTGTTGATGAGGAATGATATGATTGGGAGAAATTCATTCTGAAATAATGGAGACGTTCATTGATTTTACTGATCATTCTAAAAGGACCTGTCACGTTGGCATTGAAAAAAACAAACTATAAGACTTGCTCAAGTTGATCATCTAAGATATTAATCCAAGTTCATCTCACATGCTGGGAGATTATTTTTTAATTAGCACTTATTAGATCTCCCTCTTTCTCCATCCACCTCTGCCAGCGCTCTCCCCGCTAAGGCAATCAAGTGTCTTGGTCTAATTGGGTACTAGAGTGGTAGAGAGCAGGGTGCGGATCAGAGACCCCGTTCAACACTTTGGGGCTGTGTGGTCTTGGAGGGGTCACTTAACCCCCAGAGTCTATATGCACATGTGTAAACTGAAGGGAACAAGGACACCCATGTCCTGCACTGTGATTAGAACTGACTGAGACCTTGCCTGTCACACCTTTTTATTGCCAGTCTATAGCATAGGGCTGGGCACAGGGTAAAGGCTGTTAACTGCTCACTGGAATTAATGTGAAAATTCCTCTCGCAGGATCTGACTCATGGAGGGTCTTCTTTTCCTCATTATTCCCATCTTCCAATTTTGCCACATCTGCAAAAAGCTCCATCCATCCTTTACGATGAACGAGGAACTAGAGAGGAGTTTTCTTTAGTGCGGTGACACATCACGATGGCTTCATGAAGCAGTGGCCTCTCTAGGGTCAAGACGATCCACGAGAGGCAGAGTCTGTGGTTGTTCTACCCATTAGACGCGGTAGGCCAGTGTCTGCGCACTTTCCACAGACTTCTAGGAAAAGTTTAAGATCTGGGAAAAAGATTATATGCTTTAAAACATAAAAGTGACAAAATCAAAATCAAAATTAATAAATGTTTAATGTCTTGAGACACATGAATATATCAACTTCATTGTTAAATTTAGCATTCATGAATATTTCATGACATTTGAAGAATGAGTTGTAGCTTGAGTTTTTCTCACTTCGTAAGAATTCCCAAGCACACATGATGACCTAGAAACCAGCACCGATTATAAATTGAGCAAAAAACAAGTTGCTCATAGACAGGTGCTTGAAAAAGTCTAAGTGACTTGGAGCTCCATGTCCTTCTTTTTTATTTATTCATTTATTTATTGTTAGTTGTAGATGGACACAATACCTTTATTTTATTTATTTATTTATTTTTATGTGGTACTGAGGATTGAACCCAGGGCCTCATACATGATAGGCAAGCCCTCTACCACTGAGCCACAACCACAGCTCTCTCCCCTACCCCCACCCTACCCCACCCCGTGCCCTTCTCATCCCACCAGGTGCCTTCACCAGGAGGAACCCAGGTTGGCTCTCTGCTTAAAGACAGAGAAATGCTTTGGGTCCCAAGGTTCCTACTCACAGCTAGGAATGCCCCGAGTACATGAGCACATCTTCAGGAGAGGACGAGGTGTGTTCTTTGTGGCCCCAACAAAGTTAGCACTAGGACCAGATGGCAGGCTTGGAATTCAGCTCTTCTCAATCCAAGAGGGAGATGCCAACACCCAGAGGTCACGGAGATTGGGAGTCCCCCTCCAGAGATGCCAGCCTGAGAGAGCAGGGCTCCTCCCAGCCATGGTGGACAGAGGATTTCAACATTGGCTTTCAGCTGCCCATCGACCTTCGGGGCCCCTTCCAGTTAGTCAGACACCACTTCTGCTCATTCTGCCTTGTCACCATGCCAACAGCACTCCATTCTATGGTCCATCTCTAGGTCCCTGAGGCACCTCGAGTGGGCCTTTTCATGGTTTCCATCTCTCCTTACGGGCTCCTGTAGTGTAGGTTCCAGGCTGACAGGTTCAGAAAGAGCCATGGAGCAGGGCTGGCCCCAAGCAGAAGTCCCACCCCACTCTCCTCTCCCCAAGTCCTTGGTGTTCATACCACACGGTGCTCACCAATCCCCACGCCAGAACAGCCCGTGACCATGCCATTCCAGGCCTGTGACATCGAGATCTCCTTCTAACCATCACCACAGCCTAGGAGGCACTAAGAGCTCCATTCCACAGATCACCAAGCAGTCACAGAGAGCTTAAGTAATCTGCCTGAGGAAGGTTTTGCAGTCTGATCGCAGAGTCTCTGCTCTACTATGCTCTTCTGCCTCAGTGAAGAAGCACTTCCAGAGAGCTTGCCGACGGTGCAGGAAGGAATTTCCTGCCCCACTCTTTCAGTCCCATCAACCCATTATCCTCACCCCCTCTCCCTGTGAAAATCTACTCTTGGGAAGAGATCTATTATGAATCATTTACACCTGGAGGGAAATTTAACCCAAATTTCATGAATATATGAATTTCAATTATCAATGAATATTTTACCCTCTATTAAAAGCACTTGTCTTTGATAATGACAACAACAATGATAATCTAGTGTTTCAAGGCTGTTTGTTCAGTACTATATCCCCAGCATCTAGAAGAGTCCCTGGGATGGTTGATTTCAGCAAATGTTCATGAAGAGAGACGGGGAGAAGGAGAAAACAGGGAGATTTAGATCGACTACAATGTGCCCAACCCTGGGATAAATGTTTCACATGCATTATTGACTCCCTTGATCCTCACTGCGCCCTCTGATGTGGGTATTTTAATTGCCCCTTGGAGGAGACAGGGACTCGGGATGTTAAGTATGTGACCTAGCTAACGAGTGGTAGATCTTGGCAGTCTGAAGCCATGAAAACTGCTCTTTGTGACCACTGTATCTAAAGTCTCCCATGGGGAAGGTCTTCTTATGAGAGCAGGGGTACAGAGCTCCTCTCGGGGCTGAGGAAACCATGCCACACAGGCTTTCTCTATAGAAGGATGATGAACTTCCTACAGTCAGTCACGAAACCAGACCATGGGACTGAATGTGTAATGTCTCCATCATCTGACCTACACCTTGACAGTTTCTACTCCATTACAAATGGCAGGGTTAATCCATGGCAAGTAAAGTCAACTCTTTTTTTTTCTCTACTTGCTTCCCTGAGTCCAAACCATTTGCAACACTTCAGACTAGTCTAGTGGAAATCAGAAACTCATTCACCAAGTGAATTATTGACCTGTTCTATTATTACACTGCTTGGAGTTTATCTAATTCTGGGGGCTCTGAAATTTATTGTTTTTCATCAAATTGTGACACTTTGGGCCATCCTTTTTTATTTTATTTTCCCTTCTTATTTCATTCTCTCTCTTCCTGGGCCTCCAATTATACCTACGTTAGGCCATGTGATATTGGCCCCAAGGATAGGGCTTGAAGCTCTGAGCATTTTTCTTTAAACTCTGTCTCTCCTTCAGGTTGTGTGATTTCTTTTGCTACATCTTGACGTTCACTGATTCTTTCTTCTGCTGTCTCCTATCTCTGTTAAGCTTATCCAGAGAAGTTTTCATTTTAGTAATTATACTTTTTATTTCTAGAATTTTCATTTAGTTCTATCATATTTTCTTATTGATTTATATGCCTATTGATACTTTATTGAAACTGGACATTTTATAATAATGTAGATGTTGTTATCTTCCTCTGAATAGTTCAATTACTGGCTTATCACTTGAATTTGTGTAGGCCTGTATTATATTTAGCTAGTGTAGACCTATGAGAAGTTCAACAAGTTTCTCAGAACCCTCTAAGTCTGTCTTCTCCGAATGTCTTGTTAGGATTTTTTTTAGGGTTTGTTAGGGTGGGTCTAGGATCTTTCTTTAGGGCATGGCTCTTTCTCCTAAGGCACAACCCTTCTTATGTCTTGGTTGGAGGCAAGGTATTAGTGGTGTTAATGATATTCGTGTCCCCAGTATACTTTTCTCAGCCTCAGGCTTTCTGTTCCACTCTCAACCCCACTGCAACTTCTGTCTTGTAAGCCTTGGGGTAGAGGGTTCTCATGTGCACAGCAGAACCCTTTGCTACAGACACGGGGACTCCACTAGAACTTGGGGTCCACCTTCTCCACTGCATCCTCCAATGCCTGGGCTACAAACCAAGTCACTTTAACTTCTTCATATTCAAATCGTTTTCTTCACTCAGCAAAACTGCCATGACCCTCTCAGACTCTAGCTCTGTGCCAGGTTGGGAAATTGTCCCCTGAGACAAGAACTGGTTGGTCACAGGCTTGCTTTGTGAGTTTGCCTCCCATCAGGGTTTGTGGTCTTGCATTGTTCATTGTGTGCTATTTTGGCACCATTTGCTTCCAGTATTTTGGGCAGGTCTGTCTAGTCCTTATATGCAGATTAAAGGCTAGTCCACTGTCTGTTTTCCTTCATTTCTGGGAGTAGAAGTCTTGTCTCTACAACTACAGGACATGTTGCAGCTGATGTCACCATCTGCCCCAGACACATATTTTTGCTAAACTCCACCAATAATAAATACTGAATTAGCTATGGGATATGATTACTCTGACCCAAAACCAGTTCCCGTGCTTATCTGAAGGATGAGCATTTATTGACACTCAAGATCAAAGGATCAAATTTTGGTCTATCATTTTATTTTAGGACCAATATCCAGATCAAGAAGCCATTTAATGTATGATAGGAAAAGTGCTCCTAGGGAAATACACACTCTACATTTTAGAAATTAGAGATATTTTCTAATTCATTACAAGTCTTAGACAAATGCTGTGACATTGCAGGTCAGAAAAATTCAATGAATATTGATAGACAACTGGCACCTAAGTACACTGTGCCTTAGTCGTTGTCTCAGAAATGGAAAACAATCACCAGTAACTAACCATCTCATGCAAGTTGGGGTGGTGGTAGTTACCTAGTGCCTAAGTGAGCTTCCTTCTAACAGATTCTCAAGGAAGAAAATGATAGAGGCATGAAGTCACACTTAAAGCATCATGTTGGCATGTGTGACTGCAGATGTGGCCTCTGCCATCCAACTCATGAAATTCTGAGGAGCCGAGCTGGGATAGTGGGCAAATAACCCTAGTACTAAGGGTCATATTTTCAGTATTCCTACTTTCTTCTTTATTGGTTTTTATTATGACCCAACATGGAAGTTCTTTCTATGACAAGGTATGTGTGAGTATCCGTGACATCCAGTTATGGCCCAGGTTTTAGCATTTTTTATTTTATTTAATTGCCAAATAATTCAAATTCTAGATACCATTAGAGTCATAGTTTATGTTGATATCTGACATATATAGCTTCAAAGAGTAACAAAGTGCATAGTTGTTGGAACTTAAAAAAAAAAACTTACTATATTTACTGAATCTAATATTTTACATCCCCCTTACTAAAGCCTGGACCTGAAAAGTTCCCCAAAGGCCCAAGTGTGGAAGACTTGGTCCCATACTGGCAGTATTAATAGTGGAACCTTTAATAAGAGGTGGAGGCTACTGTTAGGTCATTGGGGGAATGCCCCTGACAGGAATGTTGGGACCCCGGCCCCTTTCTCTCTGTGTGCATTCTGGTTGCCATGAGGTGAGCAATCCTCCTCTATTGTGCACTTTCATCATGACATATTGTGCCACAACAGTCCAAAGCAACAGAGCCGAGTAACTGAGCCAGAATAAACCTTCCCTCCTTTTAACTTGATTATCTCAGATATTTCGTCACAGTAATGGAAAACTGACTAACTCACTCCTTATCCAATATCAAAACAAGAATAACCCAACAGCTGTATCATTTATTAAATAAGAATTGTGTAATCTTAAAAGTCAAATACAGTAAAAAAAATTACTTCAACAAACTTAATAATAATATTGAGTAAAATAATAAAAAAAGCTCTCCTCCTAACCAGTATCTGTATTTTAGGTAAACTTCAAAAGTTTATGCCTTCTAGCATCTATAAGAGAACTTTTTAAGACTCTAGGACAGGGCTTCACAGCCCAACAAAGACAAACCATGCCTAGCTCTAATACTTTTGACAGAATTGGAGCAAAAGAAAGAATTAATTTCATTCATTATTAAATTATATACAGATCATCTAGAAAACTCCTAGCTTTGTTTTTAGTAGCATTTAATGAGCACACTAGGTTTATTTCAACCAAGAAGTCAGTCAGGATAAATAAGATCAAATGTATTCCAAAAGGGGCAATTTTATTTGAAAATCTAAAGAAACAAAAAGGAAATGGTCTTTTTGGCATTTAAAATTGTATCATTAAGCAGTAATGTGTGTGGCATCCGAATGTCGCAAACCATAAGCTTCTTTGCCTGTTAAATGCTGAAGCTCCGTGGGGCAGTAATCCGCCCTCAGGGTGACTTACCACAGTGCTCCTACAGTATAGCATAGATCCTCACACTGTCCACAGAAAGGACTGTTCACAGACATTCCTACTAGAGAGCAAGATTCTATCCTGTTCCTATTCACCATTTGATTGATTTTTGACCTAAAAAAAAAAAAAAAAAGATGGCAATTCCATATGATTCAACCTCATAGTCCATAAATACGAATCTTTAAAGGATTGTTTCTCAATTCGCTGTTCCTAGTAGATGGATTGTTCTTGGCAAGAATCTGGGTGCTTAAATGTTTTTCTTCAAGATTATGTAACTGCTGAGATAAATACTATGGCTTCTTGGCGTTAGCTGGAATAGTCCTAGCCACCAAATTTTAAAAGGAAAAAAAAAAGCAAGCGGGGATGTCTCCCTCTACTGGTGGAAGGTGAAAGAGTCCTCAGATGAGAAGCCAGGGGAAAAAATAGGAGGGAAATTGATGAGGGGGAAAGAGAATGGGTAAGCACAGAGAGAAAGAAAGTTAAGTAGAAAAACCAATAAACAGGTACAGAAGAATTAGAATGAAGGATTTTAAATTTAAAAAAAGGAGGGTCATTTCCATAGTAACCCAGAAGATACTGACTATTTTTCTCTATGAGGTTTTTTAAAAAACACATAGAATTTTGACCATGAAGGCTTATCAACTCATTGTTCTTGGAACTTTGGCACAGTACAAAATATGAAGAAGCACTGATTTTTTAAAATATCATATATCCCTGGGTCATTTGATATCTGAGTTTTTTTCTAAGGAGGCGATGTTCAAAACTGGCAAAATTAATATTATGGGAATTATAATTCCAATGGAAGGTGTCATTGCTCACTTTGGTTGGAATCTGATAAAATCCCACGGTCTCACTATTATGAGCCAACAGCAGGTCTATATGGGCCATACACTGCAAACAGAGCCTGATCTATGCTTGCCCCCCAATGGGGACTCTCTTCCCAAGGGAAGTCTGTCTGAATGTAGCAGGTTATCTTCCAGGTCATAGGATTCAGAAGGATTTAGACCCTTGGGTTTGTAGTCCCAGGACCTGCGCCCACTGGGGCCAGGCAAACTGAGGATAGTGAAGATCAGATTAGCTAGACATATGAAAGTAGTCCCTCCAGCACTGTGTCTCAAGGACAACTTTTTAACCTGTCAAAACCAAGGTTAAACCAGGCCTTCCACTGTCAAGCTTTACTTGGAGAGAGTCACCTTTAAGGCATTTCAACAAATCTATGTAGAACAGGTGCTGAAAGTCAGAGAAATCTGAGTTACAATACTCATTTGGAAAAGATTTCTGAATGATTTGCAGTAGTTTTTTTTTTTTTTTTTTTTTTTAACTTCAATGGTTTAGGCTCAACTTTTTCTTTCCTAACTTTTTTTTCCCGTCCTTCCATCAGTGTCCTCCAACCTTACACATAAGAGACAGGAGAGCAGTTTCAACAGGGTCTGGGCCACAGAGGCTGACATAGGATTTGACTTGAAGGGTTCTCAGCAAGTGGCCTGACCAAGGTAAAGCACTGGGTGTGCCCAGGAGTGGATCCCGGTCTCAAGAGGCCTGCGTCCGTCATGCCATGGGTGTTAAGAAAAGGAAACAGGTATGCCAGACCAAGGCCTTGGAAGGGGCTAAGTCTGCAAGATGCCCTGGAGCTTCCACTTCCTTAGCTGAATAGTGACTGCCCCTCTTGGTCTGTGCTGTGTAAGTCAGCAAGTGATGATCATGGCTGAGTCTGAGAAGGTGCCTCAGACTCAACATTAACTTTTCCTGTGACCTTCCCTGCCCACTGTCAGCAGCCATCTTATTACCAGAAGGTTCTGGTGGGTGTCCATGAACTCTGTTATCAGGCTTGAACTGGAGAAAAGGGTCAGGGAGGCAGGAAAGGGCAATTGATGGGGGGGCCACAAAGTAGGAAAATGGACAAGAGAGGGCTGGGGTCATGGCTCAGTGGCAGAGCGCTCGCCTCGCATGTGTGAGGCACTGGGTTCCATCCTCAGCACCACATAAAAATAAATAAAATAAAAGTGTTGTGTCCTCTACAACTAAAATATGTGAGTGTGTGTGTGTGTGTGTGTGTGTGTGTGTGTGTGTATGGACAAGAGAGGGAGGAACAGAGGGGGAGAGAGATAGGGTCAGAGAACGAGGCAGGGAGAAAGAGGTGGAGGGAAAAAGACACTTGGGTGGCCTCCCTTGTGCTCCTAACATGGCTTTGAAAACCCCTTCCAGCTCTAGTCACAAAGTACTTGGGCTGATCCCTAAAACAGAATTTGCCAATTGGTTTTCAATAAAAAGGTCGAAAGAGCGGAGCAAATCTAATTTGGAATTTCCTCGTTCCTTGGGCCTGGGGAGGGGGATGTGAACAGAAAGCACAGGATGAGTGAGGGCTGAGAGGGGAAGGTTGACACGGAGAAAGACACAGTCATCCAGGAAGGGCCTTGGATTGTGCACTGGAGGCCCCTGTCCCGTCTCCACCCTGGTTTCATATGCAGGGCCACCTGCAAATCGGAGCTGCCCAACAGGAAGCAGGAGCCTTGGCAGCTCAGTCTCTATCACAGAGAATATTCCTGAACTGGTCTTGCAAAGCGCAGCTGCTGGATGCTAGCACTGAGTCTCAAGGACACCTGTTTAACCTGTCAAGACCAAGGTTAAACGAGGCCTTCCACTGTCAAGACCAAGCCCATGCCCCGAACAGAGCTGGAGCCAGCCTGCTGACCACCACTGTCCACAGGCAGACAGCCGTCACCAAGAGTCAACACCTGGGTCCAGAGTCCCTGTAAGAGCAAAGAAAGCTCCTCAGCTGCACACCTGACACTAGGAAAAGCAAACACTGGCCTACAGGAAAGGATCGCCGTGTTTGACAGTCAGCCCATGTCAAGTACCTTCAACGGCCTTGTCATCTCCTCTGAATAGTCCCCATTCCCCAGCCCCTTCCCACCTTCCCAGGCCCTTCCCCAAATCTCTGTTTTGTTGGAATCCCACTGGCCAGGAGGAAGCATGAGAGAAAAGCAAGTCTTGCCTTCAGACTGGCTTTCCCTCCTCAAGAATTTCCTGCTCCTCTTGCCTGGAACCACGGGTTTTGAACTTCTAAAATGTTCCAATTTCTGAGAGTCTGCAGCTCCCCAGCCTTTTTAAGTAGGCTCAGGGCCACGATCGGAGGCAACCTACACTTGTGACTTCAAAAAGAAAGCCATACCTGGCTGATGGGCATATTCTGCAGCAAATGAAATGAATACCTGAGGATTTGCAAGTTCAGGTGAACTCTGTCCCCCTTAAGGCTCCTCCGTGCACACATTTTGTATTGCTGCTGGGCTATGGGTCAAGGTGAGTGGCAGTTCTGGGTGCACCCTGGCAGGCAGAGGTGGTAGCACCTCAGCCACCAGGATATTACTACCTGGTTCTTTAGAACACTCCAGTTCTGAAAAGGAACAAGAGGTAATAAGCCAAGTGACATGTAATTAAGTATCTACTGTATGTCAAAAGTCTGGATGGTTTGCAGTCGAAGGATTCAAGCTTCCAGTGCTGGATCTATCCTTTGCTTTCATCTTTGAGGTCTCAAGCTCAGGCCCAACCCACCTAAGCCTTGGTCCCCATCCAGCACATAAAGAGCAGAAACAGGATTGTTAGGAGAACTTAAAGAAACAGAGCAGGGCATCCAGCTAATCGCTGGAACAGTCACAGGGTGCTCACCTAATACCACACCCACTCCTCCTGCTGTTAAAAAAAAAAAAAAAAAAAAGCTGCTTCAAAATTTCACTATCAAGGAACCACAGAGGGTCAAGTTTAGGATTTCCAAATTCTGGGAAGTGGATTCTAGCTCAAGCGTGTTATAGGTCAAGAAGAGAGTTTGCTGAGCAACCCGGGATATATGCTGTTTTCTTTGCCAGTGATTAAAGTGAAACAAAGGCCGTGATGTGATGTGACTTCAGAACCCTTGGAAGAAAGGGAGCTGTCTTCTCAAATATTGGCATCATCATGCCCCAGGAGACCCCTTCATGGTTCCTGAGGCTGGTGAAAACCCAGCAGGAATTCTAGGCCTTTGCAGAACAGTCTGATTCAAACCCCAGGGCTTCTGTGACCCTTGTATCTTTCTATTCTTCTTTTGGTCAAATAGACAGAGCCATTTTTAAGTACAGCTCAGCAGGATCCGGTCATTATCATATTGCTCTGCAGCCATCACCACCCTCCATGTCCAGAACTTTTCATCTTTACAAACTGAAACTCTGTCCCCATTAAACAAGCCCCTCCCAGCCCCCTCCCCCAGCCACTCCGTCCTGCCTTCTCACTGTGGACCTGACTGCTCCAGGTACCGGTGTTGGTGGAATCAATTGTCTGTGTGTCTGGTTCATTTTACATAGAGTGCCACCCTCCAGCTTCGTCCCTGTTGTAATGTGTAAGAATCCCCTTCCTTGTTAAGAACTAAGAATATTCTTTTGTGCAAATAGACCATGTTTTGTGTATGCGTTCAGCCATCAATCCATGCCGGATTGCTTTTGCCTCTTGACCTATTATGAACAATACTGTGAACGTGGGTGTATTTTTAGAACAATATGGTTTTTTTTAAAAAAAAATGATTTTCAGCACGTAAAAAGCAGCTGCCTCAGACTGCTTGAGGTGGTAAAAAGCCTAGTCGATGGGGTTGTTTAAAATCACATCCTTAAGTTGGGGACAGAGGCCCTGGGCATCACAGCCTGTGACTGCATGTTACTTCCTGGACCTCCACCCCTGGGGAGGCACCTGGGGTGACTCTTCCATTGAGCAGTTTATTCCGTCCAGATATTGGTCCTTACCGCGGCGGGGGGGCGGGGGCGGGGATCTCCAGATGCACCTGGGCTACTGTGCACGCTCCCTGCACCCACCCGAGGTGTCGCTAACCGTTTTTTCTCTTCTTACACCCTCCCTCCCCGCCCTGCTCTCCCTTCCCCCATTTATCTCCGCCTTCTCTCTGCTGGCTCCTGCTGCGCTCCAGTGCGACCAAGACCAGTGCATTCAGAGCACCAAATTCGTTTTGCAGGCCGCAGCCACTCCCCTGCTGCAGAGCGAGCCCAGCCTCACCAGCGACGAGATGCACCTGCCGGGGAAGCCCGGCCTGGGCACGCCGTGCACCAGCCTGACGCTGGGCCAGCCCACGCCGCCCTCCTCCATGCCCAACCTCGCCGCCGAGGCCGCGCTCTCGGACATTATGCCCCTGAAGGACGAGCACGGGGGCCACCAGTTCCTGACCCCCGACGAGGCACCCTCGCCCCCGCAGATGCTGGGGGCCGGCAGCCCGCTGGCGCACAGCCGCACCATGCACGTGCTGGGCCTGGCCAGCCAGGACTCTCTGCACGAAGACTCCGTGCGGGGCCTGGTGAAGCTCAGCTCCGTGTGACCCCTGTGGCCGACCCCAGGACCGACCGCAGGGCTCCTCCACAGGCGGTGGGAGCGAGCAGAGGGATGCACCCCGCAGCGTGGAGATGACAGCCCCAGGCCTGGGGTACAGAGACCTGCTTAGAAAGCCAGGGGAGCCCCGTCTCATGGTAGAGGGCCCGCAGGCTCCAGAAACTCGGAGCTTGGTTTTATCTGAATTTTCTTCCCCGCCCTGAGCGCTTTGACAATAATGAATATAGAGAAGTGGCTGTTTTCGGGCATTCGGAACCTGCAGGTTGGGCCTGGGGAGGGAGGACCCTCGGGGTGGGATCCAGCCAGGGAAGAAAAGGCGCTGCCCTGTCTGCTGCTTGGGACAGACACACGGAAGGTTTCTGACACGTGGCCAGACTGAAATCGCACTTAAGTGTTATGCTACTAATATCTGAAATAGACACGCCGTTCCATTTGTTAATTTAAAAACTACAAAAGTTCTAAAGGCAGAAAACAGACGGGGTGTGGATTTGCATGCCAGCTACCGTCTGCATTCCAGTGGTGTTGGTATTCCGAAGGAAATGCTGCTCTCTTTCCTTCTTCCTTTCTTCCTTTTTTTTATTTTTGTGAATTTTCAAGTGCTGTTTTGTTGGCAGACGGCCCAACGGATGCAGCCCAATGGACAAGGCTATTGGTGGCTGATTAGTCCACTTGGTTCTGTGTGGATCGGGAGCGTCTGGGCTGCGGAGGGCTGCCGGGGGTTTATCCTATCCAGTGCCATTTAACCTTCTGTCTAGGGGTCCGATGGGGTGTTGCCTTGGGCTGCCCCCTGCAGTCTTCACCTCCTTGTATGATGAACTCCCCGTGGACAGCCAATAAAATGACATCCTCTGTTATTTTGGATCTGCGTACAGTCGTCCTTAACAGCTTATGTGAGAACAAAACCATCCAAAGGACCTGCAGAGAGTGTGTATTTTTTTTTAAGTGCCCCTAGCATGGAATGATTTAAAAACAACCAAAACTCAGAGCTGTGGGTTGTGGGGTATCAGATGGTGATTGAATGATTTCTTAGTTAAGGGACATGCTGTCCATACCACCCCCAACCTTGGATCATCGCTGTTTGACACAATATTGAGGGAATTTGCTCTGCAATTAGATTGCCATGCAGCAGATGATCTGCCACAGGTAGAGGGAGGGGATGCTCAGGGAACAGGGGTGTTACCTGACCATCTTCCTGGTTCCATGTTGTGTTCATTGTCACCAAATCTCACAAGCGCCACTTGAGGTCCTGGTAAAGGTATCCAAAAAAATGAGGAGGAGAAACTGGCTCCAAGTTTAGGCTGAGATCTCAGATCATATTCTAAGCTACACACTAGTTCAAATGGAATTAAGGAAATTACCACTTCATTTTCATTTATCAGCTAAGGGAACTGGCTTTGTACTTGGGAAGAAGTCACTTTGGAGGCAGCCTCAGGGAACTCAGCAACTTCTCTCCTGGCTTCTCTCCAACAGCCAAATCCACTCAAGTTCAAAATCATATTCATGCTATTTACAACCAAATGAAAGCAAGTACGTCGTTCATTAATACAAGTAACCACAAATGATTTGCATTGGTAAGAAAAGGCTATTTCTCCTAAAAAGAATTGCCATTTTATATAAAACAAAAGGGAAGTAGAAAGAAGAAAAGCACAATTTTAAATATTACTTGGGATAAAACCAATTCTATTTGAGTTAAAAATCAATTGTGTTGAAAATCCTGCAGATTTTTGCTTCATGATATCTTGGAGCCATCTTTATTTTTCATACTGAATGCAAGTATAGAAAATGGAAAGGTAAATTGTGTGTGGCCATTTTTTTTTTTTTTTTTTTTTTACTTCCTAGACTACCTGACTGCTTGTACCCACTGGGGATTTAGGCCACGGCCCTCCTTACAAAACACATACTCACACCCCATGTTCCTTGAAGGTTCTCTGAGCATTGTGAGCATTCTGGACACTCTCTTCCTCTGGCCTCCTCCTACCTGCTCCCTGGAGATCCCAGGAGAGAACTGGCCCTGATGAGAAGGGCCAGCTCAGCCTTCTTTCTGGGATCAGGAATGGGCGGTTCCCTTCCCAGTCTGTGCCTCTGGAAGACAAAGACAGTTATCTTTAGAGCCCTTTCATCGGGGACAGTCTCTAACCCAGAGGTTGCTCATTTCCCATGACCAGCTCTCCTCCTCTTGTTATGAAAAAATCCAAGAAGTGAGGACCCAATGATGACTGGTTACCTGAATCTGCCAGCCCTCTGAATCCTCTGGTTCTACATCTGTGGATTCAACCACACGGATTGAAAATATTTGGGAAAAAAAATTGTACTTGACCATGTAGACGTTTTCCCTTAGCATTGTTCCCTAAACATCACACCACTGCACAGCACTGACACTATGTATTCAGTATTGTAAGTAATCTAGAGACGCTTTGAAGTATCTTGGAGAATGTGCCAGGTTAGGTACCAATACTCTGCCTTGTTATGTAAGGGACTTAAGCCTCCAAGAATTTTGCATCCATGGTGGCCCTGAAACCAATTCTCTGAGGGCACTGAGAGACAACTGTATTTATTATCAATCATCCCACCCCATATCAACCCCAATCCTATCCCCTGAATGCATTTGGCATCTTTTATCAAAAGGGTTTGAGAATCTTGGTGAAATGAATCAAAGTTATTCAGGGTCAAGAAAGAGATTAACTTGATTAATTTGCAATTAACATCTCAAAAACCCAAAGCACAAAGATGTCCATAGCCCTTTCCTCTTTGGTTTTTGAAGAGGAAGCAGTTATGCTCCCAGAGTCTCCCTCCCCTGTGGGGCAGAAGAGATGGTCTGGAGAGTAACTGGCCTGGTGAGGTCAGGCTTTTGCACTTCCCATTAACTGATATATATCTGTTGAGTGAGCCCCCAAAGTGGCTAAGTAGACCTTGATATTTCTAAATGCTTCCAATGAGTTAGCGATTGATTGCATATTAGCTAGAAAAAAGTAAGATAAATATTTTACCATGCTATTAAGGCTTGGACCATTATCAGACACACACATACACACACATATACACACTACACACACACACACACACACACACACACACACACACACACTCATTCTGTTGTTTAAAATTTCATCTGCTTTCATTCTCCCGGGAATGCTCTGGGGACAACACAACTCCCAGACACTCAAAGGCTGAATTCAGCATGAGCACCCTGGCCTCTAGACTGGATGGAGGTGAGGATGGCAGTCAGCCTGCAGCTGAGAGGGCATGCTGACCTGTCACTCTGCCTGCGGTAGTCAGCCCAGCCTTTGTGCAGCTCTCTCTTGAAAAATGCTCATCCCAGATGATGCATACCCCCACCCCGAGCCAGCAAAATGCCAGAGAGCTGTTCTGGTCCACAGTAACGCAGGGAAGGGTCTTCAGACCCCCCTTCCCATGGCTACATGGGCTTCTCCGGGGTTGCTGGCTGGGCTTCAGAACCAGGGCAAACTCCTTTCTGTGAACCACAGAGACCTGGGTGGGTCAGCCCTTGAGGGCTGCTCCCTGAAGGTCTCAAGCCTCCTGCCCCTGCCCCAGCACACACTCCTGTTCAGAGCTGAGCTCACGCCCATCCTCTTCAAGCCAGGAGCCACCTGCTTCTCAGCCTTGGCACCAGGGTTTGGAGTTTGTTGGGAGGTGTCAGGAGAATGCTGGCTGTCCCGTGGATCTCTCCAAAGGGAGTTGTCTTCCGCCCACTGCAAAGAGCACATTGCTTAGCCCACTCAGTGCAAGGCCAGGTAAGAAGAGAATGAGGAGCAAGTGCTAAATATATTTTCTTTTCTAATTAATGCCTTATAACTGATCTGAAGCTGAGCCTAATCAAATTGATGTTTACATATTTTATCAAGTGCATATGAGTTGTGGAAATCTAGTGTATTCTTTTCCAAAAGAGAGAGTCTCAAATGAATTGTTATTCCTCCTGGTCTCCTCCACCTCTTCTGGAGGTCTGTGCATGGCACTGTATACTCTTTTCCATGTTACCTCATTAAAAAATTGCTGTTCCCTTAAAAATATCTTCCCCTATCTCTCTCTCTCTCTCTCTCTCTCTCTCTCTCTCTGTTTCTCTCTCTCTCTCTTTCTCTCTCTCTCTCTTTCTCTCTCTCTCTCTTTCTCTCAGAATAAGCTATCATTGAAATAATAAATGAGCTGAAGTGTCATTTTCTTTCAAATAAATGTCAAAGATACTAATAGTTTTGTAAATCAGTAAATCCTCTGTCTATTGCCCTTTGTATATGATCCCGATAGTACCGCCAAGGTGGATTTTCAAATATAACTGTTTAGTCCATTCATCCAGCCATTAAAAATAATTGGGAGATGGAAGATTAGGTTGTTTCCAAAGCATCTGTGTTTTCAGCTGCCACAAAACTAGATAAATGGCTTTGACTGGAATTATCTTTCGATCTCATAAGCCCCAGGAATTATACCCAGAATGAACTGGAAGACAGATGAATAGCTGGTGCTACTGCAAAAGGTATTTTTTTTTCCATCAATTGTTGAATTTTGAAAGGAAACTCAGTTTTTTGATAATGAAGAAATGAGAGGACCATTCTCTCTTAACTGACCCAAGTATCTCAAGATTTGAGGTTGAACCAAGAGGTCACATGGAATAGGAAAGGAGGCATGTTTGGGGTTCCATAAGAATGGAGATGGTTTTAGCCTACAGCAAGAAAAAAAAAGTTGAAGCCTTGCTAACCTTTTGCCAGAGCATTCTAGATTGGCATTTTATAAGAATCAAACATTTTGACATGAAAAAAAAAAAAGGAAGGAAGGAAGGCAAACATTTTAAATTCTAAGTGGATTCAAAACCCTGAATCTGAACAATGGTGAACACATAAAATATAACATTTCATGTTTTCAGAGAGATGTATTAAGTGCCTTTCACGTTTCATCAGTGTTTGCGGAACTGACCCTAAACCTGGAATGGACTGGGAAAGCATTTTTCTCCTTCAATGAAAACTGTTAACGACATGAAATGTAAACCTCAGTCTGTATGAAACATGCTGCTCAAGACAAGAAGGAGCAGGGAGGAACAGAATCACCTTGCACTGAAAGAAGGTGTCCTCTATAGATGCCCATCCAAGAAGAGTGTGGGTGTTCCAATCAATCATATTCAGACTGATTTCCTATGGTGGTTCTCAGATTTTTCAATTCATAAGCAACTTTAGAGCAACTTAAAAATTCAAACACCTAATACATTTGCATGCATGCACACACACAAATACATGCACACACGAACTCCCAACAAAATGAACTAGGAGTTGTATTTGGCTACGGGTAACACAATTCCCAAATAATGATGACTTAGAAAAACAGCTGTCCTTTCTGTCAAGCGAAATGAGTGCAGATGCAGTCAATCCAGGGTTAATGATGGCTCTACAATGTCACTCATCAATCACAAAATAGCTGCTACAGCCCCAACCATCAAAGCCATCTAGGAAAGAAAGAGGAGAATGAGGAAAGAACAAATGAGACTACTCCCTTTGAGAAACATTCCCATCCATCTTGTGATTTTTCCACAATAGATGTCAAGTCACATGACCACTCCCGGCCAAACTAGATCCTGAGAAATATGATGTTTTAACTAGACACATTGCTGCCCCGATGATACTGGGTTCGGTCAGGGAGGAGGAAGAGAGAAATGAGTGTTCACTAGGTAAAACAATAGATGACCTCACCTCCTTCTTTATTGAAAATAATGAGATACTCTAACTTGATGTCGCCCATTCTCCTCTCTTCCAAAAACTGCTATCTTCACCTGCCAACTTTTCTCTCCCTCTTTTAGAAAGAATTCCTGAGTCTTGGGACATAGATTGAGAAGGAGCTGGGTGCAGGGGTCATGGAGAGTGAGAGGTCAGGGTCCTGGGGTCATGGAGGAGACAGGGTCAAGCCTACTTTAGCAAGTAGGAATTCACTGAAATCCTGGTGAATCAGGAGACTGAGGCAGGAGGATCCCAAGTTCAAGGCCAGCCTCAGCAACTTGGCAAGATCCTGTCTCCAGATAAAGATAAAAAGGGCTGGGGATGTAGCTCCATGGTAGAGCGCCTCTGGGTTTAACCCCCAGTACTAAGAAAAAAAAAAAAAAGCAAGAGTACCCTGGGGCCACCATGTAATCACTGGCCCAGTGCTTGGCTTAGATGTCCTCTCAGTAGCCCAAACCCCAAATGTCCTTATTGCAGTTGAGTTCTGGGCTGACGACCCCAAAGTGTCTCGACGCTTCCTTCTTCTGCACACCTACTCAGGCTCCGGGTGCTCTCCACCCTCCCTCTGCATCACCCATCACACCTGTCCTCCCTTCCCTTTATGTCACCTCCACCCTCTTACCCAGATGCTGGAGGGCTGCAGACAGCTTTCCTCCTCTCGGTTTCCCCAGGCCTGTCCATCCCGCAGGACTCAGGCAATAACGTCCCCCAGCAGTTTTTTGGCCCGGTCAGATCCCAGGAGTAGGACTGGCAGAGGCTTTTGCTTCCCATTTGCAGCTGGGAGCCGTGTCTCATGCCTGCATAACCTGGCCCCATGGTGCCTCCCGCCTTCTCTTCCTCTCTCGATGGGCTTCTCTCTCTGCTGACCAGCCCACTCTCTGGCTGGCACACCGTGTGCTTCCATCCTCCCCCTGCCTCACCCTCTTCTCTAAGTCCTTCCTGTCTTTCAAGAACTGACACCTGGCCTGGGGTTGGAGCTCAGATGGTAGAGAGCTTGCTTCCCATGCACAAGGCCCTGGGTTCCATCAAAAACTGCCGGTCTCAACCTTCTCCTTAGCCTGAGGCACTCCCTTTCCTCTGAATTCCTAAATACTCAATCCTCACCCTGTCTCCTATAACTGGAAATGAGGGTCAAGACACCAAGATCTGGAAGCAACACTTTATTAGTGGTGCCATGTCCCAGAGGGATAATTCACAAAGTCTGAGTCCTGAGCATAGCGGAGCCTTTACTTGTATACATAAGCAAGTCTGGGGTACATCAAGGCAAGGGAGTCGGTGCATTTCTATTGGAGGGTGCATTCCACAGGCCCGATATAGACACAAGCTCCTCAACAGCCCGGGGACTTACTGCACCAAGCCTGAAGGGGGTCGTTCTGTTCCCTTGCTTTGTTTCCTGCTTCTGCTGCTCTTGTGCTACTGCGGTGGTCTGTAGGCACCCGTTAACCACTGCAGACCCCTGTGGTTCAATGTCACTGCAGAGCTCTGTGGGTCAGTGTGCAAAGCCACAGCCTGTCAGCTCCTGAACTGCTAAAGTGTCCCTTTTGCTCTACGGCACTCCAAGGAAAGCCTGGGAGCAGCGCTAGAGCCCTGAGTTGTCCGTGCCTGGCTGTGACAGTGGGGGATTCTGGGGCAGCTGCCAGAGACATCTAACAAAGCTGAGGATGGGGCGGAGGTGACTGGTGATAGGACAACAATGACGACACTTCAAGAACTGGGGAAGGACCTCATTCTGAGACCTAGGGGCCGCAGAGAAAAGCCACCTTCCCTCAGCTTGGATAGGTGGCAGATGCTCCTCAGAGCTGATGAGAGGGGCTCAGGCCTGCACGTCCTGCTGAGGTGGCTCCTATGGCAAGACCAGAATTCTGACTCGTGACAAAATTGGGGTCTTAAGTCAGTTATTTCATGTAATTCCAATAAAAAAGACAGAAATGACCAAACTTCAAGAAATGTAATCTGTGAACCATAGTAGGAATACTTGGATTATTTGAGAATTGCATAAATTTCTTTCTAAGTAAAAATCCATTAGCCAGTTCCATTAACAAACACTTGCTGAGCCCACAACACAGGAATAGTCGTGAATAACCGCGTGCACTTATACCATAGACTGTCATACGTATCCTACATATTAGTACAGACCACATATAGTCATTTAAACTATGTGTCAGTTTTACCAACAGATTATATTCCATAAATTGGTTTAAAGTTTGGAATATTTTCCCATGGAAATAAAAATCGTGAATGGTGTTGGACTCTAGGCCAATCCACAAGTAGTCCATGCTGGACCTGAAATAATATTGAGAGGCCTACAACTCTGAGATTGCTGAGCTCCTACATTACTTTCAGTTCTGAGCCCTGAGTGTGGTTCTAAGACCCTCTGACTCCAGCCCCCACTCCCCAAGGTGAATGGAACTCCCAGAGGCTGGTCTTTCTCCCTCACTGCCAAATAAAGTAAATCTAAAGAAAGAGCGAGCTCCTCGGATTTCTTGAAAGTCTCTACTGGAAACAAACAAAGCCTGAAAAAAAATCTTTAAATTTTTCCAATTCTTTTTGTTTGTTTTGGTCCTGGAGACTAAACCCAGGGGCACTTAACCACTGAGCCAAATCCCAAGCTCTTTTTAGTTTTCATTTTGAGACAGGATCATAGTAAGTTGCTTAAGGCCTCACGAAGTTGCTGAGGCTGGTCTTGAACTTGTGATCCTCCTTCCTCAACCTCCCAAGCTGCTGGGATTACAGGCAGGTGCCACAGCACCTGGCAAATCTTTCAAATTCTTGAGATTTCAAAATAGGTAAAATCTCCTTTACGTTGTATTTTTCCCATGGAAATGAACTTACTTGCTCTTGAAAAATGAACTTTTCCTTTTTTGTGAGAGCCTTCAGGAAGTCCAGCTGAGACAATTTCCTGGCACAAATTCTAGATAACTCAGCAGCTAGATTTAATTGGAACAAACATGAACAACTCCTTGGGGACCGAAGATTGATTTATCTATTTATCGTTAATATCCTGAACCAAATCATGCACTGTGCTTTGAGCACGGCTACCTGACACTGAGCATCGTGTTGAAAACATGTCGGTCACTTCATGAAGCCTTCCGGAGAGTCTCCTGGACCCCATCCACGTCTCTGGAAAGGAAGATGGCAGCAGAGTGGTTCTTTAGGTCCTGTTTTGAAACATGTGGTCAGCAAACATTTCTGTTTGTGGCATCTGTGTTTTCTGGTTGCGATCTAGCCTGACGATTGAAATTTGATTAATTTGTTAGGTCAGCCTGGCAGCTGCTCTAGAAAACAGATGGTTTCAGAGGCCACCAAAGATTGTTCCAGCCTCTTTCTCCTGGAAATGCCAAACAGGACATTTAAATAACAGCCACAGATCGGCTGTGTGGAGGCCACAGACACCCTGCCAACTGAGGCTGTTCCCTGAGTAGAAACATGACACACCTTGTCTTGTGGAGCTGTCCTCGTTAGGTTGAGGTCAAACTTAACTTCCTGCAAGAAAACCCAACCCCAGAACATGCCGGAAACGAACTGACAACCCTGCAGGGCTCCTTGAGGATGCTGGTAACCACTGCCTCGCTGGTTTAGATCTCCCTACCTGTCCCCTTCTTCCAAGGACACCCCTCCCCTCCTGTACTGCACAGGACATCAGCTAGGGACTGGTGAAAGGAGCCTGGTCACCTCTGGGTGTGTCGGCTCCCTGTGGTTCACACCTCCTCATGACCGACAGAGTTCTAAATGTTGTCAAGAACCAAAGTCCAGCTTCCAGCAGATGCGCTGATCCATTGTTAGTTTTTGTGTGGTTGCTGCTGCTGTCATTCTGTGGCACTGGGAGTTGACCCAGGGCCTAAACTAAACAAACGTTGAATTCTACATTATCAAAAAAAAAAGAGGGCCAGCATTTGTTTCTGCTAAACACCTCCTTGACGTCCCCTGGAGGTGGCATCTGGCGCTGAGACGCACTCCCCGGCCGGCCGTTCTTCAGCACCCTGGAGGAGACCGAGTTGCTTGGAGAAGTGCAGGGACCAGGCTTTTTCTAGGGGAGAAACAGGTCTTTTTCATTTTTCCTTTTATTTCCTTTTCCAAAGAGCACAGTGTTCTCCCTTTTTTGTAACCCATGGTAACCAGGGGAACCACAGCCCGTGCTCCGTCGCTTATATAAACACCAGTGAGTGTACCCAGGACCAGGGGACATCAGGAGGATTCGCTATGGACTGCATGCCGAGCTGATCTGCAGCAGTAAACAACAGTGACAGTGCACTTGAGAGGAGGTGAGTGGCCTGCAGAGCTAGGCCTGGGCCCTGGCTGACCCCTAGTTGAGCACACTCGTGGACACACCGGGGAAGAGGTAAGCATCAGTAGTTTCTGCTGACTCACACGCCTGCGACGTCGTTGGCACAGACACATGCTGATGAGCAGGGAAGCTCTCACATGAAAAATTTTATAAGCAACAAAAGGGGAAAGTTCCGTGCCTAGCCTCTCATAAGAAAGAGCATCGTTGGTCACGAGCAAGTCAGTCATCTGTGGAACTCAACAGCAGCCAGCAGCTGGAGTCTTGTTTATGGTTCTTGGCTCACCCTGGCCCTAGGTGCAGACATGGAGGAACCTTGTTCAAGGTCCTGCCAATGGCGAGAATTGCTTTCAAGACGCACTCCAGTGTTTCCCACACCAGGCCAGCCGCCTGGTCCCTGGTACCATGACATTGGTTTAGTGGGGTCCAGATTCACATATTCTTTTCAGATGGAATGGATAAGAATACAGGGATTGGAATAGGAAATGCCAGATTGATTTCCCTGTAACAAGGGTAGCAATGCACTAGGTCTGATATAAGCATATTTCTTTGGCCAGGCAGGGTGCCCACTTATAATCACAGCTACTCAAGAAGCTGAGACAGAATTGTAAGCTCAAGGGCAGCCTGGGCAACTGTGTAAGACCTTGTCTCAAAATAACAATTAAAAAAGGGCTGGGGACATAGCTCAATGGCAGAGCACTTGCCTAGTATGTGCAAGGTCCTGGGTTCAATCCCCAGTATCATACACATACATAATCTTTCATCTCTCTATCTATGTATGCATATATTTTTTTTCCTTACCATTCTCTAAAAGAAAGCTTGAAAAAATTCTGATCCCATCTGCCCATTCCTGCCTCATCTTATAAAAGTGAACACTGGAAATTAGTGTATCAGTCAGTTTTCTATCACTGTGACAAAATACCTGAGTTAAACAACTTATAAGGTGGAAAGGTTATTTTGACTCATGGTTTCAGAGTCTTTAGTCTTTGATTGGCTGGCCCCATGGCTTGGGCCTGGGTGAAGCAGAACATCATGGTGGGGAGTGTGTGGTGGAGCAAATCTGCAAACCTCTCAGTAGCCTGGAAACGAAAAGAAAGAGGAGGGGGCCAGCGTCCCAAAACCCCCTTCAAGGGTAAACCCCAATGACCTAACTTCCTTCCATTAGATCCTACATCCTAAAAGTTCCACATCTCCCAGTGAGGCCACAGGATGGTGACTAAGCCTTCAACACATCATCTTTGCAAGACATTCAAAATCCAAACCATGGCAACAAGAAATCTGAACTGTCACATCCAAGATCACACAACTGGTCAGGACAGAGTTTACACAGAACAGAGGTGACGGCTCCTCTAACCATCAACAATAAACAGTTTTGACTTTGTCCTATGTACTGCACATGAATACTTCTATAAATCATGACTCAAAGGGATAATAGAAAAATGAAGTTTAAAATGCAAAAGCCCCAATACTTCATCATGAGATTCAATAGGCATAAAATACCCTACTAAATTGTTACAGAAGTTTCTAAAAGGAATATTGGTTTCCGTATGTATCTCATCATGGACCAGAAACAAAGAGCTCAGTGATGGCACCGGTGTGCACACCACACTTTGAATAGCCTGTGTCCAGCAAAAGATGGGCTCTGCCCAAAGCCAGATCTGGCCTCTTCCCTAGGCTACTGGAAGGTAATGTCGAAGCCCTTAGAATGTTCTCCTGTGTTATGGTTTGGATGTGAGGTGTCCCCCAAAAGCTCATGTGTGAGACAAGGCAAGAAAGTTCAGAAAAGAAATGATTGGGTTATGGCAGCCTTAACCCAACATTAGTGAATTAACCCCCTGATGGGACTAACTGAGTGGTGACCTAAGGCAGGAGGGGCAGGATGGACAAGTGGGGCATGAGGGGCCTGGCTTTGGGTATATATTTGTATCTGGAGCATGGAGTCTCTCTTTCTGATTTTGGATCATCAAGTGAGCTGCTTCCCTCTGCCACACTCCCCTGCCGTGATTTCCTGATCACCTCCAGCCCCATGGAATGGAGTCTGCTGTCTATGGACTGAGACCTCGGAAACCGTGAGTCCCCAAATAAACTGTTCCTCCTCTACAGTTGTTCTGGTCAGGCATTTTAGTGACAGCAGTGAAAAAGCCGACTAAAACAGCCTGGTAAGAGTATCTTGGCTTACGTGGGGGCCTGGGGCCTGGGGTCATGCCACATAATCGAGGCTAGCAGTGTGGTTTATGGTCACATAGTGTCAGCTCAGTCTCTGGAGGGAATAGGGACTAAGGTCAGCAGATGCTCAATATACCTGCATGATTGACATCCGGTCAAAGCTCTGGGCTCAGGCCTGGCCAGCTTCCCTGGTCAGCAGCACTTCCTGTGCACTGCCACCCTCGTGGCTGGGAGAGACGGGAAGTTCTGTGCTGGTGTCTCCAGACCCCGCCCTACACACCTCCTCACTCTGGTGACTTTAATTTTGATCTTTTCACTACAATAAAAACCATTCCAATGACTTTTCTGAGTTCTGTGAGGCCTTCTAGGAAACGTTCAAACCTGAGGGTGGTCTTGGGGATCGATGACCTTACAGTGGTGTCAGAATCAAGGGTGGCCTTGGAGATGCTGCAACTTTGCCCACCGTATAGGCAGCAACCCACGCTGTGTTCAGAGTGGTCCCATTGTGACTCCCCAATTCTACCAGCTTCACCCCTCCAGATACCAGGACCCCTCAAAGACTGAGGTGTGGCCTCTGAAGACCTCTCCGTAGAGCGATGTGTTATCCAAGGGCCAGAGGAGGCACAAGGCAGTGCGGGCTTAGCAGACTTCCTGAAAAAACAATATTTAACTGGCAAAGAGCAAGAAGAAGAGAGAAAGTAGATTGTAATAGGAAAATGGAGAGGAACTGGCAGGGTGTCATTGTAAACATAAGGCTAATCCTCTTAAGAGCCATTATAGACCCAGACTAATTAGCTTTAAGAAAAAAAAGAAAGAAAATATATTGAATATACTCTGGCTTGCTCTTACTGGTGTCAAGTTTAACCTACTTAGAAATATAAAAGAATAGGATGAATGAAGGGGATTGTTTGAGGGGAGGAGTTCCTTCCTAATTTTCTGGAGAAAATGATAAAACACTTAAAGAAACATTTGTAGTTAGACCTGGTTGTGGTGGCACAAGCCTATAATCCCAGCTACTCAGGAGGCTAAGGTAGGAGGATCACAAGTTCCTCAAAATAAAAAATAAATAAATAAAAGGAGGCTGGGGATGTGGCTCAGTAGTTAAGTAGCCCTGGGTTCAATGCCCAACTGCACCAAAAATAAAGAAAAGAAGAAAAAACATGTCAAGAGGTGTTCCAGACTGTGGCATGTTAAGATGTCACCAAGAGGAAGGACCAATCTCAGGTGGGCCCAAGGGTCAGGAGGAAGGAAATCCTGCAGGCTGCTGGGCCATACAGCCACTCTCTTCCTGCCATTTTTAAGAACAGAGCCTGTCTTCTTCCCCTTGTTTCAAAACCTGGTGGCTGTGTTGGCTCTGAACTAAGCCACGCCCAGAGGATGGAGATGCAGAATCTTGCCACCAGGATACTCACTGGAAGGCTTGTGTGGGCAACCCTGAGGTTCTTCAGAAACTGGAAACCACTGTTGTGAAGGTCACAGGCCAGTAAGAAATGGGACATACTGAAGGTGGGGGTGAGTGAGGCAGGACTGCTGGGTGCCCCCAGAACCCCCTGTGGTGGGAGGAAGCAGCCTCAGGCCTCCTATCCACAATCCCTGTCCTCCTGACCCGAGCAACAGGCATTGCGGGAGGTATCCAGCAGTACTTCAGAGCAGTCCTCCTGGACTTCAGGGGCCTCAGAATCCCCTGGGGGACTGCAGGCTTGGGATGGGACCCCAGACTGCATTTCTAAGAAGTATCCCTGCAAGGTTGGGGCCTCACTTGGAGAACCCCTGCTCTGAAGAATGGCAGGTTGGCCTGTTTCTGTGGAAGGGGAGGGACATGCCAGGAAACCAGGTGATTAAGTGTCCAAGGCAAAAGCAGGGGCACAGGGGACAGACCCCAGAACCACAATGTCACTGCTTTCTCCCAGGTCCTCCATGGGGAGTTCCCTTCCCTTTAAATGGAATAAAATGCCAGGGTGGTCCACGTGCTAGCCAGATGCCAAGAATCCTCTAGGTTCTGGGTGGACCTAGCCCAGTCCCAGACTCCTCACTTCCTCAAGAAGCTGAGCAGCCTCAAACTCTAAAGCTCTGAGTCAGCAGTTGGCTGGTGCAATGGATGGTGATCACCATGAGTCTCAGCCCATCACCGAGGGTTGGGTGAGCAGTGTTCACACTGCGGCTGCTGTATTCATGCCCCCTGGCCCCAGGAAGGTGTGCATCACGGCCAAGATGACCTATAGGCTGGCAAACGGGCCTTTGCTCTCCTTCGTCTCACTGAGTCTCTGGCACAACTCAGAATCACCAGCCAGAGCTCATCCCAGAGCTTCCACATGAGCTTTGGTGGAGCCAGAGCAGAGACAAAGGCCTGAAGACGAGGGGCTTCTCATCCCAGGTACAAAGACCTGGAAGATGCCAGCTGCCGTTTCTTTTCCCCTCGGGAGAAGGGGCGAGGATTTGTCAGGACCTGGGGAGGGGTGTTTCCCAGTGTCGAGCAACCAGAGGGACGGTCCCTGCCCTGTCTGGGTGTGTGGGGAGTCTGTGAGCAGGGGGACAGGGCCCGGCTTCCTGGGTCAAGTCCAGGGAAATGGCAGGTCTCCCAGGGCTAAGAGCTGCTGGTGGAAAACAGCAGAGAGACAGAGCCAGACAGGCACCTGCCACGCCCCAGACCCGAGCCACACCTGGAGGAGCACCCATGGGCACATCAGAATGAGGGTCCCTGTTTCTTCCTTCTACCAGGAAATGTCATCGTAGACTGACTTTGTAAGCAGGTGGCACTTTGCAGCCATACACATAAAATATTCTGAGTAAATACACGGATCGATGGTGTGTTCCATGTAGCAGCGCTCTGGGGGCCGTAGGAAGTACAGCGTTACAGAAGCCACTGAGCAGGGACATGATCCAGGACCCACCGTATCCTCCCAGAGGACAACACGACAAACACCACACACGTTTCAGAGAAAACCCCAGCGAGAGGGAAACGCCAACACGAACGAGTCTACCTAGGGGTGCCTGGGCTCGTCCTTTCCTCACAGCTTGGAGCTCCGAGTTGGAAATACAGTAGTTATCACGACACACTCTACACCCAGGTTTGTGAGTGCGATATTTCTGCCTGCCACCAAGAGGTGCTTGGCCCCTGGCCACCTCAGTAGGACTCAGGGATGAAACTGGCTCCTGACCAGGGCAGCTGCACTGACCACCTCTCTCCTTATCCTCACTTGTGGTCCCCAGGAGCCCTTCAGCCTGGCCATGTCCCCTCTGTAAGTTCCTTACCTCTATGCTTTACCTGGCTTTTTTTATTTATTTTTTTATTCTTCCAGCAGTTTTTTTTTTTCCGACAGCATATTACATACGATGGTAAAGTCATCTACAGTCTGTCCCCGCTCATAGAATATAAATTCCACTTAAAGAAGTGACTTCGACTTGGATACGGCAGTGACAGCGCATCCTGGTGTCCAGAGCAAACCTGGCACAGAGTAGGTCCTCAGCATTTTCAGAATGGATGAAAGATCATTTGAGGAAACCACACTACAGGGAGTCACCTCTGCGCTCTCCTGTCACTCCGGCCCCAGCAAGCCCATCACTCACGTCCCTGCTGAGCACTGGCCCAGGAAACCCCTGCGTCCTGTGTCTGTGGGAAGATCTACCTTCTAACTGCATGAGTTGGATTTTCATAATTGCTAAGGCTTAATGGCGTGTAAAAGCTGCTGGTTTGAGTTCCTTAGAAAGAGAGAGAGAGAGAGAGAGAGAGAGAGAGAGAAAGAAACAAGAATCCAGTGGGGAAATAAGAAGAAATGCAGCCAGGCTCCTGAGGATGCTGCGTGGACTCCGCAGTCTCCTTGGGGTCGTCACTCCCTGGCATTTGCCAGGGATGGGGTGGTGACAGTCCTCGTGGGCTCTCCTAGCCCTTGGGTCCCCCCAGTCCAGCCCCATGCCCTGATTTCCATGGGCTGTCATGGCCATCTCTTGACCTTGACCCCTCCCTGGAGCGCGAGTCAAGGAGAGGGACATGAACAGCCCTCTATCAGCCTTTTAAAATGAGCGTGTCAGCAGCTCCAGCTCAGCTCTGAGAAGGAAAGAGGGGAAATTCTCTGAAGTGAGATTTTGGATAATCCGTGGCTGGGCCAGAAGCTCGCCCCGGCAGATCTGTGCCGGGTCAGCTTGGCAGAACCGCCGAGGGAGGGGTGCCCCCACCTGCAGCTCCCACCCCTGGCCAGCTCCCACCCTGCCGTCCCTTCCCCCATGCATCCTCCCACCCTGGTAAGTGACCCTCCTTCCTGGCTGACTCCTGAGCTCTTCCTCAAACCCTAGACTCACCCCCTGCCTTCCTGTTCCAGAACCGCCTGCCCCCTCCATGCCCACCCCCTGGGACTGCCAGGCCTCTGCTGTTCAGCCCGCCCTTCACCTCCCCCAGAGGTCGTGGGCATCTGGAGGCAGCCCTGCCAAGCCCCTTTCTTCCTGGGGTAACCCCCTTGAGGCCTCCCCCTTCCCACCTCTCTCCTGCCTCACCCCCTGGGCACACCCTCCACTCTAGGCTCTGAGCTGGTTGAAGCCAAGAGCACCTTTATCTGAGAATCCCCAGTGTCTGGCATGGAGCAGCCACTCAAAAGCCATTGATTAGTGAATCAAGAAGGAATGTACGAGTTGTTCTATTCCATTTCTCTTTTATTCAAGATGACAGACTGTTAGCATTCAAAGTCAGCATTTGAAATAATGTCCAAAATATAATTCTGAAGGAAACACTGAAATTAAACACCTACGATCCAGGCTAAAATCCAAATGCCAAAGCACCAAATTCAGGTGAAGGGATCCAGCAATCCAGTCTTTCATGTTGCTGGTGGGAATGCAAAGGGTACAGCCACTTTGGAAGACAACTTGACCATGTCCTATAAAGCCCAGCGTCATCTTACCTAGGGCCCATCGATCACCCTCCTTGGTATTTACCCAAATTAGCTGAGAGCCTATGTCCACACAAAACATGCACACAGATGTGGAGCAACTCTTCATAATTGCCCAATGGGACACAGCCAAGATATCCTTCAGTAGCTGATGGATAAACACACTGCAGTACATGACTCAGTGCTCAAAAGAAATGAGCCATGAAAAGACAGAGAGGACCCGTAAGTGCAGATTGCTAGGTGAGAGAAGCGGGTCTGGGAAGACTGCACACTATCAAGCCCAACTATGCGACATTCTGGAAAAGGCAGAATTGTCGATGGTTGCCCTGGTCTTGGGTCGGGGAGGAATGAATAGATGGAGCACAGGATTTTAGGGCAGTGAAATTACCCTACAGGCTACTACAATGGACCCATGTCATCATATGTCTGTCCAAACCCAAAAAATGTACCACAGTGGGCATCGATGCGAACTGTGCACCCTGGAGATCACACTGTGTAGGCTCATCAGTGTTGGCAAAGGTGCCACTTGGTGAGGGAGGCTGTGCATGTATTGGGTGGGGGGTACATGGGCACTGTCTGTTCTCTGCTCAACCTCTCTGTGCACCTAAAACCATTCTAAAAAATTAAACTCTTTTAATAAGGAAGGAAGGAAAGAAAAGAGGGAGGGAGAAAAAAAGGAAATAAAAGATCACATCTTTAAGAAAACAATGATATAATATTAATGATAAAAGTACACACATGCGCGTGCGCGCGCACACACACACACACACACACAGAGGGAATGGATCACGAAGCCAACAAAGGACTCCCATGCAAAGTCACTGCAAATGTGAAGGTGCCCTCGGCATAAGGTGGGCCTGGGGCAGCACCAGCAGGCTCTTTCCCAAGGCTCAGGCCCAGTTTGTTCATGTCCACTGCTGTCTAGAGACAGGGACAGTGGAATGGGAGCTGAAGTCTACTCCTGGGGGATGGGAATGCTGGCAAGAATCAGCCAGGGCAGTCACAGAAATCCACTCAGGGCTTCCTGGGTTGGGGTGCTCCAGGCTCCCTCTCCATAGCTGGGCAGAGTGGGAGCCCTAGTGGGACTTGCATCCCATAGCCTGGTTTACAGGGACCTCAGGGGACCTTAGAAAGAAAATGTGTTGAAGAAGGTAAAAACCTTGGGGCTAGGGATATAGCTCAGTTGGTACAGTGCTTGCCTCACATGCACAAGGCCCTGGGTTCAATCCCCAGCATCACACACACACACACACACACACACACACACACACAATAAGAACCTTTCTACATTACACCCTGAGGCTGACACCCTTTGTATCTGAGGCCCTCAGAAGACTAAGTAAGAAGACAGGGCCTTCCTGCCTCTTTGTAATGTGTGTCTCCCTAGAATCACTTTCTAGGATCTTAATAGTTACCGAAATCCGATGTCTCCACAAATGACTGTGGTTTCTTAAATCCCTAGCCAGACTAAGAATTAGTGTGGGCTGGTTGGTGGTGCATGCCTGTAATCCTAACGGCTCAGGAGGCTGAGATCCCAACTTCAAAAGCCAACCTCAGCAACTTAGCGAGGCCCTAAGCAACTCAGTGAGACACAGTCCCTAAATAAGATATAAAAAAGGGCTGGGGATATGGCTCAGTGGTTAAGTGCCCCTGGGTTCAATCCTCAGCATCAAAAAAATTTTTTAAAATTAGTGTGGACTACTTCCCCTACCCTGGGAGTCCCTGCTCTAGACCAGAGAGTAAAAGGCCCAGGCACCTTGCCTCCTTCTCACCACCACCCCACCAAGTATCGAGGGACATTTATTCTGTAGCCTCAATTTCCAACCCTAAAAGAAGATAAAATGGTTCTGTAGGGTAACAGAAAATTTGTGGTGCAGAAACTAGGTCTTCAAAAGGTAACTCATGATTCCAGGAAATTTCTCTGCGCTCACCCTACCCCAAGACAAGGCAATTCTAGGAACAGAAAAGGAACCAAAGAGCTGTGCTGAGCGTGTTCCCCAGAATTTGCAATTCCTCTTCCCAGTTCATTAGCACAGGAAGTTCCCCCAGGAAGGTTAATATATTAGTCAGGACATTTGTCAGGGCTCATTTGGTTACAACTCAACTTAAAGTAGCTTGGTTTTAACAAAGGAGGAGTCACTGCTTCACGGGGACCATCTAGCCTCAGACCCAATTTAGCCTGAGCGCTCAGTTCATCTCATGGAATTGATCTTTGCCCGCAGACCACACGGGCGACAGAAGCTGGTTCCCCGGCGTGGAATGAGCTGGTTGAGAAATAGGGTGAAAAATCACGTGACACAGAAAATGGTTTGAAAGAGCAGGGGCAGGATGGCTCTTTGACCTTAAGGGTGGAGCGTCCACGCTGGAAAGAGAGCGTGAGAGCCCACGTTGGCTTTATGTATATGGGGAACTTCAAAGGCTCTCTACAGCATGTTCTTAGCTAATTGAGGTAAGAGGTGGGCTGTCCAGTTCCCAGTGGGTCACGCCCAACTCCGGAGCTACAGACCAGTCTTCCTAACCCATTAAGGACAGAAGTCACAAGCATTGCACAATCCGTTAAGTGGGAGGAGCCACAAAATAGATGGCAATGCCAAACCAAAATCTCCCTGGCTCCCAGGCCCCGCGAAGACACTCAACTAGCTCAGGGGTGGCTCTCACATTGACCCCCCATCTCTTTCCCCCTCTCAGCTCTGCTCTCATCTAGTTCGACTTCACACCCAGATAGTCTGGCCCCTCAGAGTAACAAACGCTCACTGATGGCTCGGGTGCCCGACCTCCTGGTAGCAACCCAGTGAAGGAGAGGAGAACAGATCCTCCATCCATGGCTGCCACCGTCTCTTGAGATGCACTGGGGTCACATGCCCAGTCCTTGACCAATCACAGAGCTTGGAGGATGCAGGGGTGAGGGGGTCTGCTGCCCTGAAGAAACCATCCACCCCTGCAGCAGGGCAGGGGGTCATCCCCCCTCAAACCTCATGGACAGAGAGTAGGGCAGGGATGGCCTGTCCATGGGGCAGATGAAACGACTGTCCACTGTGCTTCCCTTGGACACAGCCACAGCAGTGTGACACCAGTGAGCAGCAAAATCAGGTGGCTGACAAGAGCTGACCAAGACTTGCAGGGCTGACTGAAGAGGAACAGGAGGCCCCAGGCCTGGGCGGTGGCCTGAGAGCTCCCCCACTCTTCTCCGTCTGCTCTTTCAACCTGGAAAAGCCCTGCAGGGTGAACTTCCTCCTTGCTGCCTGAACAAGTGTCCTGGGGATGCTGTCACAAAGTGTTACAAATTTAGCTGAAGGACAGCAGTAGTTCTCCTCCCAGCACGGGAGACCAGAAGTCAAGAATCAAGGTCAAGAATCAAGGCGCACTCAGAGCCGGGCTCCCTCTGAGATTCCGGGTAGGGGCCCTCCTTGCCTCACCCCAGTTTCTAGTGGTGGCTGGCCACTTTGGGTGTTCCTTGCAGCTGTATCCCTCCAGTCCCTGCCCTGTGTCACACAGTGTTCTCCCCGTGTCTATCCCCACATGGCCTCTTCCTCTTCATATAAAGACCAAGTGGGGTTGGATGGGGTCCATCCCGATGGCTTCATCCTAACTAGGTCACCTCTGCAAAGACGCTGTTTCCAAATAAGGTCATCTTTCACAGGTCCCAAGGTTAGAGAGTCCCATGAATGTCTGGGCACACCATTCAACCCATCACCTCGGCCTAGGCCTCTGGGTGGTCCTTTCTTATTCTCTTCAACTTAGTCTCCAAAACCAGCTGGATCATTCTCCTGGAATACAATTCCAACCCTGTTGCTTCCCCCCACAAGCCTTTCATGACTCCCGTGGAATCCACGGGTCCCAATCCAGACTCCTCAGCAGAACCCTCAGGGATCCTGTCACCTCTGTTCACAGGCATGGCTTCTCTTACCAAATGCTGTCCCCTTCCCCTGCAGCGAGTTTCAGCAAGGCTGTGACCTGCTGCGACCACCACAGGGGAGCACAGGGCTGCAGGTCTGATCCCAGCCTGGACTTGTGCATCTGAACTGATGCCCAGAACTCGAGGACTTATTGTCAGGGTCCCCAGGATTTGTTTTAATCAGATTTAAACAGAAATGACAACATAGAAATGACCACCCTAAGGGGGGAAGTTTTAACTCCTGGTTTCCTCTACCACTCGGCCTGCGCAGTGGTTTCATTAATGAGGTTCTAGGCATAAAGTTAGTTAGACGAGATCGAAATAAAACACAAGACTCAGTTACATTATTTCTATTGCTAGGTCTGAGACGGCTCCCCTCTCTGGTTCGCTCCTCTAGCCGCCCAGCAGGGCAGCAAGGATTACTCAGGGCTAGCAGGAGAGAGAGAGCGAGCACGCCGGGGAGTAGCCTTTTATTAGGGAACCAGAGATTCAGGGGAGAATTCCATCCAATGAAGGTTGGGGGGGGGGCTGCACTCCAGGTCAGGGTCAGTGATTGGGTCCCCGGGGTCAGTGGTCAGGCACACCCCCATACGGATGGGCTCTCTCATCAGGAAAGGGTCGGGAAAACTTCGACTTTTGCCAAAGTGCCTCAGACCCTTAACGGGAGGCACCCGATCACGTGTTAGAATGGCTTCCCACAGTTTCCTAGATGCAGTGCCCAGGGCCACCTAGGGAACACCAGGGTCAGGAGGAAATCCCAGCAGGAGCTTTGGTGGTGGCTTCTGCAGAAGGAGGGATGAGGCAGGGTATGCAGGCTGGCGGGGGGGCGCTATCTTGAAACAATGTCAGCAGGCTCTGGGACATGGGGGTGGCCCCTCGTGGTCTGCTACCTAGTCCTGGGGTGATTCTAGCGGGTGGATAGTGGCCCAAAGTGTGAGAGTCCAGTGAAGTGGGGGACTGGCGGTGTGGACTCCAGATTGGTTTATTTGCACATGAAAGGGGCACTTGGGATGGCTGGTTATGATCTGGGGGAACTGGCTAGCCCTGGGCGGGACAATATCTCCTGGACCAGCAAGACCCAAGATGTGACAACACAGGAAAGACGAGGGTAACACAGGGTTACACAAACGCTGCATTCTGGGACTTGGCGGGCAGAGCCCTTGGTCTGTTTATTCCTGGCTGTGGTTATTTTAGAACCTATCCTTCCACATCTGTGACATGAAGCAAAACAGGCACCCTGGACAGAGTCTTTCCTGGGGCCATTAAATATGCCAAATCTGGTTAATCAAGAGGCTGCTCTGGAGGACCCCAGGATGCCCTCCACGTAGAAGGCACTAAAGGAATGTGTCATTACAAGAATCCTAAATTCTGTGTGGAGCGTAGTCTGCTGCCCAGCAATGGAGTGGCATGCTCCCCAGGGTGCTGAGTCTATGGCAGATCCCTGTGGCAGCCGTAGAAAGGCACTCACCAGCCTGAGGTCACAGGAACACATGGTGGCAGGTATGAGGAGCTCATCCAAGGCTTTCACAAGCTCTTTCATCCTTGGTTTTAGGTGAATCAGAACAGTGTAGCTGAGGAGTATCATATGTTTACGTCATTATTAATATGTAAATAGTCCTTGAACATGACAGTGTGCATGTTATAAACTTACTTGTTCATAAAATTTCCAGGACCCACAACTATTGGAGCAATTTCCAGCAGAGTCCCTCCCCTTTTCAACCAGTCAGATGCCTTTTCTTCTTTCTTTTATTTTTTTCCTCCCTATGGATCCTGTGGGGTCCATGAGATAATAATTATTCTATATTCCTATTTTCTTGTAAATCTATTGAACTCATCTGAATATAATCAGGGTTTTCACAGTGACTTTGTTTAATTCTATCCAAAAGCAAGGGGACATAATGTGTTGGCTGGCCTGGGAGTTGTCATCTCAGGCAAGTGGGTGACTACAGAAAGCGGGTATGCAGTCCCCAGGGGCTTACCCTGGACACCTGAGGGTCAAGGGATCTGTGCTTGGGAAGCGCAGGACTACAGCCAAAGACACCCAGAGCAAGTGAGCCCAAGTCTCATTGACCAGCCACAGATGCCATCACCTGCTCCTGCAGAGGGAAGATGGCTTAGTGGGGACAGTAGCAACATCCTTCTGTCCCCTGCATCATGGTGAGCCCTTCCTGGGTGTCCCTGCAGTCTGTGCTCCTGTCAGACCCAGGGTCAGTTGCAGGGAACCAGGTGCCATTGCAGATCCCAGACCACAGCGCCCCGAGGGCTAGGATCCCCATGCTAGGGATTCGGGATTCGGGTTTTTCTCTGAATAAGATTAGTCTGCTCAGGCTGCCATAACTAAATCCCACAGGCTGGGAGGCCTGAGGAGAATCACGTTCTCACAGTCACGGGGACTGGACGTCTAAGATCAAGGTCTCTCCACCTGCCTGTCTAAGCTGCCTCTTCACTGTGGGAGAGGGACTCACAAGCACTGTCTCTTTTTATGAGGACACAGTCCTACTGGGGTTAAAGCCCCACCCTAATGACCTCATGTAACCTTGATTACTTTCTTAAAGGCCTGTCCCCAAATACAATCACAGTGGGGATAGAGAGATTCAACCCAAATGTTGGGGGCTGGAGGGTATGGAATAATTCAGTCCAATACAAAAACCATTGCTTTTTTTGGGGGGGTGGTATTGAAGGCTGAACCCAAGGACACTCCATCTGAGCTACACTCCCAGCCCTTTTCATTTTTTTATTTTGAGGGAGGGCTTCATCAAGTCAACCAAGCTGGCCTCTGACTTGCAATCCTCCTGCCTCAGCCTCCTGATTCACTGGGATTACAAGCATCCACCACTGCACCCAGCTGCCATTGTGAGCTCTGTGGATCCACTAAACTGTTATTACCCTGGGGAAGCAGGTGAGGGATCTAAGTGCATCTGCCTCCAGGTGGAGTCACACTGAACGCCAATGAAAAACTGATGTGACTTCATTTTTGAGAAACCAGCTTCTACCTCAAGGCCTGCCAGAGGGAGGCGTGACCCTTGTCCTTGGAAAAACCCTCAGAGCACTCCTAGGCACATAACCACTGCTGAATTGTTTGTCTGTAAATAACAGGAGAGATCTACACAGGCTAGGTGAGGACCCATAGCAACCCCTTAGCAACCACCAATCAGCGTGAGACAGGAAAAATACCTGAAATGCCAGGTGACCTTCCCAGTAGTTTCAGTGATTGATAACAGGAAACCGTGTACTTTAGCACATACAGCCCTTGTGGCTTAAATGGAACAGTTCAAATGTATCTACCTCTTTTTTTTTTTTTTTTAAAGAGAGAGTGAGAGAGAGAGAGAGAATTTTTAATATTTATTTTTTAGTTCTCGGCGGACACAACATCTTTGTTGGTATGTGGTGCTGGGGATCGAACCCGGGCCGCACGCATTGCCAGGCGAGCGCGCTACCGCTGAGCCACATCTCCAGCCCCTGTATCTACCTCTTGAACTCACCAATCACCCAACTTGTTTCTGCCAGTGAATGTGCTAATCAATGTTAAGAGTTTTTGTTTGATTTTCCCGCAGTATGAAATGACTTGTTGTGTGATGTTGTGACACATAGAGTATCCCCCCAAAACCGATAAAATATCACTGAACAAAGGACCAGGACTCACTCCTTGGGACCACTGCGTCAGAAACAGTTGTGAGTCCAGGCTCAAGCTTGCAATAAAGACTCTTGTGTGATTGCATTGGATTCGGCTCCTGGAGGTCTATTGGGGTCCCATGAATCTGGCATTACACCAAGACCAGGGCACCTTATCCCCAAGCTTATCAATATGGGAAAAGGTGACTTTCTAATCATCCTTTGGATTTTTCTAGGTAGTCTTCTTTGTTTTGGTTTCCAGGGGGAAAAAAATGAGTTTGCAAGCAATAAGGAATCTGAACAAATGATGAGAAAGTGGGTTTGGGTTTTTCAGAAGCTCTGAATCAAAGGCCACTCAGTTGCCTATAGGACACATGGCCTTGGACAAGTTACTCAATCTTCCTGAGCTTCGCATTTCCCATCTTTAAAATGGCACCACCAGCCTCTCCCTCACAGGTTTGTTGGGACAGAGACATAGATGAGAAGCTTAGATAATTCTCCAGACTCTAAAAAAGAATTCCAAAAATGTTAGGCATGTGCTAGGTTGTTTGTTGTACCCTTGGCCTAAACACTCAAAACTTTTCTGAGGGCAAATCTCCCCTCACCTGGCCAAGTGCTTAGGTAATGTTCAATAGCATCTCTGAGCCCCTGTAAGGCTTCCCCCAAGGCATCTACAAACACACACCTGCCCATATGATGAGCCTTTTGTTGTCAGCATTCAATTAAGTTAAAGTCACATTTGTCTTCCAGGACCTGCAGGGCATGGGCAGGCCCTGAACTGATCAAACTGGTCTGAGAGCCAGCACGGTCTCCAGGGCAGGAGCAGAAGGTCTTCCTGGGGCCTTGCCGTGCTAGTCAAAGGCTCTACTGCTGAGCCACATCCCCAGCCCAGGAGCAGAAGGCCTGAGTTGAATGACTAATCCTGCCAAACTAACCATTTCCATCTCTGAGCTTCTGTTTCACCTGGATAAAAATGGCCAAGGTCCAGAGGTGGAGTTCAAGAGACGCTTAAGACTCTCTCCCCCATTCTTCAGGGAACTGCTAAGTTTTCAGTGCCAGCTCCAGGCCAGACCCCAGAGAAGAGCCGCAGCTCGAGGTGAGCTGGCTGGCAAGTGTGGACAGAGCAACAGGGAGAGTCAATGTTGCTTCCTGGACTCCCACAGCCTTGGAGAGAAGGGACTTTGCAGCATCCTAAGCTCCCTGTGATTTTCCTTCTCTAGAACCAACCACAGTTATGCTGTGGGAGGAGAGGAGGGAGACTAGGGTGTTTCTCTTACACATTCCTTCCTCACTCCTGGACTCCAGGAATGTTCCCTTAACTCCTGCAGGTCTAAAAGACTAAAGGAACCTTGTGATCTGGGGACTTGCCCCAACCACAGTGGGGAAGGGCAGACAGGTTGGCTGGTGGCTGTTTCCTGCTCATCGGTGGAGGGAGAACTGGCTAGGCCTATTGGAGTCCTCCTCTGAAACTGGATTCTGCTAGGAAGGAGGAAGGATGTTGTCAGGAGATTGACAGTGTTCGCTGAAGCTGAAGAGCTCGTGATGGCCAGAAGAGAGCTTTTATGCAGGGTGGTCCATGCTAGAAGTACAGACAGTTCCAGTTATTTGCACCCATGGAGGAGAATGCAAGTTTGGGGAGGTCCTGGAAGGTTCTTAGGGCTAAGCCCATTGTCACCACCCCTAGCTGCTATGGTACCACAAAACCTGCTCTACCAATGAAAAACCAGCCTCTACCTCAGAGCAAAGCTTATCCAAGGAAGGGACATGACCTTTGTCCTTGGAAAGACCCACAGATCACTCCTAGGCACATTCCTACCTATCTACAAATAACAGGAGAGATCTGCTGCACCAGGTGTCCCTGACTCAGTCAGGCTAGGTGGGGATCCCTAACAACCCCCTAGCAGCCACCAATCAGCATGAGACAGGGAAATACCTGGGATGCCAGATGACCCTCCCAGTAGTTTATGGTGGTTGATAACATGTCGGGAAACCATGTAGTTCAGCACGAACACCCCTCTTGGCTTAAACCAATCAGTTCAAATGATACCCCTTTTGTACTGACCAATCACCCCTACCCAACTTGTTCCCGCCAGTGACTGTGCTAATCATGTTTTAGAGTTGTTATTCGATTTTCCTGTGGTGTGTGATGATTTGCTAAGAGATGCTATGATGTATGTGGGGGTCCCTGCCTTCTCCAAAGAATGTATAAAATTGCTGCAAACCCTGGGCTGGGGGCCTCTCAGCGTCACCAGTTGCTGTGTGTGGGCGCGGAGGACCCAGCTAGCTCGCAATAAACACCTCTTTGCTGCTTACATGGATCTTGGTCTCTGGTGGTCTTTTGGGGGTCCCAAATTCGAGCATAACACCAGGAGGCGCAGGGGAGTCCATCAGGCCTGGACATCCAACATCCCCTGGGTCTTGTCCTCTGGTCCTCACCCTTCATATCCCCTCTCATTTCTTTTTCTTTTTTCTTTTTTTTTAGTTGTAGTTGGGCACAATACCTTTATTTTATTTATTTATTTGTATGTGGTGCTGAGGATGAACCCAGGGCCCTGCACGTGCCAGGTGAGCGTTCCACCGCTGAGCCACAGCCCCAGCCCTCAGCTCCTCTCATGGCTTAAGGAAGCTCACAGCAAGCTTTGCCTGCCAGGGGCTGCGCTGGATCATCCTCCATCTGGTAAGGTCCATAGGGGCCCTTAACAACCTTCACCCCAAGTGACAGCAGATGCCTGCTTCCCACGGGAATGAGTTCTGCTCAGCTCAGAAGAGCAATTCCTCACGGTCCTGCATTCCCTTTGGCATCACAGTGGCCCAGCTAGGAACACATGACTTCAGGAAACAATTTCATCACCCACTGCCTCCAAAACGACTCTGGGCCCACTACTCTGGGAGAAGCAGCTGACAGTTTGTGCTTTAGAAGAGACCAGGCCATTCACTCTCTACCCCAAGGTAACTGACCCCATCTCATAAGCCCAGGTTCACGTGCAGTCTGACCCCCAGGAGGACAACTTATTATGGTTTAGATACAAAGTGTCCCCTAAAATCTCATGTGGGAGATAGTGCAAGACAGTCAAGAGGTGAAATGATTGGGTTATGAGAGCCCCAACCCAAATAGTGCATTGATGCCCAGATAGGATCTAACTAGGTGGTAACTGTAGGCAGGTGGGGTGACTAGAGAAAGCAAGTCCCTGGGTGCTCGGCTTTGGGGTTTATATTTTTTCCCTGCTTCCTCCCCCATGCTCGGCCACCATGATGTTCTACCTCACCTAGGCCCAGAACAATGGAGTCAGCCACCTATGGACCAAGACCTCTGAAACTGTGGGCCCTAAATAAACTTTTCCTCCTGTAATGGTTTTTGTTGGGTCTTTGGGGTCTCAAGGGTGAAAAGGCTGACTAAAATAACAGCTAAAATCATTCCTTCAGCCTGTGCTGATGCATTGTGAGTGACTCTCTAGTCTACTGGCTTGAGGAGGATTCTGAGGCTGTGTAAGGAAGAGCTCTCTGTGCCACTCACAGTGTCTGCCACACTTGAAGGCTAGGAATGGCACAAATACCCAAGTCTGACCTCCAGGGTCTGCTCTGGTCACAGTGAGCCTCTGTGGCAGAGTCCAAGGTGAAGAAAGCAGGCGTTGCTATTCCACCTGGACGTGACTGGTCTAGGAACAACCCTGACCCTGCTGACGGAATTGAGGCCATGAGCAAATGTCCTCCCTTCCGTATGCTTTTCCTCCATCCAGTGACAGGGTCAAGAATGCTTTTCCAGGGGCTGGGGATGCAGCTCGGTGGCAGACCACTCACTAGCAGGAGTGAGGCCGGGATCCCACCCCCAGCACCACCAAATGAAGAAGACAAAGAATGCTTTTCTGAACTCAGCTTCCTTTTAAGCCCCAGGGTGTCAATGGCATAAGGCATATTAGTTTTATCTGTATCTGTTTTTATTATTCCCTCTTACGAAGATTTGGCATCCGTGGTCTATAAACAGAGGAAAAACATAAAGTCTAAACACAGGAGTCTGGCTGAGTCTGGTCAACTGCTCTGTGTGCTTGCCCTGTGACATCCCTTTGAGAAAAGCTCAAATTACATTGAATCTGTGAGTAAGCTGATGGCATGCAAACCAAGGAATGAAGAAATCTTGCAAGACAGTTCTGTTTTCCAGGGCCACGTTTCCCAAACAGTGGGAAGAGCAAGCCTCGTGACCAGATGGGTGGGCCTGGAATGCTGGCTGCCCTGACCAGGCCCTGCAGGGAGAATCCTGGTCTCAGAGCAGTGAGGGCCAGACTACTCTCTCTCTCTCTGGAAAACAACCCCACCCAGTGAACAAAACAGCCAGCCATTCCCCCCCAAAAAGGAGCCCGGTACATTGGGCCCCTCTCCCCAGTCAGAAGCTGAACTGGCACCAGAGGTGGGTGCACCCCCGCCCTTCAGGAATATCTCTGTGGTGGCAGTCATCACGGGTTTGGCTACTGAGTGGAGCAGAGACATTTCTTCCTGGGTTTTGTTCCTGTCACAGACACAAAGCAGGGACATTCTTCTGTTCTCTCATCCAGACCCCAGGAAGCAGTGGGTAAGGGAGCCGGGGATGGGAATTTAAAACCGAGGCTCAGGATGACCACCATGTTGCAAGCAGCTGCTAACAGGCAGAGGCTGTCTGAAGTCCTGATGACCTTTCCCATCAACAATCACAAGAACCCAAGTGTCCGCAGGATGGAGGAGAAGGCAGTGGCTCAAAACCTGATTTTGGTGACCCGAGGTCCCACAGCAGGAGTTCCAGGGCTGAGTTCATGCCTGCCTTCTTTCTCCTGCCCTCGGAGACAAGCTGTGAGTCTGTGATGGAGTGACCAGCAAGAAAGAAGTAGCCAGCCATGGCCTGGCACCAAAAAGGAAGGAAAGCTTTTAGTGTGACGGATTTTGATTTGAAAACGTTCAAGCTGGTGTGATTTGCCGGAGAGGTTTTTTTTTTCCCCTTAATGCATTACATTCTGAATTCAATGCCCTGGAAGATATTGAATAGACAGGACAAAATCCATTAGGCTTGTTGATTTATAGCTTTTCAGCATTTAGAAGGAGCCACTCTCGATGTGAAATTGGTCGCACGCCGCAGCCCTTTTAAGAAATTTATTCTCGTATTGCCAGTAAGTGATTTATGCTATGCTTCCATGATTGCCTCTTTTTTTGGAAAGAGGGAGGAAAATATTAACACAAAGCAAATTCAATGTCCAGTGTCATCGTGAATCACGTCCAAGGCCCCCAGCCCATCAGCTGCACACCTACCGGGCTGCATTTTATCCACTGACCTGCAAAGGCTATAGAGGCTGCAAGTTGGGGTCCATCTACTAAGGTGCAGTCTCTGTAGCTGACAGGAGGGGAGCTGCTGGGGTGAAACAGGAGACAGCTGGAATCACTCCTTATTATCCGTTGCTCTGGCAGCAGGCCTTCCTGGGTTGTTAGATTAGGCCCTGCTCCTCCCTCCCAGCCCCAGGAGGAGAAGCCCCCCCACCCTGCCATTTCCCAGAGCAGTTACCCCATCCCTGCATTATCCCTGCTGCCCAGTGCTCTCCAATGGGAAGCATTTAGAAGAAATCAAGAGTATAACAAACAGCCTTCCTAACACATATACAGCAGGTGTTCCATAAATGCTTTCTTGAAATGATAGTTCACATGCAAGTAACCCGATGAGCAGGGCCTGGTTCAGGATGGAGCCTTGAGCCATGGCCAGAGAAACACCTTTAGAGTTGTGTGGATCAAGTCCTATGTTCCTCTTACTCCACGTGTGCTAGAACGACATTCTGGCATGGAAGATTTAAGACACTTCATAAAGAAATTCTGCACGAATGGGTTTAGAAATCCTGAGTTTAATCATAAGAGCCAGATTGCTTTAGCATAACTCATCCTAAACACATGGAGCTAACTGCTTTACCGAACAATCAACGAACACAAAATTGCTTTATTTTGCTCATCAATGTCCAACTCCTTAAACGTCCTATTCTGATTCTGTGTCTCTTTGGCCACCCAGGATTATTTTTAAGAATGAAATCAGTCTTGTCTAATCCACTTGGATCCGCTTCATTTCGCGCCCTGACCGCCTGCCTGCAGCGCCAGGGCTCCAGCCTCAGAGGTGGCGAGGGGAACTGCCCTCTGCTCTCACGCCTTCTCCTGCTGGCCCCTCCTCCAGCAAGCTCTGAAGGGGAGGAACTCAGAGGAGGCAAACTTCTTCACTCAGCCAGGGCTGCTGCGGCCATCTCTGCTGGTGGGGGCTTCTCTGGAAGCTTCTGCAGGGGCTCCCACCCACAACGTCCAGTGCAGCAGGGCGCTGGGCCTGGCCCACTCAGTCCCCACCTCATGTCTTGCTCCCAGGGTCTGTTTCCCAGCCCCTGGCTTCTGAAACAGACAAAAGGACTGGAATACAGCCACCTCCTAGTGAGTCCCTCGACCCACCAGAAACACTCACTTCTTGGTCAGAGAGCAGTGACTCTGGGGTGGACCCCATCAGCGGCCATTTCAAGTGGTCTGCAATGATAAGAAAATACGGACTTGCAGGGTGGCTCAGAAAGGGCATTGGCTCCACCCTCTCCCAAGCTCAGGGTAAAATCATCTCATTCTTTCATGAAAAGTGTAAGGCTGGCAACCATGTTCATGGAGGAGAGCCAAAAGTCAGAAAGCACAACATAAAGGTCCATCCACAAGCACTTTCCTGTTGTTCTGGAGCTCAGCCAGGGATTCAGAGGCGGCACTGGAACTCTGAGACAGGCTGGGCTCGGGTTACCTCTTCCTGCTCCTCAGTCTCTCCTGGCCCTGAGTAAGGTGACCAGATCAGACGCAGCTCATTTTGAAGGCACCTCATTAGAGACCCGTGAGGGCAGTCACAATTTATTATTGTTATTTATTACGTAAAAGAGAATCATATAGCTGGGTGCATTTGGCGAACATCCGTAATCCCAGCAGCTTGAGAGGCTGAGGCAGGAGGATTGCAAGTTCATAGCCAGCCTCAGAAAAAGTGAGGCACTAAGCAACTCAGTGAGACCATCTCTAAATAAAATACAAAATAGGGCTGGGGATGGGGCTCAGTGGTTGAGTGCCTCTGAGTTCAACCCCTGGTAGTCAGAGAGAGAGAGAGAGAGAGAGAAAGGAACACAGTGATGCAAAAACAAAACAAAACAGAAAGTGTGGAGGTGAACTTGAGCTTCCAGAACAGACCTCAAAGAGTTAAGTCTTCTCATTCTTAGATGCTCTTGAATATTCTTGAGTGCATCTGGTCACAGTTTGCTCTATGATGGCCGGTACAGTGGCACACACCTGCAGCCCCAGTTACTCGGGAGGCCGAGTGTTGTGAGGTGCTGTGTCGTTAACAGACAAACCACGTTTGGGTCTCTCCACAGTGTTATTTTTAAATAAGAATAAATTCACAGGTGACACCACTTTCATCAGTGACAGTTCACTGAATACCTGTGGGTCACTTTATAGTCATAGGCCAGGCAATCACAGGTTCTTTTATTCCAGCCTTAATTTCTAATATGTGTAACACTCAAGTCACACGGACTTCACACAGTGATGTATAAATAGGTCACAGAAGACTAAGAAAGGGTTGAAGTGGCTGTGGGGTTACAGATGCCGTGCCAAGAGCCCAGGCAGAGGGAGACAGGGATGCAGGGTCAGAGTCACTGCAGCTGGTCACATAAGGATCTTAATGGACCAGATCCAGAGTTGTCAAAGCAGAGGTTCCGGGCTGGACAGTTTCCATTTCAGAGGGTTAGCTTGGAGGTAGCCGTGCGTGGTCATCACAGGCAGGAGAAACTATACTTGGCTGAAGCCCAATAGGGACAGACAATCAAGGGTTTTCTCACTGTGGCATTTTCCTGGGGAAGGCCCCTGCTGAGTGACCAGGTGACAGAGTTAAAGTGTCATCATGTTCAGACTTAGGGGGCTCCTCTTTTTGTAGGTCTTGAGTGAGAGGTACTCATCTGGTGAGGTCAATAAGTTTCTGTGTCTGCTGTTCCAGGCTTGATGAGGGATGTCCACACGTCCAGATATACCTTGATTTTGTTAGAATTGCCACATGTAAGTCATTTATTATTTGTCCCTATGGTGCTGCCAGGCAAATGGTGATTATTTACTTGTACAAACAAGGTAGGAAGTCATTCTACCTCGGCTTGAGGATGAAGCTCAGTGGTAGAGCACCCTGGGTTCTACCCAGCACCACCACCAAAAAAAAAAAAAAAAAAAAGATTTGTTCTATGAAATCCCAGTAATGAAAAATTCTGTGTTCCTTTAATAATAAAGAGCAAAACACCCCCAAAACTCACAAACAGAAGCAGCCCAATATCTAGTGTTCTGTGTTAGGATCCATCCTTTTCTAAGAGAGGGGCCTCAAGGAGAGGTGGGCTACCCCTGCAGAATGGTCTAGAATGGACTGGCTGTCTCACCCCACCGTTGGTACAGCCTCAAGTCTGGTATCTGGACAATCACAGCAAGGGCTTGTGACCCAGCTGGGCTAATGAGACACAGCAGAGACTTGCTGGAGGAGAGTCTCTCCTGGTGTGTTGTGTAGACACAAGCTTTGGGACTGCTGGGACAGTGCTGCCACCATGGCAGCAGCCAGCTGGAGATGTCACACTGATGCTGGGGAGGCAGAGCTGAGAAACCAGGAGACTCTGGGGTGATAAAGCCACCAGGGAGCCATTACCCAGCTGCCTCTGGAGCTGCCCGCTCCAAGCAGGTGGCCTGATAATGTGCTGTGACAGCACTTCCAGCACTTTCTAGCGAGAGCAACCAAACTTTAATTACACAAACAGCCACTACTGAAGGTAGAGGGGGCACTGCTGAAAATCACGCCAGGATTGTCTCAGATCAGCAGGAATGCACGGCCACTGTGGCCTTCACAGATAGGAACCACAGTGGTCTCCAAATGGATCACCCTAAGGTGAAGAAAAGTAAAATCAGAGTCAGTCAAAGGAATAAAATCACCCAACTCAGGGCCCTTCCAATTCATTCTCTAAACTTTGCCAAGTGATGTTCGAAAACTTGGCTCTGATCATCTCCTGATCAGCCTAAAGCACCACTGAGGTGCCCCATCTCTGTAGGATAAAGCTCTGCCCTGTGTGGCCTGGCTCCTCCCCTGGCCCCTTCCTACACTGTTCCCCACTCACCTCCTCTGACTGACCATCCCCAGCAGCTCCTCCTCCACTCTAGTGCACATCCCTCAGGAATCCTGCCCTTCGTCCCTCCAGCCACCACTGGCTGGAGGGTCAGCCCCCTTGCCACTGAACCTCAAGATGCCATTCCTCCCCGGCTCCTCCTGATCCTCCTGGGTCCTCAGTGTGACCACATGTGAGTGGGGATTGTCTGTATCTTCCTTTGTGCTGTTAGCTCCTTACACGACAGCTGGCCACACAGAGAATCTGCAGACATGTCGATGCAGTGAACAAGTCCTAGGAACATAGATTAAGACTGCAGTGGAAATCCTGGAGAACCCATCTCTGTGGGTGGAATCTTCCCAGGTTCTCAAGGGTAGACCAGATGTCCCTCCTGACTCTCTTTGCCTTAGGAGCTACATTGTGTTCCTATAACCCTAAAGCTAATTTCCCCAGAGGGCTCAGTTTCAAAGACTGACCTGGGGTTGGGGAACTGGGCACTGGCAGAGGTCCCTTCAAACCACCAGATCTGATACAATTGCTCTCAGCTCAAGAAGAAAAGCATTTTGATATTTTTTCATCCAAAACCCTGAACTGAGGGGGTAATTTCTTCTTCTACTCTCCATTATTCAAAGGTCAATAAGTCTCTCCAATAATTACCTTCTCTGGTTTCTTGGGAGCCAGGATAAGTGAAGGTAAAAATCACTTCTTTTGTTACCTCTGTTTGCTAATAAGCTCCCTCCCCAAAGAAACCTCAATTTCTTTTGCGATAATGGTTTAAGAGTGCTAGACCAAAGCCAAGAGGAAACCCTTGCTACTTCTCACCTGAGTCTGTGGTCACCAGCCATCAGAAGTCTGTACTCTGTATTTTGCACTCTATGGAATTATTTTGTTGCAAATTCGCTTTTCCCTCCATAGTCTCATAACTCCTGCAGCTGTTCTGCTTCTCCATACAGCAGCTTCAACCCAGGTATCTCACCTTGTGAGACAGGCAGGGGGTGAAGGAAAAGGAGCTCAGAAAAGATAAAACTCAGGTCACGCTGAAGTAATGCCTTCTTCAATATTCTCAGAATAAGTTTTGATATCGTTGACAAAACCACTACAAAGACATTGTTCAGGACCCCTCACAAGAGGATTCACCACGTAAGGAAAAAAACTCATAAAATTCAGTACCTGTAAAATATTCATCCCTCTACGCGTTTTCTTTTATCAGGCAACATGAAACACACACTCTGTCACAACCCCCTTATGCTCTGAATTTGTAACTTCTAAAACGAGTACTAAATTTCTTCAGCATATCCCTAGGCCCCACCTTCCAAGGTCCTCCTAATTTCCATCTTCACTGTTCTACTTTAAACATGCATCATTATTTTGAACCTCCTGGAGCCCTTTTATAGACAGGACATGAATGATTAAAAAAAATTTTTTTTACAATATTCACTGTTTCCTTAATCTTATGAAACCACATTCTCTTAAAAGAATAGTTCAGCATCACATTAAAAAATAATAATCCCCGAGCCTGGAAAAACTAAACTCTTGCTATGAATACCTTCAGGTCTGTTCTGCAGCAAACTCAGTTTCTTGTCACTTAATTTCCTCCAACCGTGGGTTTTTCCCTCCTGGGCTAAATCTGCATATGAATGCTCTACCACTGAGCCCTACCTGCCTGCCTGTGCTGAATCTGTCATTGGGGCTCAATCCTTGGAGGTTTTCTTCAGGCACCAAGAAAGCCAATCCTATGGAGCCTGGCAAGCTTTTCCCGTTTGGGTTTGCATGAATATTTCACAGGAGAACGCTGGATATCCTTCAAAAAGGAGACCCAGGACTCAAAATTGGAGGAAGGACATCTTGCTCCCAATACCACGGAACAACATTCCCAAGGACATCTCTGCCTTGGGAAGCTTCCATTCACTTCAGGAACAAGCACCATGCTGACGTTTCCCTCCCTTCATTGGAACTGATTTTACTCACACTTCTGACACCAAATATGTGGGCTTTTTCCTTATACCAACCAATTCCCCAATTCTCCAGACACCAACTGGGTCTCCTACAATTCAATTCAACTGCGATATTAACTACTGGAGTTATCACAGATCCCATAGGTTGAGGGCTCTGTCCCAAAAAGCCGCTCCCACTCTGACACCAGGTGTAAGTCCAGGCCACCTGTACTTCTGATCAGCTGGCTATGAAGTCAGGGAGGTTTCCACAGCCCCTTCCTCAGTTCCATGATTTGCTAGAACAAATTATACAACTCAGCAAAGTGCTTCACTTATGATTACCAGTTTATTATAAAAGATGCAACTCAGAAACAACAAATGGAAGGATGCAGAGGGCAAGGTATGGGGGCAGGGGCAGATTTTCCATGGCCTCTCCAAGGGCTCTCTATGTGTTTACCAGTGGGAAGCTCCTCAGGCCTGCCTTTTAGCAGTTTCCATGGGCATGTTTGATTAACTCCATGTGCAGCCCTTTCCCCTTTCCAAAGTCCCAGGGATGGGGCTGAAAGTTCCGACCTCTAATTAATCTCATGGCTAGTCTTTCTCAAATGAGTAACATCAACAATGGTTGGTAAGAATTCAAGCAGCGGGTCCACCAGCTACCTAGGGGATCCTCTGCCAAGAGTTATCTCATTAGCTTACAAAAGCATTATTTTATCACTCAGGGAATTCCAAGGTTTTTAGGAACTCTAAATGAGGCGCTCGGACAAAGACAAATATATGCTTTTTATTGTCACACTTTGGGACAAGGTCCAGACCTCCCACCTGCTGATCATCGTTGGGTGAGGGAGGTCTTTCAATCTGTGGAAGTGTCTGCAGCTGATTAGAGACATGCCACATTGTACCCCATCATTTCTTGACAGTCTTGCCTCCTAGTTTTTAAGTAGTCATCAGTTATCAAGCCATAGGAGCACAGGAAGATGGAGTGCATTCAATCAACTTGTTATAATCAAACATTGGAATTGACACAGCACTCTGATGTATAATCACCCACACTCTTTCAGTCCTACTGGATGGTGAGCTTCATGAAGACAAAGTGTGTCTTCTCATCATTCACAACAATGCACATGGCACCTTGCAAATTGGATGTGCTCAATATGCGTTTGCTAGAAAAAGAATCATGGTAATCAACAGAAATAATCATCGCTTCTCAAATACTATGTGACTATAATTGGTATTATTTTCCCACTATAAAACCAAGTGGGGGGTTGTAGCTCAGTTTATAGTATTTGCCTCACATGCATAAGGCCCTGAGTTCAATTCCCAGCACCACACACACACACACACAAAAAAAAAAAAAAGTGTTTTTTTTCATTTTTATATCTGTAATAGTACAACCGTTGATAGATTTCCTGGTTTTGAATATAGGCTATCATACCCAGGTGCATGAATACATACACACACTGACTTGGTAAAAGATAAGCCTCTTTAATACCTTTCCCCAGCATGGGGGGTTCCAGGCCATCTCATAACTCCCTTTTTAAAAGGCCTGAAATGAAACCCCTTAGCCTTGCCCTGCCCACCTCCTTATTCTACAGAACCATTTTATGCAGACTCTGAGCCCTATTTCCTGGCTTCAAATCTGTCTCCTTCAACTATTGACTGTGACCTTGGGCAAGTTAACCTACCTGTTATCCAGTTAGTTTCCTTCTCTGTAAAGTGAGGACAATCCTAGTATTTCTCAGTGATAGTTTACAAAACAGCCACACACTCTTCTTCTGCTTATGGAATATCTCTTCATTCCAATTTGCACACTTCCTTCGACACCACTGGCCCACGCTGACCCTGGGCTTGGCTTTGTGCCTCATGTGGCCAACAGGATAGTAGCAATTTGGAGCAAGTGGACACTGGAGAGAACCCCACCACTGGGGTTGGCCCCCTGGCTGCCTCAGAACCCTGAGGCCACCAGCAAGGTCAGGCTACTCAACGAGAAGATGAGAGACCACTGGGAGAGAAGACCCAGTCATCCCGGCCACCCGCTGATGCCATCATATGCCAGCCAATCCCCTGTCGACCTGCCACAGGTGAATTTATTCTAATGCTAAAAAACAACTATCCCAAGGGGCAGAGCAAAGGCAAAGTCACATTCTCTTTCAGACCCACGGCTACTACGGCAGCTAACCATGTCATACTGTCAGAGTCCCTCTTGGATTCCTACCACCCATTATTGATGTCACTAATTTGAAAATTAATCGTGTTTCACCTCCATGTCAACTGGAGGCCACCCCATGCTTCAGGCTTGCTCCCCTGTCCCAGGGTCGTATGTGTTACATTTCTCCTCATTACCTGGAGCTCTGAAATCCTGATTTTTAAAAATCAATTCTGCTTATGGAATATCTCTTCATTCCAATTTGCAGCACAGTGCCCTAATTGGCCATGACTCGGATAACCTCATTTTCCAAAATGCCTTAGACAAGGCTGCATTTGTAGCTGACTTTTACCAACAGTTTGAGGTCATGGAAAGGCCTAGATCATGGTATCTGAATCAAAAATCTGAAATTAAATCTGTATTAAATCTAAAATTGAAATCCCTCCTTTGGCCTTTTGTCCATTTCATCGAGGGTTTCTGTCTCACCAAAACACCCATATTTCTCCTGGATTCCATGTTGCCTGGTCTTCTGTCTCCCTTCTCTCCTCTCCTCCCCTCCTTTAATTAAACTTCTCTCTCCCACACTCAAATTTCTCCTACCCTTTTTTCATGGCCTTCTTCCAAACTGTTGAAACCTCGCCTCCCAACCAGAGTGACCCATCAAGGTATTTTCAGATGTTATCTGTTTTCTACAACAAATATGATGTCATGGAACAGTCCAGAAGCACTCTTATCTGTTCCCCCTCAAGATTAGATTGTACCTGATTCCTCGCTTCAGTCCCAGAGCCACAGATGGAGTTGCTGAGGTTTGCTTAGAATGTCCTCGTGCCCGGCCGGCAGACACTGCCTCCTAAAAGAGACTCGCCTTACTGGGTGCCTCTGGACATTTTAGAGAGGCACAGCTGACAGGGGCTTCAAGCAGGTTTCAAGATCTTCCTGCCTGTCCACCAGCGGGCCTACACTTTGCCCTTGGTTATTTTTCTTGGTGAAGATGAAGGCGTGGACAAGAGATGTCCTCTTGCCTACTAATCTTCAAGCCTCCTCTGAAGGCATTCTTTAAAATACTTTATTACAAACCCGAGTTAAAACCTTCAATTGCCCCCATCTTCACCAAGCCTTGAGCTATCTGCAGTCAAGGGTAGCTGAGCCCCAGCACCACCATGCTGAAGTTGGAGGGAGGTTCAAAGCCCAGCAACCCTGCATCCTGGTCTTCTGCAAAACCTTTTCCTTCTCTGCTTTTCTGCTTTTGTTGGAGGCACTCTTAAGGAGGTCATGTAGAGTACTGACTGATGGGAACTGGGGCTGGAATTGATGGAGACAGACTTCCCATCAGTGGGGAATAAAGTGTTGGGCAATAATGGGTGCTAGCAAAATTAGCAGTGACTCAGCGTAAAACACAGCTGCATTCCCAAGTCATTGCTTGCTTAAAATAAATCCACCAAAGCAAAGGTTTTACAGCTCAAAAAAAGATTTAAACAAAAGTTTCAATTAAGGCTTAAACATTAAAAATTAAACCATGAAAGGATAAAAAGAAATGTAATGGAATCTTTAAGTAGCTGAGAATGAGGAAGATCTTCTAAGCATAACCTTGCTACCTCAGCCCATGTTCAACGCAGAGGAACCACACAGTAAGCTAAGCGAAGGATGCAGAGACAAAGGACCACGTGGGATGCAGGATTCTGGAATATCTATCTGCAGACATAGAAAAACAGGTGGGTGGTTGCCTGGGGCTGAGGTGGGCATGGGGGCGGGGACTTGGTGAGGAGGGAGGCGTGCATACTGGGTGGGGTTTTTTTTTGAGAAATAAAAATATTGTAAAATTGAATGTGGTAACAGGTGCATAACTCCATTAACACACTAAAAGAAATTGAATTGTACATTTTAAATGGGTAAACAGAATGGCTCGTGAATTTTATCTCAATAAAACTATTGTTTTAAAAAGAAGAATGGAGCTGGGAGTGGTGGCCCCCACTTGAATCACAGGGACTCAGAAGGCCGATGTGGTTCAAGACCAGCTTGGGCAATTTAGCAAGACCCTGACTCAAATTTAAAACTAAAAAAGACTGGGATGTAGCTTGGTGGCAAAACATCCCTGGGTTCAATTCCCAGTACCAAAAAAAAAAAAAAAAAAAAAAAAAATTTTTTTTTAAAGAGAAGGAGGAGGAAGAGGAAGAAGAAGAGAATAATCCAGGGATGTATACCAAATTATCAATAGCTGAAGGCAGGAAGAAGAAAAGAAAGAAAGAGGGAGAGAAGAGGGAGGGAGAAGGCAGAACCTGCTTCTTTCCCTAAGACGCCAGAGGGGGAAGCTGTGACCTGAGGCTGCTCAAGTCGCTCTGATGACTCCTTATTTATTACGCTGAGGAACAAGTTCCCTTATGAAAGGGAAGTGACCACAACACTCAGAGCCACCAAGAGATCTTTATTACAGCAGTGCAACAGAGGAGAAAAGAGAGAAAGAGAAGGGAGAGTGAGAGAGAGTGCGCAAGAGAGAGACAGAGAAAGGAAGAGAGTGAGAGAGAGAGAGAGAGAGAGAGAGAGAGAGGGGCCCGGCAGGAGGGAGTTTTTATAGCCCACATCTAATGGGGTCTCTGGGTCTGCAAGCTGCCTTGTTGGCACACAAGGGGGTTAAGTGCTCGGCCTTGAGCAGGGGGCTGAGTGTTCAGCCTTGAGCGGGGGCTGGGGCGTTTGGGCTTGAAGCAAACAGGTGATAAAGAGCCACACAGAGGGTTTGAGAGGCCAGGTCATCCTGCAGCTGACTTTGTTTGGCCTGCCCTGCAGACAGCTTACTCAGCCTGTGCTGCACCTAACACCTTACCTCAGTTTTTGCATGAGATTAGGAGATTCGATTAGTTTCCAGGGTAAATTCACAAAGCTCTACCATGTTGGCTGAGCATGAGTTTCCTACTTGGGAAACATCCCAGCTTGGCCTCCTGGGTTTCGTCCAGCTTGATCAAGTGTGAGATTTGGGGATGGTCCTCATTCAGTTCAGAACCCTCTGTCCCTCTTCTAGGTGTAAGAACAACCTGCAGGATTGACCATAGAAATCCATTAAAGATTCCATTCCCCACTCAGAGAATCTCTCCTGCGTCCTGTGTTTGGGAACTTCCAGCTCAGTGCCCAGCTACATGTCCTCATGGGAACTCTGTCCTGTGGCTGGCAATCACCAAGGTGACCCTGACCTCACAGAGCTCACAGCATGGAGGAGAATCGTAGGATGGCCTGGCAGTGTCAGGTGGGAAAGCAGGCACCCAGCCACCAAAGCCTCCAGGGCCAAGGTGGACAGTTCAGACCTCCTCCCATGTCCAGGGGACAAGGAAGGGCCCTGCTGAGGGGTTCCAAGCAGAAAAGTGCTGTTGGTATTTGAAATGACCATCCCGACTCCTGGGTGAGATGGTTTGGAGCAAGGTGCGTGGAAGGTGTCAGGTCAATGGAGGTGGCTGAGGAGCAAAGTACCAAGCAGTCCACACACAGAGAGAAACACCAATCAGGTGCTGACCGAACCGCCTGTCAATTAGCAGGTCTCCTGGCCAATCGTGGATCTTAGCCAGCTCCCCTACCCCCCCCACCCACCCCCCACCCCCCGCCAACCCCAGTAGGACAAGGGACTCTAAAAACCCCTTTTCCTGTCCCAAGCCCTCCCTTCCTGCCCTAAGCCCAATAAAAATTCCAGTCCTGTGGAGCCCCACACACTTTTCCTCAGACCCACCCTGTTGGTCGGAGGGTCTTGCCCGGAAGCAAAATCTCAACAAAGCCATGTCCAGCAGCCTTTTTAAACCTGCCTCCTCCTGGTCACTGCTGCCTGACCTTACAGAAGGCAGTGAGGAGCCTGCCTGGAAGTTCAGCAGTGAGATCAGACTGCACAGGGACAGGCAGACCCTCCATATTCAACAGCTGTTGGCCCCCAGCCCCTCTCACAAGAGCACAGGGCTTCACACAGCTGCTCTTGGAGAGCACGGCACCTCCTAATGCTAAACAGCACTGTTTACCCAGCATTCTAACTGCCGGACACCTGGGTCTCCTGTTCAACCCCTTTTTAAAAATTTTTGGTGTTTATTCATTTATTTTATCCACAGACTTACTGAGGTATATTTGACAAATAAAACTTGCATATACTTAAGGTGAACAATGTGATGCTTTGGTAAATGTCTACACTGAGGAATGATGACCACAATCATGTAGTAAGAACCCATAAGATCAATGCCTTAGCAAATTTCAAGTATGCAATTTGGTGTTAGCCATAGTCACCAGGATGGGCACTACAGAACTTACCCTTTGTCCCCTCAACCAATAGCTCCCATTTCCTCCACCCACTGATCCCCTGGCAGACACTACTCTACTCTCTGCTTCTGTGAGATTGACAGTTTTAGATTCCAGATTTTGGAATACTTCTCTTTGTTTGCCTAGCATAATGTCCTCCAGCTTCTTCTACATTTTCAAAAATAGCAGGATTCCCTTCTTTTGGAAGGCTGAACAATATTCCATATTTTCTTTATCCACTCATCCGTTGATGGATAGTTTATTTCCATATCTTGGGTATTGTGAACATGCCGTAATGAACATGAAGTAGATACCTCTTTGAGATACTGATTCCTTTGTCTATGTATCCAGAAGTGGGATTGTCGAACACAAGATAGCTCTGGTTTTTATTTTTGTGAGGAACCTTCATACTGATTTTCATAATGGCTGTAACAATTTACCTACCCAGCAACAAGGTACAAGCTCCCTTGCTCTGTATCCATACCAGCATTTGTTATTTTTGTCTTTTTGATAGTGGCCATCCTGGCCGGGATGAGGTGGTTTGGATTCCATTCCCTAATGACTAGTGATGCCGAGCTCTCTTGCATATGCCCACTGGACTTTTGTATGTCTTCTTTTTAAAATGCCTGTGAGGCTCTTGCAGGGTGAGACAGGGCCTTGTTAACCAGAAGTAAATCGGGGTACTGTGGGTTAACTAAAAAAGAAGAAAGAAAAGAAAAGAAAAGCAGGTGCTCACTGCAGCGGGCAGTCGAGCTCCCGTGTTTTAAAACAGTTTTGCAGTTCTCGAGTTTTCCTGGGCCCTCAGGGTGGGGGCATTTCGGTTCCATACCCTTCCCAGGGCTGTTAGAGCTTCCTCTGAGATGTGCATCCATGAGAAACAGGCTGGCCCCCGCCATTCCAGGGCTTCCTTGAAGCACTTAGACAGACAGTGCCTTGAGGTAGAGCTTCCTCCTTCCAAGGCCACCTGAGGGGACACAGAACATTTCCCAAGCTCAGGTAGTCCCAGAACGTCATTTCCTGACTCCTCCATGGAGTTAGAAAAACTGGAGGAGATGGGGGCATCCAGTGGAAGGTCAAGCCCTTCTCTGTCACCCCAGGTTAACCTTCTAGTTGACTGTGGCTTGTCCTAGGAGGCCCTCTCTTTGCCTTGCAGGCCAGAACATATGGCTGTTAGAACCATGGGTGACCTCTAAGTTTTTCGATAGGCTCAGAAAGGGAGGGCTCACTTACCCTCCCCAAGTCTCCCCAGCAAGAGTGAGATGGTTCCTGCTTCCAAAGGGGACTTGTAATATTTCAGAAGCTCAGCTTTTATGGGTCCCAGGATAACACTGTGACAGCCCAGGATCAGCTTATGTCTTTAAGATAACATTCCCGATCACCTTCATCAGATTTGACACTCCAGGTGAACAGAGAAACTCCTCTGTGTCATGTGACAGAAACCACAACGATTACCCTTGGTAAGAATGATAAACACTGATGAACAGCAACAGTGATGGTGACCATGACGACCATCATCAAGCCACGAACAGCAACAATTTTAAGGGTGATAATATTCCACTAAGGTGATGGGAAATAAATACACACATAAAACCTCAGCCAGGTGACCTCCAGGGGTCAGGATGACATTTGGTATGGGGATTATTTTTATGTGTTCCCTTCAGTGATTTCCTCCTTCTCTGCAGTGAGCCTATGTAACTGCACTAATTGGAGAGGAAAGCTGTATTTTCAGAAACCATCAAAAATTATTTGCTCCACTGCATATTATTCAAAGAAAATAATTAGCACTCTTACGAATTTTTGAACTGGATTCTAACTCCAGCAGATCAGCTGAGACCTGCCAGCAGGTTGAGGGTTATCCTGTGACAAGTCAGGGAAGAGCATGGTTCAAGTGGAGTCCAGAGGGACACATAGTGATTGCCAGAGTCCTGCCATGTCCCCACCCCCATCCTGTACTGACAAACTAACCGGAGAGTGCCCGGCAACGAGGCTGGCCCTTGAGGTGAATGTCCTGGGAGGTCTAAAGTCCCAAAGGAAATGATGAAAGTTGAACCCTGGGGTTTGCAAGTCTCTGCCTAGCTCGGCTCCCGCAGAGGCACCCAGTCAGCCATGACCTGGGCTCTCAAAGGGCTGGGCCTGTGACTGCTCTGTCAGAGCCAGGAACACACCACCAGAGTCTTGCAAGGTTCTAGGGAAGCTGTCTGGTGAGAGCGCAGGCACATTCGGTGTTTTACTGGGAGGTTAAGACATGGCTTTTGTTAAGCAGCATGGTTTCACAGAAAGGCACTGTCTGGATAGCTCTGCTTTACACAATATTATTCAGTCGATGTCAACATGCAAACAAGGGATGGGAAATTCCAAGTGGTTCATAATTCAGTGTGTGAAGGTTGAACTCTCTCTCCATGCACCCCGTATCGCCCAGCTCCAGAGGGCACCCTTCACCTTGTTTTCTGGTTGTCTAGTGCCTCAGGGCTCCCTCCACATAGAATCCAGGCGCTGGAGCCCCCAGAGTTGGAGAGCCCGTGGGCCCAACCTCTTCCTACTGGGCAGGGGGCCGGTGTTGGTGAGCAGGCCTCCACTCAGAAGCCCTAGCACTTTCCCTCACATCTCGTTGAAGCAGGTCACTCGCCTGGTGCTGAGTCACTGGCAAGCAGAATGGAACTCAAGTACAATGTGGCTTGTCAGGATTCAGACCCCAGTACTGGAGTGGGGTCCTGTCCCTGCCTGGAGCACACGTCAGGAAGTGCAAAGAGGGGAGTGGAGCAGGCTGGGTTCCCAACAGCTCGGCCACACTTGCTTCTAATCATCAGTTTCCAAAAGGATGGGTGTCCAGGACACTGGGGCACGCTCAATCAACAGGAGAACAATCAACAGGAGAACAAAGACAGCAACTGCTGGAGAAGAGAATTTACAACTGCTCTGGCTCCCACAAAGCTGAGTCTCTGCCGCGCCCGCCCGCTTAACACTTCCTTTGGCCGCTCCATGTCCTGAATGCAGGGGCGACTTGGCAAGGACACAGGCCTTCAAATTAGATGTGCCTAGAGTCTGGGCTTTGCCAATAGCTTTATGACCTTGCAGAGATTACTCAATGGCCCTAAGCTTCAGTTTTAAAATGGAGATAATAAATAGCTACTTTGTAAGATTTCTGTGAAGATTGTTTTCTAATCACATAAAGTATCTAGCACAAAAGAGGCAATCAGTGATTCTTAAACTCCAGTTGTCCTTAAGAGCCTCCAAGAATCTAGGTAAACATGCAGATTCCTGGGCCTCACACTCAGGAGGTGTGAGCCTAGGAATCTGCATTTTTAACAACTGCCCCCAGTGATTCTGACGTAAGTGAGTCACTGGCCACAGGTGGAGGTGCAGCCAGGTATTGCTGCTCCTACTGCTCTTGTCCTTGTGTAGCTTTTAGGAGAAATCCGAGCATGACAAATATCTACCACAATAAGATAATTCATCTTCATTTTATTTTTCTATCTATAATTACCTGCATTCCATTACAATAATTAAGTCTGCAGTTTTTGAGGTATGCCATGGGCTTCTTATACTGAATTCCCCCTGCACAAACCAGCCAAGCACAAGACATGGCGAGCCCTGGAGGAAGAAAGGCCTCCACCTCCACCTTTGCAGCCAAAATAAGACTCTTACTAAAATTACCAAAGCATCACCTTTGTGGCAGAGAAGCTCCTTCCAGCCTCCAGCCTAAACTAGTGAAGCACTGGCACACCCAGCTCCCTAATTCTGTCCATGGAATTGACTTCCTGCCTCTGGAAAGGAGCAGTGCAGGGAAGAGCAAAGGTCCCTCTCCTCCCTGCCCTCTCCCTACAACTGCGAGCTCCGAGGGCTCAGGAGGATGTAACAAGGTTTCTTTCCTCTCTCCAGCCTCTTCCCTCCAGCAATAAGGGCTCTAAGATCTCTGCTGCTATTATTGCAAAACTAGAATAGAAAACAATTTACAAAAGCTGTGACTTGGAAGAAAAGCACAGGAAAGAGAAAAGATGCTCCCGCCAGCCTGTGAGAGTTGAGAAGGACACGAAAGGAGGATGCCAAGGTTGAGAAAGGACAGGGAAAGTGTGTGCTGGGAAGAAAGTCATTATGGGTTGGGAGAGGGTTGAAAAGGAAGGGGCAGGAGACAAAGCGGCGGTCCATGGTTTATGAATGCACTGGCTCATCCTGCCTGCCTGAGACGGACTTGGCATAGTCAAGTTTATACAGAACTGTGGTCAGATGAGAGCAATTAACTGTTCTTTTCCAAAAGGATAAACCAAGGGCAAAACGAAATGTAATTAGATGGGAGGACCCTTGGTTGAAGGCCAGTGGCTCCCAAACCTGGCTGACTGTCAGACTCACGAAGTCTGGTTAAGACCCCAACTCCCAGCACCACCCGCCTCCATCGCCATCTGCTCAATGGAGTAATCAGTTTCAGGAAGTTATTCTTTCTGCTAAATGGAAAGCAACGTAAACAATCAGGTAGATGTGGGAGCTCGCTGCTCTAGAGATTCCCCAGGGTTCCAGACTGATGGCCTTCTGGGGCAATGGCGTTCCTGCTGTAGATTTGTCAGAGTTGAATGCATCGTGCATTTTTCTTTTCTTTCTTTCTCTACTCACTCTCTCTCTCTCTCTCTCTCTCTCTCTCTCTCTCTCTCTCTCTCTCTCTCCACCCCCCCCTGCAGTGCTAGGGATCAAGCCCTCAAGCCTGCTGGGCAAGCACTTTACTAAGTTAATGCATTTTTCTAAAGTGCGATAATCACATTTGTAAAGCCCTTAATCCTCACAGCCAGGACCACTTAAGGATTTGCCCAGATGCTAGGATTCTGATTTGGGGACCCCCTTAGCACATCAAACATACTAGCATATACCCATATCCCATCTAAATAGAATTTTATACCATTTTGAATCTTTTTGTTTTGCTCTCAGTGTCTCATTTAACTTAGGGTTCACATTCATTTCTTGGAGACCATATGGATACTCAGGAATTTTTGCAAAGTGAAAGAAAAACCCACAAATAATTTGCCAATGTAATGAAAGCTTTGTGAACACCAAATTTAGCAGCTGAGGAGTGAACCTATTATGTTGTATTTTTCGGACATTTAGTTAAATGCTTATTGGTGTTGACTTCAAGCTTTATTTTTATTTTGGATTTAATTATTTGTTTTCGGTCTCCATAACTTTAGAAGCTTCTGTACAAGCCTAAGGCACCACACGAGTCCTGTCTAATGGCCCAAACAGCCCTGCCCCGGAAGACAATGAGAGTTATTTTGGAGATGAGAGGATCATCAGAGTTGATTTCAGAGGTGTACGGCTTGTACACAAGATGAGCTTGTGAACAGAGACTTCAAAGACCTAGTGTAGGCCAGGTGTGGTGGCGTATGCCTGTGATCCCAGCTACTTAGGAGACTGAGGCAGAGGGATGGCAATTCCAAGGCCAACCTGGGGAACCTAGCAAGACCCTGTTTCAAATTTAAAAAATAAAATAAAAAAGTCTGCTTCAGAAACTTTTCTTGGTCCCCTTCTCTACTATCCAACTTGATCAACTGTCCTAGTGCAAACCTTCCCCATATATTAAATGACATTGTATTGCTCCTTCTATGATTTGTTGAGCCAAGAAAAGAAGATTCCATCTTTCATTGCCCTGTCTGATTTTCACCCAGGAAAAGTTGACTTGGAAAGTCTGGCATTTCCATTCTGCCTGGGGTAACTTTAGTCTTAAATTTCACTTTCCCGGGCCAGGAATGAGCAAGGCACTGGAAGATCTCATGCTTTTCTTTTTTAAATAAAGCCAAAGACAATAACATGAACCATCTACTTAACAGGAAACACAAGTAAACCACAGTATCCCAAGAGCAGATGCCCCTCTTGGGTGAGATTAGGGAATTCTCCTGAACTTAGAACTTCTCCTGCCAGCTTCAATTAAAAATTTCCCTTTTCCCCTTATCCAACTATGTATCTGAAAGCAAGGAAATGAATACAGGAATGAATACAAGGAAATTATTTATGTAATATATCTTGTCATCTAGATATATTACATAAATAATTTGTTACTCTTCATTAAATTCCCTGGCCATGTAATTCTTGTTCTCCTGGACACATGAAAACAAGAAGATAGCTACAGAATCCAAAATTGGATTTTTTCTTAAAAAAAAGAAAAGAAAGAAAACCATTGAAAATGCAAATTTGCACAACAGGTAAGTAATGGGAGTCTGTATTCTACAGGATGCTGAGCACAAGGGAATTAACAGGTGTTGCTCCTGAGCTTCTGTCTCCAAGCAGAAGACACCAAGTGGTCCTTAAATATAAGAATCAAGGGCTCAGCTCTGTCCAATGGAGCAATCAGTTTCCAGGAAGTGATTCTTTCTGCTAAATGGAAAGCAACAAAACACCCTCCCAACCTTGGCTCAGGACAAGATACAGAGCCTGGAAAGGCCTGGTTAGAAAAAGGAAGGACTCTTTCCGGGTGGACACATGGTGAAGTGACACTTCCTCAGAGCTTTGGGAAGGAACCTGACTCCAGCGATTTCACTTAAGGAAGACTGTTGTTATTCCAAGCATGAACTCAGCAAGTCTGCTTCCTGAAACAAAGACTAAAACCACGTACAAAAAAGGAATGACCCAGCTGGGGATGTAGCTCAGTTGGTAGAGTACTTGACTCACATGCACAAGGCCCTGGGTTCAATCCCCAGCACCACACAGAAAAGTAAAACCCCAATATAGAACTGAAGAGGCCACAGGCTTCGATGTGACTGGGTGGCAGGGTGCTTTCCTCTCATGCATGAGACTCTGGGTTTGATCCCCAGCATGGAATCAAAATAAAAATTTTTTAAAAAAGAAGAAGAAGAGGAGGAGGAGGAGGCCACAGGGAACTGTCAAAAAAAAAAAAAAAAGAAAAAGAAAAGAAAAAAAGAAAAGTGTGTTTGTGCACATGCACAAACATTCTCCCTGAACACATAGAGATCAAGATCATTCTCTTAGCCTGCCTGAGCAAGCTGTGCCTTGCAAGGATAGTTGGTGTTTTTTAAAAAGCAGTCAAATAATCGAGACTTCCAGAGCATGGGGGAGATTCCAGTAATGGAATCTTGTGACCAGCTAGACTTCCTCACACTGTAAGCTGATCTCCAAATGACAAGGCAGCTTTGCTCCAGTCCCAAGCAGCACTTCAGCAACAAGTGTTACTGTAACAAAATTGCAATCAAGAATTGCTTGTAGGGACTGGGGATGTGGCTCACTAGTAAAGTGCTCACCTAGCATGCGCAAAGCACTGGGTTCAATTCTCAGCACCACATAACAAAATAAATAAATAAAATAAAGGTATTGTGTCCAACTACAACTAAAAAAATTTTAAAAAATAAAGAATTGCTTGTTGCAGAGTTTGGTTAAATATAAGGTTGATCATTGTGGATAAAAGAACAAAGTATTGGGATTGTATATAAAGCATACTAATGAAAAATACGAATGGTATAAAGCATACTGATGAGAAATATGAATCATGTTCATTAGTATTAATAACATAGAATAATGATATCAATCATAACTGACATTATTGAGCCCCTATTATGTATGAGGCACTCTGCCAAATAAGTAGGAAACATTACCATCATTAATCTTTACTAGATCTCTTTGAGATGTATACTTTATATCCATTTTCTAATTAGGAAACTGAGTCTCAGAGATGTGAAGTAATTTGCCCACAATCACCAACCAGTAAGAGGCAGAGTTGGGATTTGAACATAGGAAGTCTGAATCTAGAACTGTAGAACCAAACAAAAGTTTATGCTTTAAACCCAATTTATTTTATTCAATGAAACATTATCAGTCATTTAAATAATGTTATTAATCTGAATTTAATTGATTTTGTCATTTTGTTTTTATCTAATTTGAAATTTTATCTTGGTTTTATAATTGTGTTAGATCTACCAGTCCAATGATTCTATGTCTAGTTTCATATTTACTCATATTTAAGTAACAGAAAAATTAGGTCAACATTAGATATCTGTGAGAAATTTTTTTCTAAAAAAAAAATGTTTGTGCACATGCAATGGCACATGCCTGTAATCCCAGTCACTTTGGAGGCTGAAGCAGGAGGATCCCAGCCTCAGCAATGTAGCAAGGCCCTAAGCAACAAAATATAAAAGGGACTGGGGATGTGGCTCAGTAATTAAGCACCCTTGGGTTAAAACCCTAGAACAAACAAACAAACAAAAAAGTACATCTTCCTTATGTCTAATAAACACCAATATAAAATAAAACAACTTCCCCTTGCATAATTCAAATTTGTCTTTGTCCAATACTACACTTTTTAAAATATTTTTTTAGTTATAGGTGGACACAATACCTTTATTTTATTTCTTTTTTATGTGGTGCTGGGGATCAAACCCAGTGTCTCGTGCATGCTAGGCAAGTGCTCTACCATTGAGCCACATCCCCAGTATAACATTTTGAGCACCAAAGAATCTATCCTACAGCTGATAATTGGTTTCTCATTTTCATGTTCACAGAAGCTTTTCCTCCCGAATTCCATCCTGGATGGAATATTTTCAACACACTAATGTTTTATGACACTAGCAACTTCCTACAGGTTGGGCAGAGTTCTTCAGTTTCCATGAACCATAGTGTGGCTGTCTCTGGAATCTTCTCTCTCCCTCTTCAGATATGTCATCTCACTTACCACATCCCGAGGAGGTAGGCAGTGGAGACAGTTGGTCACACCTCATAGAGAATCTAAAGTGCGGAAAGGTTAACTAAAACTCACAAGAGCTCGTGCCACCCAGTGAATTTTATATACTCAAATGAATTTTGATTCAAAATTAGATTTCACATCTCCAAGAGAACTTGCATAATGATTCTGTGAAGCCATCAGATCAAGGGGTCTTGGCCCCATGCATGTCCGCTGTTCCCACCATTAGAGGGGAAGAGAGGTCAAGGTGCTGGGCAGTGGGGTGTGGCCAGAGTCTAGTTTGGCCTTTAGCTTTGAAAGTGACTAGCCTTAAGACCTTGGGGAAACTGCTTAACTTTTGTGGATCTTGACTTCTTCATCTATCAAGTGAGAACAGTGTAGGACCTAGCTTAGGGAGTCATTGAAATAATTAGATAAGATAACGCATGTGAAGGGCTTAGCACTGGCTTGAAGAGGCAGGGTGGTCACCATCAGTGGTGGCCATGCTGGATTTTCTGCTCTGTGTGGATGCAGGTTTCCGGGTACTGAAGGCGTTCAGCACTGACCCCACCCATATCTTAGAGGAAATCCTGCTGAGGTGAAAGTATAAGAACTGATGCTGAAAAGGAAATCAGTGGATAAATTCCACTTACCATGACATCAAAAAGAGTAAAATACTAAAGAATTGTACACTGAAAAGTATCAAATATTGATGAAAGAAATGAAAAATACAAATAAATGGAAAGATAGCCAGTGTTTGTGGATTAAAAGAGTCACCATTAAAATTTCCATGCTACCCTCAACAATATGCAAATTCAGAAATAGGAAAAAGGTCCTAAAATTCACACAGAAAACAAAAGACCATGAAGAGCCAGAGTGATCTTGAAAAAACGAAGCTAGAGACATCACACTTCCTGATCTCCAAACATATTACAAATCCCCAATAATTAGACCAGTATGGCACTGACATAAAGACAGACATATTGGCCCATGGGGCAGAAATATACCCACACCCACACGTGCATGCTCAACTGGAGTCCAGGAGAGTACTGAGAATTCACAATGGGGCAGGGAGTAGTGTTAGGAAAAACTGAATTCACAGTCAAAAGAGTGAGGTGTGCCCTTATCCTACACCATACACGAAAAACAACTCCAAATGGACTGAAGACTTAAATGTAAGATCTGCAGGTGTGAAGTCCCTAAAAGAAAACATAGAGGCATTGATTTTGATAAAGATTTCGTGGAATTGGCAGCAAAAGCAAAATTGGACAAGCAGGGCTACATAAAACTAAAATGCTTCTCCCAGCAGAGGAAATAATCAACAGAGTGAAAAGCAATCTAAAGAATGGGAGAAAAGCTGAGGAGGTGGCTCAGTGGTAGAGCACTTACCTAGTGTGTGTGAGACACTGGGTTTGATTCTCAGAACCACATAAAAATAAATAAAATAATGGTCCATTGACAACTAAAAAAAATTTTAAAATGGGAGAAAATATTTTCCCATCATATATCTGATAAGGGAATTAATTTCCAAAATATATAAGGCACTCTGTCCTATGGCTCAATGGTCAAAATTTAAAATATCAAATAACCCAATTAAAAATGAGCCAAGGACATTTATACACTATGGAGTATTACTCTGCATTAAAAAATGACAAAATCATAGAATTTGGAGGGAAATGGATGGCATTAGAGCAGATTATGCTAAGTGAAGCTAGTCAATCTTTGAAAAACAAATACCAAATGACTCCTTTGATATAAGGGGAGTTGCCGCAGGCTTCTCTCGGCCCCGGGCCCGAGCGAGCTGGCTGAGCCCCGTTCCTGCCGCTGCCTGCGGCACCCCTGCTGAGCGATTCCCTGCTGGGCTGTCAGTGCACGCCGGCTTGCAATCTTACAACCCGGTTGGGCACAAAAACACAAGCCAGTCAAACTGAGACAAAGTTTTATTTAGAGAGAGGCCGTGTGCGTCCCCTCCCAAGTGGGTCCACCACACGTGTGTTCTACCTGAGCCGGGGGGCTTCCCCTTCCCCCGGAACACCCTCCTACCATCCTTCCCAACCAATGGGAACTCTCCCATTACAAGAGTGACATGAGTAACCTGAGTCCTGAAATGGGCCCAGCTAAACAGCATGAGTCCAATTACCATATGAATGTGAATTGCTGGCTGGCAGTCACTAAACCCAAAGGTGCCTGTATCAATATTTTTGCTGTGGCTCCTAACATCTGCCCCCTTCTGTTTAAATAAACAACAGGCAAATGTGGCTAGGGACCGTGCCTGTTAGGTATGTCCAATTCACATATGGTTCTTACCCGTCATGGGAAAACTGACCTTATTGCGTCAGTCTCCTGGCTTAGGTTGATACCACTGTAACCGAATCATACCCGTCACTGACTACCGGTCCAGTATATAGCCATACCTGTGTAATAGGCCTATGCACCAGTGGGGGGGTGAGGTTCTTGCCTCACCTCTGTTGGCCCCCAAATTCAGACCATCACTAGCAGAAGGGAGAAAGACGCGGAATTGCCACGACACAGGGAGTAAACAAGGACAGGATAGGGACGAAGAGCTTGAGAAGAAGATTTACATTAAACAGGGATGAGAGGTGGGAGGGAAAGGGAGGGAGAAGGGAAATTGCAGGGAAATGGAAGGCGATCCTCAGGGTTATACAAAATGACATATAAGAGGAAAGGAGGGGTAAGACAAGACAATACAAATGGAAGAAATGATTTACAGTAGAAGGGGTAGAGAGAGAAAAGGGGAGGGGAGGGGAGGGGAGGGGGGATAGTAGAGAATAGGACAGACAGCAGAATACATCAGACACTAGAAAGGCAATATGTCAATCAATGGAAGGGTAACTGATGTGATACAGCAATTTGTATACGGGGTAAAAGTGGGAGTTCATAACCTAATTGAATCAAACCGTGTAATATGATGTATTAAGAACTATGTAATGTTTTGAACGACCAATAAAAAAAAATGGGCCAAGGACTTGAATAAACATTTCTCCATCTGACAGACCAGTGGTCAACAGGACTATGAAGAGATGCTAAGCTTTCTAATCATCAGGAAAATCGAAAATCAAAACCACAATGAAACATCAGCTCACACCTGTTAGTTCAGCTATTATCTTTAAAAATAAAAGATGATTAGTGGGACTGGGGTGGTAGCTCAATTGTAGAGTGCTTGCCTAGCATGTGTGAGGCACTGGGTTTGATCCTCAACACCACATAATAGGAAATAAAATGAAGGTATTGTGAAAAAAAAAGAGAAGATGATAAGTGTTGGAGAGGAAGTAGAGAAACTGGAACCCTATACACTGTGCAGCCACTATGGGAAGCAGGATGGAGTTTCTTCAAGAAATTACAAATAGAACTGCCATCTGATCTAGCGACTTAGTGTTAGCCAAGAGAACTGAAATCAGGATCTCAAAGAGATGTCAACACTCCATGCTCATCACAGCACAAGTCACCATAGCCAAGGTGTAGCAACAACCTAAATGTCAGATGGATGAATGGATAAAGAAAACGTGGCATATATGTAGAATGAAATACCATACAGCCATAAAAAACAAAGGGACCGGGCTGGGGTTGTAGCTCAGTGGTAAAGCACTTGCCTAGCTTGTGTGAGGCTCTGTGTTAGATTCTCAGCACCACATGTAAATAAATGAAAATAAAGGTCCATCAACAAATTGGCTAGACCCCCCTCAAACATCCCTTTTGCGGTTTTCAGGCTTATAAGGAGTGCCCTTGCAATTGTTTGGAGCTGATCAGGGGAACAGCTTTATGTTCTGGTCAACCGCCCCGGTGTGCTTCAATAAAGGCTTGATTCGATTATATGTGAGCGGTCTGGAAGTCAGTTTATGAAACCCTGGGATGAAGCTTTAACTATAACAGTGACAAAAAAAGAACCGATATGGATATATTGTCCCCGTGTCAGACTGGTATGGCTAACTATGGATTATTGTGTAGGATGCTTTCTGATTTAACTCAATGTGGCCTAAACAAGGGGATTTAGAAGTTCAGAGGTGAGACGCTTTAGGGTTAATCTAGCAACTCAAAAATGTCCAGGGTCGGGGAGGGGGCTGGGGTTGTGGCTCAGTGGTAGAGCGTTTGCCTCACACATGTGAGGCACTGGGTTCAATCCTCAGCATCACATAAATAATAATAATAATAAAATAAAATAAAGATATTTTTTAAAATGTCCAGGGTCCAAGTTGCATACATCCCTTCTATTGACCAGACTTGATGGACCACTTGGTCCCTGGTGACCCCCTTCACCGTCACAATACAGTTACCACAGATAAAACAGCCAGGACCAAGTCCAGAGAACCAGGCCTGTGTCTGTCTTCGCTCTCTATTTTCTAAGGAATAGGAAAACTTTTCAGAAGCCTCCAGACTCCTTCCAATGGCACATTAGCCAGAACTGGGCCATCTCCATTCCCCAAACAGTCCCTGGGTCCGGCATCATTGTTCAGAGTCATGGACATTCTGCACATAGGGCAGGTTATGGGAAGCTCAGAGGGGGCAGAGTTTGGCCAAAAACAAGGAAGAAGTTGGGGTGTTTCTTGGGTACTCAGCTAACAGTGCCTGCATTTATTGGACACCTTCTGTTTGGACAGAAAAGTGCTTCCTTGAAACTGGGTCTATACATGCATCACACCTGGTGCAAATGAGCATTCACACATGGCATCAAAGTGGCCATGGCCAGACCATGACTGGGCCCCTTGCCTCTGGGAAAAGGTTCCTGAGCGAGGGTCCTCTCTCCTCACTGCTCCTATCACAACCCCAAGGCATCAAATGCTCTAGTTGGAATAGCAGGGCAGGGAAGAAGGCAGCGTGCTGCCACCCAAGAAGGTTGACTTACTGCTAGGGACATGCTTTAGAGGGCGGTTCCTCAGTAGATTGTAACCCAAGATCACCGGAACTGAAAGGGCCCAGACAGGGATGGAGATAACCCTCGCCTTTGCCCGACACGCGGCATCTCCACTGGCTGGAATGTGCTCCAGTTCCGACTTCTGGAAGCTATTTTAGGAGGTGAAAGCATTTCTGGAAAGAGCCACATCCTCAGGGAAAGGAAATGCTGCCCTGAGCCGGATGCTTCTGAACAGCAATGTCCTGCTGGTCACAGGGCAGATGGTGTCTGGGAGGAAACACACTGCTAATTGTCCTGCATTTGGTGGCAGCTCCTCTGAAAATAAGGCCAAAGATTTATCTTACCTTTTAATGTACTTCTGATCCCAAATCAAAGGACCTTAAATTTGGCTAAAAGTAAACTGCCTGGAGTAGAAGATATCGAGCAGTACCACGATTACCCCAGGAGCTGCCCAGACAGGAGCCTCTCCTTTCTACTCAATGTCAGGAGAGAGTCACACCATTCAGAGTCACACCTCCTGCTCGTTGATGGAATAGGCTCCTGGATTGAGGATTTCCCCAAGTCCATAAATTGGCCATATACATGTAACAGGCATGCCATGCTCCTCAAATTTGGAGGATAAGCATAATCTCATCTCTTTCTTGCTTTTTTTAATTTAATCACCAAAGACTTTAAAGGGAAACAGAAAGGCCTCTGGTCTGCCAAAAGCCAAAGAACAGCTGTTTTGGCTCAAGATTTCCAGATGCAGCATCCAAAATGGCAGTTAGCTCCTTAGTGTCCTTTCTTCCCCCAAATAGTTATCCAAACCATTCACAGTAACCCATTTCTCCTGGCCAGTGGCTGCTTTAGACATGAACTAGACCTGAGGCCCAGTCCTGGTCCCCGAGATGTGAGGCACAGACTGCTGGGGGAACAGTGCTTTCTCTCCTAAAGAAAGTGATTTCACAATGTCCGGGGAGAAATTCTCTCTCAGCCCTCTCTCCTTCCTAGAGGCCTCCATTGGCATATGTTCCTGAGTGTTAGTCACCCCTCCCCGCTTGGAAGGGAAGAAAATACATCTGGGATAGAAAAATACCGGCTCTAAGTGTGCAGACATTTCTCTTTGAGTGTTTGGAGTATAAAGACAGATAGGCTCTTTGGCATAATTTAGGAGTCTTCCTTTTTCCTCACAGATTAAATAAATAAAAGCCCCTTTCTCACTATTCCATTCAGAGTACAATGTATCAATGTCACTGGTTTAAGCTCAAATGTGAGAGATTTAAAAGGAGTTGTTTGAAAGAAGTGGTTTTGCTTCTTAAAAAGAAACCCCTACTTCAGAATGATTTTTGACTTTTCATTCCTAGGAAGAAGCCAAGTTAAATGTTTTTAATCCTAAAAGTGCCCCTTTGTAATCTCTTGGATCGAGGTTGCAAAGCAGAAATTGGAAATCACCCATTGGATGTCTTTCTAGTTATCACGTCTGTGTACCTCACTCAACCTTAACTGGTGAGGCCAGGGGATGCTCAGGTGCTACAGGAAGATAATACCAGTGAGTCATGATCACAGGATTTCTTTCCTCTGAAACTAGACTTTGTTTCAAGTGTGACCTTTAAGAAGAGACATAACATCAGCTGACTGGCAAGACTGTTGCCAGTAGATGAATCTGACAACAGTAAATGTCAGTCTCCCAACACAGTTTCTACTTGATTTCATGAATGCCATCCTCAATGGCATAATTAAATACATATGCCACAGTACTCTATCAATTTCAAAGCTCCACGTAAATACCATCCCTGTCTTTATTTATGGCAACCCAGAAAACAATGTCTGGCACAAAACCTTCTTCCTTGCTTGAAGAGATCTTCCAGTTTTTTCCTAGGTTTTCTTCCCTCCAAGATTCTTAAAATCCCTTGCTCCTTGAATGTGGACTTTGAGGTTCAGAATGGCGTCTGTACTCCCACAGCTTCTGCCACCACACACAGATGGTAACCCTGCAACCCCCACGTAGTATTCCTTGAAAACTGGGTGACTTGGAGAAGGATCCCGAGGGGGCAACATAGTCAAGAACATTGGAAAGTTCTGCATCTGGCCAGTAGAGGGCGATGGTAATAAGAAGCAGAGCATTTCTGCAAAGAAGGAAATTGTGCCAACATGCAAATCCAGGAAGGGCTGCAAGCCCCAGGCACTTGGGAATATCCAGACAGGCCACCTAATTTGAGTTGTTCCCTTGGATGTTGGCGTAATGTATGTGAATTACATATTCTTTATCCATTGCCACACTGAATTTTGGAAGAGCAATGTCTTTTACACTCAATGCCCCCACCCCAAGGAAGAGGCAGTTGAAAATATCTAGTATATATTATTTATAATAAGGTGTTTGTCTAATAAAAATCAGGAGAATTAAAATAGTAATAAGAAAATTGATGGAAGAAGTCCAGAAAAGTGGACTTGTGAAGCACAATGTAGAAGCAACTTAAATACCTAAAAATATGCAGTCATGATAATAGCCTTTCGCAGACACTCTCACTTAAGCCTCACACCAACTCTACAAGGTAGCTGCTTGGTGGAGTGACGGGTCACACTACGGGAGAGGCATCACTGACGCAGACTCAGGATCTTGTGCCCTCCGCTACCTCACTGTCACCACTGATGGTCACTCACTCAACAAACCTTGTATACAAACAGTGTGTAGAGGTGGGTGGTGTGCTCTCCACTGCACAGCCGTCTGGTGAACTTGCCTCTGGAGCCAAGTTTTGAATGCTGACTAAGAGGAGCAGGCAATCAGAAGGGAATAGGGGTGGGGTGGGGTGAGGTGGGGGTGTGGTGGGGGCTGAAGGACTCCAGATAGAAATGACACTGGCCACGGGGGAGGCCCAGGAAGGTCTCTGTGGCTAGAGCACAAGTCTGAGGAGGAATATGATGAGAAGACCAAGAAATGGGCACCGGATCACCTAAAAGTACTTTACACCGTGTCAAGATGTTATCTGGAAGACTGGGAGGAAAATGGCAATATGGTAACTGTGACTTCAGTGACATCACTGTTCCAGCAGTATGGAAAATGGATTAGAATCCAGCATGTCTGAGGGTGGGGAAAGCAGTGAGCAGCTTCCTGCTAATCCAGGAGAGAAATGCCAGTCCTGAAAGGTGGCTGAAGAAGAGGAGGATTCAGAGCTGTTTAGGAAGCTCAGCAGGTCAGATTTATTGACCAAATGCTTACAAACAAGTGAGAGGGACAGGAGTCAAGGATGACTCTCTGGCCTGAGTCACTCAGGAGGGGCAGGACTGCAGTTTATTAGGGCCGCATTATCAGCACGTGGTGCAGTGACTGGCACGCAGTAATGGCTCTACAAATATTTATGGGACGCTAGATGGTGTGACTGCCTGAGGTCATACAGTAAGAAGGGAGGGGCTGCTGAGCAGCAGGAAGCTGCACGTGGCAACTGGAGTTCAAAGGTGAGTCTGGGCTGAAGGTATGGATTTAAGAAACTTCGGCACTCACATTCAGAATGCGGAGAACTGAAGACCAAAAGAAATCACGGTCACACCCAAAGAACACATGGTTAAAGAGCTATCAGATGAAGGTTTGAAAGAATGGAGTTGTAGACAGTGGAAGGAGGGGTGCTGCAGGCCCCTGGGAAGCCGACTATAGTATGGACTGGAATTTAGCCATTAAATTCAGCAACTGGGAGAAGAGAGGTCACATGGCCCTGGCTGGTGGGAGAATCTTATCCTAGAGGGCAAGATGAAGTTGAACTGAAGCCACAGAGGTGGGCCTGAGAAACAAACCAGGCAGGGATCTGATGGAACGGGCCTGGACAGGCTCAGGAGAACTAAGAAGTAAATTCAGCCATTATTAAAAAATAAATGACAAACTTAAAAATGAATAACTTATACTGAAGCAAAAGTAACTCATCAGTTTCTATTTTTTGCATTTTGCTATCATCTGTGCTGCCCAGATGTGTTTTATTCTGCCTGCAGAGGGAAATACTACGTACCCTGTGTTTCTCACACCTCCTTCCAGCTCACGTTCACTGACACTGTGTGGACAGCTTGAACTTGGCCTTGGCGGGAGAATTTACACCATGGGAATTGGCAAATGTACTTTTCAAGGCTCTTTTTTTCCAGAGAACTGTGTTTATCAGCACATCACTGAAACCAGGCCAGAGGGTGCTGCCCTCCCATTTCTCTCCCAGGGAATATCAAATGGTCCAAATTACAAAATCCTGTCTGACAGAGAGTGGCCTTGATCTCCATCTGCCTGGTGAGGGGGAGGGGCGGGATGGGGGAAGGTAGCAGGACTAGACAAGGATAGTTCTCCACTTTAGGGGTGTCAGTGTCACTGCACGAGAGAACTCTATCCAGGTACAAGTGCAGAGCCAGGGGCAGGGGCTAGCCAGAGTGGAGACAGAGGATTTGGGGCCCAGAGGAAGTGGGTTCCAGTTGCCTGGACTGACATTCAGGGCTAAATTTCAGGTCGAGATGAAATTCAGGACCTGGGCAGAAGCCAAGCTGGTGGCCTGGTCACCTGTACTATTCTCAGGTGGGGACAGGAAGCAGCAGTTGACTGACCCCAGGCCACATTCCTTGATATGAGGGTGGGGAGCTTCAGTCCACTTGCAGGCCCCCTCCCCATGGCCTCCACCTGGTTGATGCAAACCTGCAAGAGGCTGGGGGAGCCGGGCGGGGAGGGTGGCCCCTGATAACCAAGTACTGGGAAGTGAGACTTATTTTTTTTAAAGGAAAAATTAACTGATTGAAAATTATGTTTAAGAAATCCAATGGATAACATGAATCGCTTGTTCCCCAAGAGGGAGGAGGAAACCCTAGGAGCTGAGTGCATTGTCTAGAGAGAAACAGAAAAATAAGAAAATCCCCACCAGGATCTGCTTTTCATTATCACCCTCTGTGGCCATTGGAAGCCATGGCAGTTTCACCCCCACACACTGGTTATGCCCCAAATGTACAGTTTTGTCTGCGTCCTAGGTAACCCGTTGATTGTGTCAGAAGAGCTGACACATCCTTCTTCAGTTCCTTTCTGTGATGCTAGTTTCGTAGAATCGCTTATTTTTAGTGTTGGAGGCTTGCTTCATTTTCCATTCAGAGGACAGCGTGTATCGAGCAGCCCATGATGTGCCATCTGTTCAACCAGCTCAGAGTTGAAGAGCATCCTTAAAGACACAAGATGGGCTCTGGAACAGTCGCTAGAGATTGTTTTGTGTGTACAGTGAAATAAGTCAGGAGCCACTATGAGTCACCAGTTTCCTATTATTCTAACATTGTACCCTGCATAGCAGGAAAAAGGGGGGGCTTTCAAAAAAGACATGAGCATGCAGGATGTGGAAATGCTGGCCTAGAAGCAAGTTCTGGTGCATATGAACTGTACAGCGTTAGGGGGAATATTCTACTCAACTGCTCAGAGCCTCAGTTTCTCCACTTGTAAAATGTGGTACCAGCTACTCCTTAGCTACTTCCAGGCTAGTGGCAGGGTCCAGCAGAAGCAAGAACAGGAAGGGACGATGCATCTGTTAGCTGTGTCAGTTCCTTGGGATTCCAGAAGGGGAAGGAGAGCCCCTGGAGAGCTTATTTGGGCAGTGAAAATACTGCTTTGTGTCCAGAATTTCAATTTCCACTTCGGATACAGTGTGCTTGGAAAAGCCTGAGGACATCAGAGTGAAAATTGGAACCTGGGACTAGGGCTCCCCAGAGTGGGGCTCACTCCAGGGAACTGAGGTAAAAGATGCGGCGAGAGAGCACCATGTTACAGTGGGGGCTGCCCCTCTCCGCACCCTGTGTGAGGCTGGGCTGGGGCAGCTTTGGGGGAGTGGCAGGTGTGATTTGCAGCCAGAAGCCCTGGCTATCTTCATTGTCTTGCCTTGGGATGTTTCTTTCATAAAGGAGGGTGTTCGAAATCCTGCAGACACACCAAATGTCCCAAACAGAAAAGAAAACGAACGAAACGCACTCACTCAGGCCTCTCTCTGGCTCGCTACTGTACGAGAGGAAAGATTATTTTTTCCTCAACCTTCAAGAGAAGTTCACAAGAGAAAAACCAGGCAGATGTTTAATTATCACATACACTTCATATGTACGGTGGAGGGATACCCAGGGAATGAGACATTCACAAAGGGGTGGCTTTGAATTCCAGCTTATGTGGCATCATCAACAGTCCATTTCTAGAAAAGTGATGATACAAAGGAGAAGAACTTGAGTCTCTAGAGATGGGCAAATGGGGGAAAGTTAAATGGCAGATAAGGGCCATTGGTACAGCGTGTTGGTGTCCATCCCTCTGGTGCCACCTCCAGGCCCTCGAGGGCCAAAAGTAGTCTCTAGTGGTTGACCTCTGTCCTCCCTGGTAGAGGGTCAGGGTGTCTTCCATCTTGTGAATTTATGTGTGGACTTCGCCAAGTACAAGGAGCAGAGAGCTCGCCCGCACCTGCCTCTTCATTGCCCTCAGCTCAGCAATCCCTGTGCCAGGAAGAACTTCTGATCTCCTGCCTGACCCGGGGATTATGCACTTCAATATCAAACATGCCTTTTTTTTCTTCATTCCTGAAAAATCATGGAAAGCGCTTTTTAGAGGGGGCTGATGTTGGCATGTGACAAACTGTGACCCCTCCAAACAACAGCCCACCTCTGCCCTCTTGGATGCTCAGAGGAGGGCTGAGAAGGCTGTCCTGCATTTCCAGGCTAGACCCAGAGGGAAGGAGTGTCCCGTACAGACCTCTAGGGCTTCTCCACGGAGTTCAGACACCGGAAGGGAGACACTGGTCACTGTGGGAAAAGCCTGCTCCTTCTTCCATTTAGAGCATCATAGGGTGAGGCTAAGAAGGGAACGGGCAGGTCAGATTCAAAGAAACCAGCCATCCAGGGGATGCAGGCAGCCCTGGGGCTCAGGCTGACCCAGAAGGAGGTCACAGGGAGCTCCGAGGCTAGTGACTCACTTCCTACCTGGCAGCGCCAGGTGCACATCACCCCAGGTGGAGCCTTCCTTCTCCACGAGTCACCTCCTCTCTGTGCACCTGCCCCACTCCTGCAGCCCAACCCCCCCCATGTCACGTGGCGGCTTATGTTTCCCACGGGCTTCATGACCTCTCATATTCACAATTCCTCAAAACACTGAAGCAAGGGAATCTGAGATTTTATCCTGAAAAACTCAATGGATTAAGAAACAGAGCCAAGAGCTCCCAGTGATGGCTCGAAAATCTGGAATTAGCCTCTTTACATTTCTAGCATCAACTCCCAGCCTCGCTGATTCTTGTTCTCCAAATATTGTATCTACGCTGTGTGTCGGAATCTCAGCAGGCAGGATTTCTAAGGCAGAGGAAGAAAGCTAAGCAGGTGTCAAGTTCCATTAGTCTCATTTGGTCCCTTTCTGGAAATTGACATACTGTAAAGCTCCATGCCCATACAATGCAAATTCATATTTGCTTTGTATATGCACCAAATTAAGTTAGCTTGAAGTTTGATATTTGGATCTAAAATAGTCTGCTATGGCCTTCCCCCTCTGTGCCCCCCTGAATGTTTCCATTCATCATGCTGCCCGTGTTCCGTGGCCCTCTCACTGGAATGGCCAATGGGTACAGAAAACCACAATCGAGTCCACTAAGGCCTCTCTGTGATTAAACTAAGAGGGAAATAAATTGGAGAAGCAGTAACTAGAAGACAGACCTCCTCCCGGCCTGCCATAAGCTGGCTCTGCCCCAGCCGTGTTCAAAAGCCTTGGTTATAAATATGTAGCGGAAGTAAGCGGTAACCACATTGAAGCTAAAAACATTTCACTGGTTTCTGTAGGTGGCTTTTGTAAATCAGTTTCAGTACGTCACATTTCCACCTCGAATGTGTGATAACAAGGTCGGGATGACCCAGCAGAGGCAGGAAAACCCCCCGGATGTAGTAGCACATTGGCACCTTCCCCTGAGCTGACAATGAAGCCCGTGTTGACGTTGCTGGAGCCCTGACAGGCCAGGCATGGAATTCACCTCTGAAGCAAGCTTGGGCAGGAATGCATGAAGCAAGCTACGGCGAGGTGGCCCTGACGGTTCTCTACGGAGGCCAAATGGCACTAAGACTTATCTGTACTGTAAGGAATTAAATAACCAGGTGTCAAAAATATACAGTCACCGCCTTGTGACACTAAACAGTAAAACGTGCTGGCAGCACCTAATAGCTCTTGCAAAATGTAATTACAGATACCAATGCTCTGAGAGCTTGCATGGAAATAATTCCCATCCACCTAAAATAGTAACAAAGGCTGCATGTAAACCTGACGTAGACAATCTGCAGAGGACCAGGAAGAAGGCCAGCAGTTACCAAGCTGATAGGACCCGAAGGAGGCTGCTGCTGGCTCCACCATGGACCTTATCCTCAGAGAAGGTAACCTCCAGCCCCACTCTCTTCCACCAAGAATTAGATCCCAGCCCAGGGGGCAAATGTTTACGCACTGACATTCTCAGCCCCACCACAGTGCAGAAATGAACAGAGGCTCACAGTCTCAACTGTGGAAACTTTGGACATTCATTTTTACATTTGTTTTTTTATCATTTGAGTGTAGTTGAGTAATTTTCCATAGAGAAAGAACCTGGCACAGATTAGGTAGCCTGACACCAAGAGCCAAAAATTCCACATCTGCTAATATTCTATCCGTCTCTCTGACAAAAGGACCATAATTTTTATTCACAAGGAAGCTTTGGAAATGAGTAAGACGCTGGCCAGGAGAGCCTGTCACTGTGGACTTCATTGCTTCAAAAACTTTATAAATGGTGTTAAGCCCATGAGCACAGTTGATCAGGAACATAGTACCCTATTAAATTATCCCTACAAATATTCTTAAGAAAAATTTTTTTAAATAGGTAATTGTAATCATCAAGAAAATATTTTCCAGAAGCGCATATCTATTCCAGAAGATTGTAATTAAATGGCTAAGTATCTTGTCACTAGTTGTGTTGATGTAGTTAGGGGACTGCTCAACAGTGGCATGGATTCCATCTGGGTGTTACTGTAATCCTCCCTTCTGACTTGTTTTGAATCTGACGCCTGGACACACAAGGGACACCTACTGAGTCATCTGTCCAGCTCAAAATGATTCCAAGGTGTTGGACTGGACTCTTTGGCACCAAGTCACCTGCCTCCTGTCCATAGCAGTATGGACCGGCCTGCCCACCCTACCCATGCTACCCAGGCTTACGAACAAAGAACACTTTCCCATCACTGGGCCTACAATGGGTAAATTTGGGTGCTGCCCACAACCATGTCCCGTCACGCTGAGGACCATGGAAGCTCTTCTCCAGAAACAAGACAAAGCCTGGGGTGCGCCCAGCCATATCTGCCCATCCAGAAGCCTGGCCTCAGCTCAGTCCTGGCTCTGCCTGATACTCCTGAGTAGTTCTCCCCGATCATTTAACTCTGGGTGATTCTGCCTCATATGACCAGAACATTCCAGTTAGTATGAGTTTGTGTCTTGGAATCACATCCTCCCTGGGCCTGGACTCCAGGGTAGTTAACATCCAGCTTTTCAGCTTCCCTCAGCTGCTGGCTTCCTGTTCTGTGTGAAGAGGCCTGGGGTAGGGAGGGGGGGTCTGGCTGTGAGACCTGGCACTCTTGATTCTAACAGCAAGAATTTACCAAATTCTTCAGCCTCAGTGAATCTTTGTTCCCACATCTGCAAAGCAAAAGAAATAAATCTTCAGATGATAATGTGAAAAGCTTGGACTCTGGGGCTAGCCTTGGGATAGGCCACGTCTCGGAGCCTCAGGTTCCTGGCTGGGTTGATGTGAAAATTAGAAATGATATAGCTAAGTGCATCTGGCATGTGTCAAGTCACAAATACAGCCCTTTTATTATAAATATTCCTATTACTACTCTTCCATTACGACCACTGCTCTTACTCCTCCTCCTAATGAAGGTAAAAATTGTGTAATCTACAAAGAACTGCATCCCAAATTTGGAGTGCACACAGAGAATCTCCCTCAAACAAAAAGTGGTATCTGAAGGGCTCATCTTTCTTACTCAGCTGCAGATAGATGCTCGGCTTTCTGCACTAGAAATCTCCTGCTGTGATCTGTTGATGGGGCATGAGAGCCACAGGGCGTAATAAAACATCCCCCTCCTTTTGAAGGGAAGGAGATGCAGCAAAATTTCCAGGATGCTACAGACCTCGGAGGCAGTTAGACCTGGATGCCCTTCCTCGGCCACTTAACCACTGTTTTCTCTACCGTAAAACTAGGATGCTGATGGTACCCCTCCTGGACCAATTAGAAGCCGTAGAGCGGATGTGTAGAAAGGGGCGCTAATTATTTTGATGACAGTCTTCCAGCAGCCTGTAATGTGTCCCTGTGTTAGCATGAACCAGGAATGTGTTTCTCCTCAATCAGCCATTTTCCTACTAGGTCATCATTTATGAAAAAGAGATAATTCCAACCTCCTTCCCTTGATATTTATTACCTTATTTGGGTCTTTTAGGAACTGAAATTTGCATTCAATGCAAGTTAAAAAGAACATTTTTGAGAGTTCAGATATATCAAAATCTCAGTTTATGCCAGGATACTGTTTTCTCTTTCATCTCAAATCATTTTAAAGCAAAGGTTAAAGGGATTTTGTTATAGAAAAAAAAAAGTGTCATGCTAAAAAAACAATATGATTGGGGTCCCAATTCCTGGCCAGAATTGATCCTCAAAATGACTCTGAAAATGATGATGCTATGAGGTCCTCAGGTGGCAATGCAGGGGATGTGGCAAGTGACATCCAACTGGGGCTCTTGGGACACTCCGAGGTCCACCTCTGCTACCTCACCAGCTATCGGGGGAGGGTGATCAACGCATCCTGGCTTCTCCAGGACCATCTCATTTTAAAACTGAAAGTCCCAGGATCAGGACAGCCGGTCCCACCACAGGTCTGAGCCATCTCATGTTCCCCTGACCCTTCAGCCTCACCATACACTCTAATCTCTGTCTAATCTACTCCATAGACTTTTCTTAAATTTTTCCCTTTTCTTACCTGTATAGGAGACAAATAAAACAGAAGGAAAAAAGATTTTGAGGACAGATAATCCAATGAGATTAGAAATCTCGGCTTTGCACAACTGTGGCTTTGGAACAGAAGGCAAGGGTCTTTGCTCTCCTCAGAGCTCAGGACCTGAAAGGTAGTAATCAGCAGGTAATCAGCAGGAATCCTGGTTAGGTTGATGCCATGTTTGCTTTCTTATTTTTACAGGAATTTTCAAATTTGTTGTTTTTAGACATACATGACAGTAGGGTGTGTTTTGATGTATAGTACATGGAGTGCAACCCATTTAAAGGAAGATTCATTAGCACCATCTACTCCATCCTAACTTCCTCTTCACACCCTTTCTCCGATGGTGTGTGAAGCTTGTTTCCCCTTTCCAGCCAGAGGAAATACATTTGCAAAGAAAATGACCCTAACAGCAAATTCCTCTTGCCTACTATTTTGTTTAAAGTAAACTTTGCTGGAGAGGGGTTGTTTGTCTTCATGATCAAAATAATGTGTGCGTCTTATCAGCAACTAGAAACATGAAGAGGGACATTTTTAAAATCACACATAATTCCAGAAGGTACTTTAAAAAAAAAAAAGAAAAAAGAAAAACAACTAATACCAACACAAGCAGTGGGGTCAGATGAGTCACACTGTAATTCCACAGAACCACGGTTGCCAGAATGTTTAATGGGCCTTTCACATACTAGCAGCAGCAGTGAATACATTTCTCTCGTTGCTAAATGATGACAATTTTCTCCCTCCATGATACTGAATTCATGAGAGAGCCTTGAATCCATCCTTCCACCCACCCATCCATCCATCTATCAATAAATACTTGACAAGTTCTACTATGAGGCAGGAACCCTGGGAAGGAGGCAGGGTCAGGAGCTGTCTTCATGCACAGGAAATTCACTGAACAAGAATAATGAGTTGTATCAAGGAAAGGGTATGTCGCCAGGGGTTTATCCTAGTCTGGGAGGCAGGGAAAGCTTTCTGAGGACTTTGTGAAGACAAAGAGAAAAAAGGCTACGGGTGGAAGGAGGCGGCTGTGAGAAGGCTCCAAGCCTGGAGAGCATCCCTCCTTGAGGGGCATCATGGGAAATGGTCAGGACAGACACACCAAGGCTGTAGAGATCATGGCATGAGCTGAGGATGCCAGGGAAGGAAGGGGACAGAAAGGGCCAGGTCTTGAGGTTCATGGGCAGGCTTTTTTGGTCTTCTGCCCACAAGCAATGAGAAATCTTCCAGGGCTCTTCCACAGTGGTGGGACTGACCCTCTGCTGCGGGCTTTGCAGGCTGGGGAGCAGATGGATGCAGGAGAGAAAGGTGAGAGGCATCCTGAGGAGGAGAGGGAGAAACAGTGTGTGTTTATGTGGGGTCTGGGCCACAGACTGCATAGAACTTAGGGATCACGGATTATGTGTGCATGAGAACCACTGGGATTCAGACCCTGGTTTGCAGAAGGAAAGTGCCCAGGGTCCAATAGCAGCAAGGGAAACTTCCAGGGCAGACCAGCTTCATGGCATGTGACCTGAGCTGCTGCACAGTGGGCCCCACACTTGGGTTAATGCTTTACTGTCCCCATCTTGAAATGCTTACTGATCTTGAATATGAAGTGTCCCTGCATTCTCATTCTGCTCTAGACCTGCAAACGAGATAGCTGGTCCTGCCCAGAGATAAAAGTCTACTGCGTGTTTCTGCAGAATCTTGCTTAGCTAATGGCACATGGACTCCATCCAGGCCCTTCAGATTGTGTGTTTATCCCTTCAGGCAGGACATGAGTGTGGAGAAGGCTCCAGATCCTAGCTCCGTGTGGTTCATGTCTGGGAACATTGAGGCTGGTCTGGGGATAAAGTCCATGCAAGCCGGGTAAACACAGGAGAGTTACTGTAGACATTGAGGGCACTGAGGGATCTTAATGACATGAGCTTTGAATTCACTGCTTGAGTAAAACAGGAATTTCCCTCACCCAAGTTTTATTTAGTTTAATAAGTCAAACTAAAAATTTCCATGGGTTCAAGCCAAGGCCAAATGGGTCTGCCATTTGGCAAAAAGTCCTTTTTAAAAATAAATGATTGATTGTTGTATTTGGCTAACAATTTCATAAGATGCTTAACCTACATGAAACAAAATTTGCATTTAAAATAAAATTATTACTGACAAGTTTTTAAAAAAAAAACTGTAACTGGCACAGTGGCATGTGCTTGTAATCCCAGCTACTCAGGATAATGAGGCAGGAGGATTGTCAGTTTAAGGACAGCCTAGACAAATTAGCAAGACCCTGTCTCATAAATGAAAAGAAAAGGAAAATTGAGAATACACAGTTTTAGTCAGCTTTTTTGCTGTGACTAAAAGACCTGACAAGAACAATTAGAGGAGGAAAAGTTTATTGGGGGCTCACAGTTGCAGAGGTCTCAGTCTATAAGTGACCAACACATTGCTCTGGGATAGATGGGAGGCAGAACATCATGGTGGGGGGTGTGGCAGAGGAAAGTAGCCAGGAACACAGCACCAGGAAGCAGAGAGAGAGACCTTCATTCAACAAGGACAAAATACATACTCCAAAAGCACGCCCCCAGAAGCCCACCTCCTCTAGCCACAACCTACCTGCCTATAGTTACCACCAAGTTAATCAGGGGGTTAATTCACTGCTTAGGTTAAGGCTGTCATAACCAATCATTTCACCTCTAAACTTTCTTGCATTGTCTCACATGTGAGCTTTTAGGGGATACCTCACACCCAAACCATAAAATACATGTATACTTTTATTTCAGGGAAACAAAAGTGAGAGATTTTTACCAAAAATTAAAATATAACACAAAAGCTGATTTATTCAAGGAACCATCTGTAAGTCACTAGAATTGCTATGTAAAATATCTTATGCCTGGGCTGGGGTTGTGGCTCAGTGGTAGAGTGCTCACCTAGCATGCACGAGGCACTGGGTTCAATCCTCAGCACCACAAAAATGTAAAATAAAGATATTATGTCCCCCTAAAAAAAATAAATATTTTTAAAAAACTTATGTCTGCAGAATCTGGACCAAATAATAATTGTCATTTTTACTATGAAATGAGAAAATAAATGATTAATAATAACTGAGGTATGTGGATCACCACTCTGAATTTCTCCAGTTGTTTTATATTCCCTTTAAGCAACAGCCAAGTTCTATAAAATATTTAGAATTATAGAAACAATGGTGAAATTTGGGAAGCCCTTCCATTTATAAGACTATATCTTTTGAAGTCTAGTTACAGTTCAAGGGAATTTCTTTTAAATCATAGGGTTTTAGGTTCAAACCCTAGGTCCATTGTGGGCAAATTGTTTAAACTACCTGACGTCAGCGTTCCCATATATGAATAGATGTATGTTTGTAATGTGTATATTGAGATCATCTAATCATTTGTATATTTTTAAAATATAAGTGTTAAAAGGCAATTAAATGCAGTTACCTAGGAAAATCATTATGAATTGCCTCAAAAACTAAGCCTTTATTTCTTAGAGAAGTCACTTAAGTTAGAGACTCTGAACTCTGGTAAGTTCTTATCTCTGAGACAAGAACTCTGCTTAACTGCTCTATGTATCACCCACAGATGAATGAGTCGGCCTTGACCCCTGGAAGGGAGGAGGTGAAGAAGAGATTAAATGGAGAGAAAGGGAGAGAAGACTCTGTGTGATGTCACTGAGGGCCACATAGGAAGAGGCCACAGAGACATCCGGGATGGCCAGCCAAGACTTTAAGGAGCAAAACGTGTTTGCATTTCTTTGGTGCAAGCCAGTATGTCCCTAGGTTGTCCCACAGAAAAAGGGATATTTGTGTGGCATTGCAGAGGTTTCCTGGGGGCTGTAGCAACAAAGTCCACAAACTGAGTGACTTAACACAGCAGGAATTTATCCTCTCCCAGCTCAGGAGGACAGAAGTCCAAGATCAGGGCATGGGTAGAGTTGGTTCCTTTCTGGGCTCCTAGGGAGATTCTGGCCCTTGCCATTTCTCCTGGCTTCTGGTGTATGCTGGCTATCCTGGGTGCTCCTCATCATGTTGTGCTGCTTCTAGAAGCCAATCTCTGCCTCCATTGTCACCTGGCATTCCTCCCTGTGTGTGTGTGTGTCTCTCTCTCTGTGTCTTCACATAGCATTCTTGTTTCTATGTGTTCAAATTTTCCTCTTCTTATAAGGACATCCGTCACTGGGTTAGGGTTATGACCTCTTCTTAACTAATTACATCTGCAGAGACCCTATTTCCAGGTAAGTTTACATTCACAGATTCTGAGCATTACTACTTGAGTGTATCTTTTGGGGGGACACAATTCAACCCACAATAGACACAGTCAAAGTGCAATGGGAGGTGACTAGCCAGGCTAGGGCAGGCTTGCCTGGTGACCTCAAGGGATGAATATTGCAGCATCACATCTGTAGCTCCTTCTTAGCACACCAGTTCAGAAAGCTCTAGCATATAAACCCTCCCCCGTTTCACTTTCCGCCTCTCTCCGTGTCCCTGGTAAAGTTTATACTGAACACACTCTTTCAACCACACAGGCTGCGAACTAAGTAAAGCTTCAGGACCCTTCCAGCATCTTCTGGTGCAGGTGGATCCTGCTTGGGGCTCCCCTGTCCAGGTCAAGGGGCAGGTATATCTGTGAAGGACACTCCAAGCTAACAGGCCTGGCACAGAACAACCTGGAGATCCTGTGGCTGATCCTTCTTGTCTGACTCCAGGCTCAAGCACCCTCTTGAGAACGACTTATTTTTCCATGTGGGAAGATAGGAGAGCATGTGTTGCCAGAGGGTCCTCCTGTCCCCACTACAGTTCCACTCTAAAGCAATGAAGTGACATTGTGGCTACAAATGGTCAGTCTCATGAGCTGGGTTAATGAGTAATCAGTCCTGCAAGATGTGCACTGCTCATGGGTTCCCCAGCCTTTGAGGCCAGGAGCCAGGCTCTGCCCTGAGTTGATCCCACCCAGTGATGCTGCTTGGGAGATACAGAACTCAGTTAGCTGGCACTCACCTTCTGGACATCTGTCTTAGTCCATTTTCTCTTATGATAATTGAATACCTGAGACCAAGTAATTCATAAAGAAAAAGTTTTCTTGGCTCCTGGTTCTCTGTAGGATGTGAAGTTCAATGTCAAGCTGCCAGTACCTGGTGAGGGCTTTCTTGCTACATCATAACATGGAGGAAGGCATCTTACAGTGAGACAAAGGAAGTGTGCTAGCTCAGGGCTCTCTTTCCTCCTCTTTTTAAGTCATTAATGCCATCATTGGGGGCCCAGCCTCATGACCCCATTGAATCCTAATTATCTCTTAAAGGTCATACCTCCAAATACCCATTAACATGTGAATTCGGTGATTATTTTTCCAATACATGAACTTGTGAGGAACACATTCAAACCACAGCAATCTCATGGTCCAGGTGCTAAATTTTCTTTGGCAAATTTCTCCAAGGGCACAAATGAAGGACATTTAACTCAGCCCTGAGTAGGAGGGTGGGGAAAGCCATTAGGAGGAGCCAGGCAGAGGGTGTCAGAAGGGTTTTATAGGGAACATGCCTATGAGACCTATAAGAGTGGGGTGCACGGGGAGCTGAGGGTGCTCTAAGACTAGTGCTGAGTGTCTATGAATTAGGACAGGCCACATGTCTGAAAATTTAAAAAGTGGGAGGGTTGGCTAAGAATGGACCTTACTGAGTTGCCAAGGCATTGATTGGAAACAGCCCCTTTGCTTGGGGAGAAACAAAGAGTAAGGAAACTGTTCTCTCCTTTTGGGGGAATGTCTTGGTATGTCTTTGTGCATTTATTTTTTTCTATTCTGTTTCATTCTTACAATGAATGTGGGGCTTTTGAGCCTTCCAAAGCATCCTCTTTGCTTTTTATTAGGACTCTAATGTTCCCAGGACTGGCCCGAGGCCAGGCAGACTGTAGACCAGCAGCAGGGCACTGAGCCCTGTCCTGCACTGGCTGGCTGGGCTGCCTGGTTAGTCAGCCTCTCGCCTTGTCCCTGTTTACTCTACTGAGAATGAGGCAGTGGAAATGTTTACCAACCTCAACAGGATGTTGGAGCAATGAATGAATGAATAATTAGAGAGTGCACGCACCCTGAGAGCTCCTGATAAAGCTAAATCTTGTTTTCATAGGAGTTCTCAAGGAAGTTGCTCTTCACGAACATCCACTGCTGACTCAAGGTTGGCTTGTGAACTTGGCCTCGGGCCAGATGTGCTTCCATCACCCAGGGACAGAACTGGTGAACATCTCCATTGACTTGCTAAAATGTGGCCTTCCAGGGCCAGAGTTCTGTCCTCGTTGGCAGCACTGAATGGAGACCAGGAAGGTGCCAGTTTGATTTGTCAGGACTCCCAGTGAAATCTGAATTTCACATAAATGACAAAAAAATATTTTTAGTATAAATGTTTCACTTCTCTTACAGCAATTACATAAAACAAAAATATACTAAAAATTATTCATCATTTATTTGAAATTCAAATTTAACTGAGCATCCTTTTCTTATTTGTTTCTTTCTGTAGTGGTCCAGAATATTGTGTGGTGCCCTCTCAGGACCATGACACTGAGAAGAAGCTTGACTATCAGCTTCTGTCTTCAAGAACATGGGAATCTGTCATTGGTGGAATGTTAATGTATGACATGCTACAAGGTCCCAAAATTTTGTAAACACTCCTTATTAAGGCAGAATGCTTCCAATAGGGGTGCTCACCTACTTCTGTCCTCTGGAGTCGCAGCCTAATGGTCTGTCCATGTCCACCCTGTGTGTCTACATACAGCAATAGAGAGTGTTTAACTCTAGAATTTTGTGAAGATGAGAAATGTTTGAGAAGGATTAAACACACTCAGTTAGAACCTATTTGGTTGAACTTGTACTCTTCGTGGTTTTCAAGGTCAAATGCACCCAACAGTGGCCATTCCCAAGATTCATCCTTTGTAGGCACAAAGGCTATGGGTTCAAGAAGTCATGGAGTATGAGAGCAGGCTGCCCAGTGCTAGGCCCTTCTCAGTGGCCCAGTTGGAATCCACCTCTGGATCACCACCTAGTCTCATCTGTTAGGGCATTTGCTTGTCATATTAAGACGAATCCTCTAACTCGTGCATTTTCCTAAGGGGGTATTTTCTTACTGATTTCAATGGAAGGCTTTAATTTCTTATAAAATTCTCTAAAAATTAGGAGATTTGGTTCTGGTAATGACTGAATAGCTTAGTGAAACTAAACACCAAGATAATAGGACAATTTTTTAAAACAATATTTGAAGGCATCAAGAGTGAGCAAAACAGGCAGGCGTTGAGAAGCAGCTCCCTTGAAGAGGGACCACAGGATCTGGCCAGGCAGGGAGTCTGTAGCCTCTCTTATTTTTCTTGAGAGAATTTCTCCAAACCTCCTGCCCCTTATGAGCAGAAGCTATTAGCCTTACTGGCTTTAGACAGATGTAATGTACACAACAACAATAATCCTGTATGTGTGTGTCGGTGGGGGGGGTATCCAAATATGGTACCCTGGAATACGCCACTTGGGCATAAGGATTATTTTATTTTGAGCCGCAGACAAATGAAAACAACAGATGCAAAGAGAATCTTTCCTACAGTTCCCCTACCTGACAAAAAGCAGAAACTTCTGAGGACTGAAGGCCACCACACATCCCCTCTCCCAGGGCATGTCATGGCCATGAAGACAGAAAGTTGGCACCAGGACGGGTCTGCTAACAAACCTGACTGAAATAACTTTTATCTACTATCAGTTTCCGCCAGTTTGAACCCTTTTTCTTGTCTTGCACTTCTCTAAAACTGTTTGTTGTTTGGTGAGGTCCTAAACCAGCCCCAGACACTGGCCAGTGCTTTGAGCTCTTCCTCCCATGACAGTGTTAACCAACTGTCTGGGCTTCCCTTGTTAATCAATCCCCAGGGGCACCGCTGGAGCACCCAGGAGGGTGAAGAAAGAGGTTCCTTGCCTCTTCTGCAGCAGACGTGGAACTGCCCCCTATTAGGTACTATAAAGAATGTGAGGGCTGGGGTCATGGCTCAGTGGTAGAGCGCTTGCCTCACATGTGTGAGACACTGAATTTTATTTTCAGCACAAGATATAAATAAATAAAATAAAAATCCATCAACAACTAAAAATAAACAAAACAAAACAAAAAAAAAAAAGGAATGTGAGACTGTACAGTATTACCTCTAAGTGGACTGTGACAAATTAAAAGAATATAACAGTAGGGTCACTACTAAAAAATGACAGATGTTAAATGTTATTTTGACGTATTTTAAGTGTGAAAAATATTTCATGTGAAAGAAGATAAGGAAGGAAAAGTGAGGGAGGAGTGAGATGGGATAATTAAGACACAAATATGAAGATAGTGGACTTAACCCCAAAAAGATCAGACAAGCCAGACCTACCTGTACACTGCTTCCAAGAATATTATTGGTATTTTAAACATAGACATTCAAATAGAGTCAAAGTAAAAAAGAAGAAGAAAATTGGGGTGGTTATATTAATTTGGGAACAAATAGGCTTCAAGGTAAGGAGTATTACTAAAGAGAAGGAGGGACATTTGGCAGCTACCAAAGGGTCAGTGCATCTGGAAGACAACAGTGTACAGTGTTTCAAAGAGTACCCACAGCAAAAAGTGACAGAAATGAAGGAAGAAGCAGAGAGATCTCCAATCAGGGTTGCAGATCTTAACACCCTTCTCTCAAGAATGAATAGGGCCGGGTACAGTGAGGCACCGTATAATCCCAGCAGCTTGGGAGGCTGAGACAGGAGGATTGTGAGTTCCAAGCCAGCTTCAGCAACTTAGCGAGGCCCTAAGCAACTTAGTGAGACCCTGTCTCAAAATTTAACAAAACAAACAAACAAAAAATGTGGGCTGGGGACGTGGGTTAGTGGTTAAGCACCCCAGGTTTGAAACCCTGGTACAAAAATTAAAAAATAAAAAGAACTGATAGTTCACAAAGATCATTAGGATCTGAATGGGAAAATCAATACCTTGTCTTGGTAGACATCTATAAAACACCACCCACACACAGCAGACCAGCCTTTCTTACCAAGTGCCCACAGAACATTTGCCAAGTTAGACTATGTGCCGAGTCATGCATACCTAACCCATTGTGGAAGACAGAAACTTTAAAGTCCACCAGTGAATGGATTAAATTATGGATGTGTAACTGATGTGATTCTGCAACTTGTATTTGGGGTAAAAAATGGGAGTTCGTAACCCACTTGAATCAAATGTATGGAAGATGATATGTCATGAGCTTTATAATGTTTTGAACAACCAATAAAAAAAAATGCGAGGCACTAAGCAACTCAGTGAGACCCTGTCTCTAAATAAAATACAAAAGAGGGCTGGGGATGTGGCTCATTGCTACAACACCTTTGGGTTCAATCCCTGGTAGCCCCACCAAAAAAAAAGTATACTGCAATCATAATTGCTCACAATTTTTATATTATTTTTAGTACTAGGTATTGAACCCAGGGTGTCGTGGCACTGAGCCACATCCTTAGCCCTCTTTATTTCTCATTTTGCTATAGGGTCTCCCTAAGTTGCTGAGCCTGACCTTGAACTTGTAATCCTCTGGCCTTAGCCTCCCAAGTTGCTGAGATTATAGGCATGTGCCACTGTGTCTGGACAGGCAGCTTTTAAAAAATTGTTATTGATAAAAATTAAAAATGATCACTGAAATAATAGGGAAAAAAAGAAATCAATAATGATAAGATATCCAGAAAAAATTAGATATTTGGAAATTACACATTGTTCAAAACACTGCCTGAGTCAAAGAAGGAAGCACATATAAATCAGAAAATATTTCAAACTGAATATCAATGAAATATGACATCAAATTTATAGGCCATAACTAAAGCAATGATCAGAGGAACTCTTGTAACTTTAAATGTTTACCTTAGAAAGAAAAAAACGCTTAAAGTTAGTCATCAAGTATCAAGCGCCCACCCTAAGAAGTCATAAAAAGAAACAAGATAAAATCAAAGTGAGCAGAAGAAAAGAAATAATAAAAACCAGAGCAGAATTCAGTGAAATAACAAATAAACAGAAATAGAAAAATTTAACAAAACTAAAGTTGATTCTTTGACAAGGTTAATCAAATTGATAAAAGCTTAATAAGACTGAAAAAAAAGAGAAAAGATAATTTTTTACTATCAGAAATAAAAGAAGAGGGCATCATATTAGGCCCTATGTTACCAAAGGGAATATTATCTGCAGTTTTACAACAATAAATTTGATAACAGATTAAATTGACAAATTCCTTGAAAAATACAACTTTTAAAAACTAATACAGGTGAAATGCAAAATCTAAATAGCCCTATATTTATCAGAGTAATTGAATTCACACTCTAAAACTTCTCCACATGGTTTCTTTGGTGAATTAAACATTTAAGGAAAAAATAATATTATATTAAAATTTTAAGGGATATATTAAACATTTAATGAACATAGTAAGCATTTAAGAAAGAAATAATGTCCATCTTATACAAACACCTAAAAAACAAAAAAGAAAGTACATTTCTCAATAAATTTTATATAGCTAACATAACCTAGATATCAATACCTGTCAGAGACATTATAAAAAAGAAACATTATGGACCAATATACCTTATGAACAAAATCCTTAACAAAATATTAGTGAATCAATTCACAGTATGTAAACAAGATTATAGATTATGGCTAAATTGTGTTTCCTCTAGGATTGTGAAGTTGGTTTAACACTCAAAAATCAACAGTGTGGCCAGGCACAGCGGCACACGCAGGAGGATCTCAAGTTCAAAGCCAACCTCAGTAACTTAGCGAGACCCTAAGCAATTTAGCAAGACCCACACCCCAGTATTAAAAAAAAAATCAACAGTGTGATCAACTGTATTAATAAAATAAGTGATTCAAAAAATGTATAATCAGAGATGGGGTTGTAACTCAGTGGCAGAGTGCTTATCTAGCATGTGTGAGGCCCTGGGTTTGATCTTCAGCACCACATAAAAATAAATAAAATAAAGGTATTGTGCCTATCTACAACTAAAAAAAAATGATAATTTCATAGGTACAGAAAAATCACTTAACAAAAATTAACTCATTCATGAATTTAAGAAAAATTTTCAGTAAACTACCAATACAAGATTACATCTTCAAACTGGTAAGGGGATCTGTAGAAAACCTATAGCTTACACAACACTTAATGGTGATATACCAAACACTTGCCTCAAAAGATCAGGAAAAAAAAAAAAGATGTCCCCTTATAACTTCCATTAAACACTGTACTGGAGGTCTGTGGTGACCATGAGATTATACTTTGCACACCTACCCCTAAAGAGAATATAATTGACAACAGCCCCAGGCAGTGATCTCTGAAACTGATCACAGTCACAGGACTCCTCTGATGACTGACTTCCAGGATGCTTCTACCCAAAACTTTCCTCTCTCCTCTACTTCCTCATATCAATGTCTGACGTCTCTTCCAGTTGGTGGGGGGGGGTCCCGGGTCCCTCCCTCTTCTCTCTTCTCCAGATACTTTCCCTAATAAAATCCTTACGTGTTCAATTCCATCTTTGCACTTTTACTTCTGGAATATCTAACCAAGTAAAGGTGAAATAACTTGCAATAAGAAAGTGCAATAAGGCAGCCCCTGGTACTCATATTGTGATAACCCTTCAATGTCCTCACTTCTTAAAACAGCACATATTCATTATCCAAATTAGTTGGTGTGTAGTGTGCTTGTTTGCCTTCAACCTTGCCCAAAGGATGCTCTGAACTTTTTAACTGCCAGCTATTGTTCATATACCCACCTCATGTTAGTCTGATGGCACTAGAATCACTTTTGATAATTGTCAAGTGGGAGTCACTTTATCAGCTCCAAAATATAAGTTTGTACCTTCATGACTGAGGAAACCCAGTGATCAAACCCAAGAACCTTGGTTTTGGCAATATTAATGCTGTGCTGAAGATGCTCCATGGCTCCAAGTCTGTCCATTCTCCTTCATTGTTCTTTGTACACCTGCTCCTCCCTCTATGCAGACTGCTCACCTCTCAGCAGGAAGCACTTTGCCTCCAAGCCTACCCTGCATAGCAACCCCAGCTCCCTGCAGGATTCTTCCTGTGAGGCTACTATAGACACTCATTAAGTAAAATAAAGACATGGCCATCAAGGAGTAGTACTCATTTTCTTGTGTGGCTTGTAAACTAAAAGCACTTACAATAATGTTTTGAGTGGTTGACAGCATCAGAGAAATGGGATCCTGGCTCTCAGGGCCTCATTTGAGGGCCTGAGATCTGGCGGATTTAGAATGTTACAAGTATGTTCTGTCCATCAACTGGGCCAAGCTTTCTCAGGAATAAACCAAAGCTTAGAAAATTTATAGAACTTGGAGCCTACGAGTTTGAGAACAGCCTGGACAACATAGTAAGACCTTATCCTGTAGTGGAAAAAAAAAGTCTTTCTCTCTTATTCATTTATTTATTACTAGGAAATATCCTTATGTGATAGTTAAGAAAAGCCTTATTTCTGAAAAACAAAACTTAAGCCACATGATCCAGAAAATGTTTGCTCTTATTCTCTAGGACCCAATTAACTAAGATATTTTGAATGATTTACTTTAGAAAGAGAGTAGTTGGTTAATGTAATATATCTTTATATATAATATAATAAAATATGATTTCTATATAATAATATATATAATTACATATATGTATAATTTTATATTACAATATACATATATATGTATATATATAAAGAACCAGGGGTATGAGATGCTTAAAAATGATGCTAGATTTCTCTAGATGCAAGGCGAGACTCGTGTCTTGCTCAAACTTCCCCCATAAGAAAAGGAAAATATTTGGAAAATTAGAAGTTAAAAGAATAGAATAGTCAAAGGAAACAAATTGAGATGAATTTTAAAGTAAAATAAATTCATTAGCAGAGACTAAAAATTAAACAATATAATCCAATATGTGGACCTTGATTAGATGCCAAATCAAACTAAAAATGTAAATTAAATGTAAAAATACTTGCTAGAGACATTTGAGAAAATATGAATTTAGACTATTATCAGATATTATGAGGAAATTATATTGATAATTTTGTTATAATTTTTGTTTTGATGGTATTATGGTGTGTAAGAAAACATTTTTATTATATATATAATATATGTGGAAAAAAAAAATATATATATATATAATGAAGTATCTAAGAGTTAAATCTCATGTTATCTGGGACTAGTTTTAAAATACTTCCGCAAAGGGAAAAATAGATAAAGTAGAAATGATAAAATATTAAGAATTATAAAATTTAAATGATAGTTTTATGAGAATTAATTATATTATTTTCTTTACTTTTATGCATAAAATTGCTATAAGCTTTTGTAGAAATAGCATTAAAAGGCATATTGGGAGAAGGGAGTAGCCTTCCTAACTTAACCTTAAACACCATGTCAGCGTGGGAACCATCTTTGGAATGGTTCTCACAGTATAAGAGTAAAAGTGTCTTTGATGTATCTGTTGATGTAAAGCTGTATTTCTCACCTTTGTGTAAGCAAAAAAGATGTCAGACCTTTAAAAAGTAAAAACTATAATCGTAATAAGTATTGTCTTCAAACAGCAAGTGTGACTTGAAGAACTGGCATTATCGGGACAGAGGAAGTTAGAATGTCAGGCACTCTCAGGAATGATTCACAGGGGATTATAAACCAAGGCTCTCTGACAGTATGCCTTGAGTTCCAGGAGTGTGGCACCCACTAGATGAATAGGTCACAATTCGTTTTTGTTTGTTCGTTTGTTTGGTATCTGATTACGCTAACAAGTGTTTAGACATTCAGGAGGGAAATGACATCTGTCTCTCTTTTTCTTTTTTGCAGTGCTGGGGATAAAACCCGGAGTCTTGTGCAAGGGCTCTACTACTAAGCCACACCCTAAGTCTTTTTTTTTCTATTTTTTAAAAAACATCTATTTTTTAGAAGTAGTTGGACACAATACATTTACTTTATTTATTTTTATGTAGTGCTGAGGATGGAACCCAGAGCCTCACAGGTGCTAGATGAGCACTCTATCACAAGCTATAACCCCAGCCCCCTTTTTTCTATTTTGGTGGAATCTATGAAACTAGAGGAGAGAGAGGGAAGTCAGGACAGGGTAGATTATGCTGTAGAAACAACCTCAAAAATCTCCGTAACTGCAAAGGCTCCATTCTCACAAACACCTCACTGTTGGTCAGCAGGGCTGGGGAGGATCCAAGCAGAAAGGGCTGGGAAGCCAGGCTGCCAGAACCTTCCCCATCCCATAGCTGTGCATCTGGAACTTGCCTCTGCAAGACAAAAGAGACTGGGGCTTCTCATCAGTCACTGCTACCCACATTCCTTCTGCCAGAAATGGGCTCGTGATCCCACCAAACGGCAAGGGGACAAGGAGATGTGGCCCCCCTACCTAAGAGAACCACGTTTTGGTGGACTCTCTGTCTACTTCATTATCATCAATGCTTCATAGATGTAGGCACTATTCTAGGCTTGGTGAGAGTTCAGAGATCAACTAAACGGCTCCACTCCTTCCAGGAGCTCTGTTATCCTCAGCATATAGTAACTCAGCATTTGTATTGCTCACTGGAATTAAAGTATAAACTCAATGGATTGAGACATAAATCTCGCTGACATATAGATGATCTATATCTACATGGTGTTACATATTGGAAATAGTTTTTACAGTTGCTATGGAGGAGGATGCTGAAGTGAGACACACCAGGTTTTCAGGCTAGCTGTGCCACCTGCTGTGTGACCTCTCTAAACTTCAGTTGCCTTCTTTGAAAAATGATTAAAAGAGTAATATGGGGCCGGAGTTGTGGCTGGGTGGTAGAGGGCTTGCCTAGCATGCATGAGGTACTGGATTCCATCCCTGGCACCACACAAAAATAAACAAATAAAATAAAGGTATTGTGTCCATCAACAACTAAAAAATATTTTTTTAAAAAAGAATAATATTTGTCCCATAGACATTGATAGCAAGGAGGAAATGAGATGATGTGTCTACAATGCACAGAGGATCTGCCACACAGCAAGCACTCTATAAATGTAAAATATACAAATAATTTCTAGCTAAGGTTACTTAAAATAACATACAAACAGAATTTAAATAGTTAGGAAGCTTCCTTCCTTCCTAACATTACTGACTGTCCATGTCTGAGGGCTTGGCACAGGCCCAAGCAGGATGAGGAGGGGGCCCAGGAAGGAGGGGAGGTGACAGGTTGGTTACTTATGGAGGGCATTGATCTCATAAGTAAACAGTGAGAAAAATGAGAGTCAGTCTTCTAACTGTAAGAGAAAGAAGTTGCAAATATAGAAAAGAAGAAAACTAGAATGAATCCTATGGTGTTAGATTTGCGGTTGGAAGTATTGGCATGAACTTACGGTTTTTAATAGAGCCAAATAAAGAAATAAATATAAATGTTAATTTTGTATATATGTTGGGATCTTTCATGTGTTTATTTAGACAGATAGAGCCATAATTTGTTTATACATAGATGATTGATGATAGATACCTCCACAAAACATAGAGATGATTGGTAAATAAATGGATATATGAATGAATGAGTAGGTAGATGGATAGATGGATGGACAGAGATATCCCCAGCTCCGCCTGAGAGCAGTGATAACTTATTAACAATATGCACATCTAGAGTCTAAAGATTGGTATCTAAATACTACTCTCTGCTGAAAAGATTCAGGGATCATGGGGGAAATGGTAGATTCCAGGAATGGAGCAGAAAAAACACAAGATGACACAAACATCTTCTCATGCCAGAAAATAGGGAAGGGCTTAATGAATGACAGGAACATACTTAAAGAATACAGAAATCAGTTTGATGAGCCTCACACTGGACAAATCCAGACAATTTGACATCAGATTAAGTAATTATGGGAATAGGCAATAATCCACTGGGTAAAGTAGGAATCCATAAGTCTCTACTGGTACAATGAAAAGACACAATAAAGAAATGGAGTGGGAGCTTTCCCTTACTATAAAATCCAATTAATAATTGTACAAGGAGTAATGGAATTAGAAAAGCACAATTTACAACACAGTAATTATCAGGGCAGCAGCAAACATAATACTTACACTAGTGGGTTAAAATTTGATGAGGAACTAAATATTTCCAGTCTCAAAGTATCTCCTCACAACAGTCTTATTGGTTACCAACAAAGAAGAACACACACATATAACAGAGAAACCTGGAAGACAACATATTTTGAATCAAGGAATCAAAATTTATACTGAAGCGGGCATAGCAGGCTGTGCCTATAATCACAGATACTCAGGAGGCTGAGACAGGAAGATCTATAAATGTTTCCAGGCCAGCCTATGCATCATAGGGACACACCATCTCAAAATAAATGTAAAAAGTTTATTCCATATCACCTGTAATAAAGCCAAATATTGTGCAAGAAAGAAATGAAACAAACCCAACCATAATTTCTGTGATGTTCCTGCCCCAAAGCCTATCTGAATCTAATCACAATCTAATCACACCAGAAAAACCCAAACGGAGGAACATTCTAGAAAATAACTGGTATGTAATCCAGGTTGAAGAAGACCAAAGAGAAATGAGAATAAATGCAATGGCTGGTCTCAGCCTCGGGGCTTTTTTGTGAAGGACATTATGGGCAGCTGGTGGAACTTGAATGGCCTCCCAGGACTAACTGGCTGCATTTTCTCAATGTTAAATTTCTGCTGGTGATGGCTGTATTCAGCTCAGGTAGGAATTTCACACTAAAGCATTCAAGGGTGATAGGATATCATGCAGCAATGTACTCTTCACAAGCTCAGGAGGAAATATTCTTTGTATTATTTTAACAAACTTTTTCTAAGTTTTAAAAACTTTCCAACAACAACTAAAACCTAGGAATGGATGGTAGTGGTGGTCACAAAAACAATGCCCACGTCTTCAATACCACCAACTTGTACACTTAAAGTGATAAATGTCTGTTGTGTATATTTAGACACAAATGTTTTCCAAAAGCTAGGAAAACAGTAAATGAAAAATACAGAACAAGATGGTTGCTCAGGAAACACATTCAGAAGCAGTGCGTTCTCCAAGTGAGAACACACACACACACACACGTGTTTAGGTGTTGGTGCACATTCATGCTGCCTGTATCCTAGAGAAGAGGATGAATGAGGCACTCTAAGGCAGTTGGGGCAGCAGCAGCCCTGCGGGCCATTTGCAATTTTGAGGGGACGTTTTCCATGGTCATTGTTATTGAGGAAGAAGGGTACTCCTGGAATTTAGTAGGTGATGGCTAGAAACGCTAAGCTGGTGGCAATGTGTGATGCTAGTCAACCCAACCCTCCAGTGTCCTGCAGACATTCCTGAGGGGAAAGAAACGTCTTGTAAATGTCTGCACCCAGAGCTCCATTTTTTATATATAAGGGCAAAAATTTTTCTCACAGTTTTCACACTTGCTGAATTTTCCATGAACACAACCGCCATGTAACTTGAGAAAATATCGTAATTTCTTTTATTTTAAACTCTACCAAGAAACTGCTTGCTACTTTGAAGAATAAGGTTCCCTGTAGCCATGCTGCTCAATGCACACACCTTTATCACTCTGCTCTCCCAATTTCCATATGCCACTGTGTAACAGCTGTTCGGAGTCTCCTCTTACCTGACTTACATTAACAAATTATTAAATTACCAAATTATTAAATTATTAAATACAGACATCTAGTTGAATTTCACTGAAATTATTGTTTTAAAATATTTCACATGATTGCTGTCAGATTTGTGTATTTTTAACTCAATGATAAGAAATATATCATAAAATTACATATTACAATGATTTCTCATTTTAGTTACCATTTTTCAGTTCCCCTATTTGACCCTTTCCCATCCTCTCTCTGCCCCTTTGTCTGGTGAAGCCTGTGTTCTCCAGTGCTTAGCTACTCTGTAGTGAATTAAAGGAGACCCATCTAGGAGACATGTTCTTGGCAGTACTCTGTCTTGACACCATCCTGTGTGCCAAAACAGGAAATTATTCTGACAGTGCCCTTGCATGTGAACTCCAGGTTCACCCACCAGGATCCCTACTTGCTCACTTCCAACCAACTACCATTTGTTTGGACACATCTCGTGGCTTGTTGTGATCTTCTTCTTTCCTTCATCTGATACAAGCAGTTTGGGCCTGTTAATTACCCTCATGTGTAGTTGTACCTTTATTCTTTTGTATTCTGTCCTTTATTTACAGAGGGGCTCTGATCTTCTCACTTCTTGTGAATGCAGATGTTTATGATAAGTGGATGCAAACATCCACTCATCTTGAGTGCAGCTGGCCTGAGCATTTATTTACACACTAGTTTTCATTAAGTACTTCCTTTTTACTCCCACTTCATTTTTATAAATAGAACATTACATGTGTTTTTAAGTTACACATCTAGGCAATTACTTATATATTCATTATGAGTGTGAGCAAAACCTGAGGGGGAAGCTGCAGGAGTGGAGAATGTCATGTCTCAAGCAGCCTCACATTCGGTCCTCAAATACCTCAAAGGTAGCCAGTAGCCATGCAGGCTGAATTTGAATAGGCTCCAGGTGACTGCAGGGGATAGGGATTTGGCCAACAGAAAAGTTTCCACAGAGGCACATGTTGGTGCCACCCAGAGGCCTCCTCATCTTCCCTCCCTGCTCCCAGGCCACCACCACAGGTGTTCGGACTGACACTGGATGCTACAGAGGGAAGGTCCTGAGACGCTGTCCTACTTGGGACCCATCTGAGTATGTAGAGCTTAGGGTGCTGGTGTCCAGACTCTGGGCCTGCCTGCTACCTCCTAATGGGGTGACAGTGGCCACTCCTTTCCCCTGAGTTCCTGTCTCCTCTCATGTCTAATGGAGATGCTAAAAAACACCTTTCTCCAGGGGTTCTTGTGGCACCCACCAGGTACTCAATTGATGTCAACTATTTCTATTAATGTTTACCAAACACCACAGAGAGAAATGAAAATAAGAAGTAGGGAGTCCTAAAAACTTTCCACTTCCCTACTGAGACCCGAGTACACTTTTAGGTTCCATGAAACTGCCCGTACTCTTGTATGATAGTTCCCTTTTCTGTTAAAGATCATTCAAGTTATTTTCAGTTACCTGCAACCAGTTACAAGGAAGCTTAACTAATACAGATGAAGAAGATCTAAAATAGCTTCTGAAAATCCGACGAAGAAATTAAGAAGAGCTGACACAGTGCCAGTATTGGGAGGTCAATATGACTGGCAGAAGATCTAACAGCTTCATGGTAGACCCTCTGGAAGCTTCTCACTGAAATACCTGTGAGTAGACACAGAAACACTTGAATTGCAACATCACTGGACATTAGAGAAGGGAGGAAGCCAGGAGCCAGGATGTGGGGAAATTTCCACTAACTTCAGGTTGGATGGGACTGGACTGGAAATTACTGGGCTTGGAAGCCATGCCTCACTGGTCACTGAGCCAGCTCAGGATCGGATGGCTGGAAAGAAGGTAGGGGCCCAGATTCACCTCTGTTAGGAGTTCCTATGAATAGTCTGAGAAGCAAACCAACTTGCGATTCACGTCTGAAAATAACAAGATGGTCTCAAACGGGCAAGGGCTCAAAAGGTATCATTGAATGAATATCTTCCTGAAAACATCATTCAAAGAGCAGAAACATGGTGCAGGGAGTGTGGAAACCAATTGAAAGTATGCATTCTTTTTCTTATATGGTTTCACAATTGACTAAGGGAAGAAAAACTCTTTTAAAACTATCTGTATGAGTAGATAACTAATATTGGCTATATTACAACAACCAACCAACCAGGGAGAGGGCGTGGGAGAAGGGCATCTGTACCAAAGGTCAAACATTACTCTTAACTTTATTAGACTTAAGTAAGTAGCTCATAAACCTATGGTAATCTCAAATAGCCTTAAAACAGTATACCTCCAAACCCTTTAGGTTATGAAAGCAAATAAAAGAGTTTATATCTCAGATGATAAGAGATGATAACAGAGAAAATAGCAAAGAAGCATAAGGAACAGAAATCATGAAAAGTTGGGGAGAAGCTCTTGAGGAGAGGCCCTGAGTTCAATCCCCAGCATCTCAAAAACTGAGAAACAGAAGGAAGACAGCATACACCGAGATGGCTGCAGGAGGAACAAGAGGACCAGTGAGATTCTCGGAAGCTACCCACACAGAGAAATGCTTTATGGTACACCAGCAGGATAAAACCCAAACCCGCGGACACCACGGTGTGAAACAGCTCTAGAAGACTCTGGGAAGAAAGTCGTTTGAATTAGCTGTCCCTGCTGGTGTGTGAACTTCTCTTTCTCGATCCTTTTCTGGGGCTGGCAGTTTGTCAACAGTGGGCATGTGTTGTGGTGTATCAGTCAGGGCTCATTACTGCCAGCAACAGCAACTGACTCTATCAGAAGGCTGTGGGAGGTTCATGGAATCAAGGGAAAGCCTGTAGGACTTGCCCAAGCGGGCAGCAGCCTGAGCATCTTGTGTGTGGTGCTTATGTCCTGATCTTATTCATAGCAGAGACAAATTGGCTCCAAAATATTCTGAAAGAAGTATACACTGCTGCCCCTTTACTCTGCTAAAACTACTGGGGACGAGTCTCTTAGCCTCTACATTTCTTTACGCAGTTTCAAGATCAAGGAGGAGCATCCAGAGAAACAACCAGTAGGAATACCTCTCTCCCTCACTAGCTCTAGTTTATATATATATATACTATATACATATAGTTATAGTTATATATAGAACCCTTGTAACTGCTAGAACCTAGGGAATGTGCAGAAATGTGAGAGAGGTGTAGCCCACCCTTCACCCTCTGGTGAGAAGCAGAGCTCTGTGCCCCACAGTGGTACACATGGACGGTCATTGTACAAGTAGAGAGATGCCCCAGAAGCAGGAAGGAGCCAGACAAATACTTGGAAAAGTTACATTTACAAACAACAGGGTTTTTTGGGGGGTGGGAGTTGTTTTTTTGGTTTGGGGTTTTTTCCTTGCAAAGAACCTGCAAGATCCTCATAAAGCTCTTGTGAGATGTAGAGACTGTGAGTCATGTCATCGTGGTGGTGTGACTGCATCCACAAGCCCCTCCCACACAACGCTTTTTCACTTCTCTATGGATCACAAGTCACCCAGTCACCCAGGCCAGCAGACTGGTCTCCACCTGCCCCTCCCTCTGTCCTCTGCCTCATCCCAGCAGTCACCAATCCTGCCACTGCAGGCATCCTTCCTCTCTGACTCTGCAGCCACTCCCCTGACCCAAACTTGCCTCACCCCTCACCTGCACTCCCACCTGAGCCTCCCCGTCACTCTTCCCTCCCTTTCCTTCTCTACCATTGCTAGCCCTCCTCTCCATGGTCAGCCGTTCTGGTCTTGCCACCAGCCTGGCGTCCTGTGGGTTCCCAGGTGAAGGGGACTCTTGATGGAACCGTGGAGTGCTCTGGGGTAGGTGGGGCTCTGGGGTGCATCCTCTCCTACCACAAAGGAGACAGAACACATAACACCCATAGAGCGCAGGAACTTTTAGGATTTTAAATAAATCCATTTTTTCCCATCCAATGAGGGATTCATTCCACTTTGCTCAAAGTATTTTTCTGGATAAAACTTTTCCTCACTTGCTTGCTCACAGCCCCCGTTGTACACCCTGTTGTTTAAATATACATTTGTGTTACTTGTCCTCTCTTCTTATTTGTTCAGTCACTCAGCAGCACTTCATCGAGTGTCTACCCTGTTGGGCACTGTCAGGAGCTGACTGTATCCATAAAGTGCAAGAAAAGATCCAGGCAGCAGAGGTTCACACATACGTCAACTTTTCCTAGCCCTGGGCCTAGTATTAAGGAAGATTATTGAGTGCCTGCCACACTAACAGCACCTATCCTACTGGTAGTCTGAGTTGGAGGTTGTTTGAATATTTTTTGGAAACTCCATATACAAAAATTAATAAAACCACGTTTATCTCTTTAATTGGACTCTTAACAAGAATGACAAACAGCCAGGACAGGGTTAGCCTGAAACTGAGCTGCTCTTTAAAAGAAAATCATCTTACAAAGAAAAAAATAGCAACTCTGTTCGTGGCTTATTTTTCTGCTGTGAATGGTAAAGCCATCATCTCTTTCTATGCTTTCATTTCTGCACTACCATGGGCTCTTGAGCCACTCATCTTCAACAGATATCTTCAACAGTCACTCACACTCCCCAAAATGTTTGGTCACTGTGGAGAAAAGCACATTTGTGAAACAAATATTCCATGAATATAATTTTGGTGTTGCAAATTTTAATTGGGAAAAATAAAGACAACATCTTAATGTTTCTCTCTAAATACCCAAAGGTATACAACTCTAAAACAAATCTTATTTTTTTAAAACATAAAGCAAATCAAACACACATCTGTACCTTACTCTCTACCAAGTGCTCTTAAAACCAAGTAAAATGTGACAGCTGGTAGCATCCAAACCAACACTTTGTTTTGATGTTGTTGAAAGTGGATCATTTAAATTGATTGCCAAACATTTATTTTGCTTCTGAAATTGAAACTCGGATTATCATGGCAACAAAACATTTGGATGAACAGAAAACTGGGACAACTATATCTTTGGGCCCAACTTCCTTCATATGTCAGTCTAAACAAAACATTCCTTTGGGCTTTAACGCTAACAAAATCCAGTACATCGGAGCCAAAAGTGTTATCACTAATCACCAACAATGAGAGTACCTCCAGGGTGTTCAATACCCCACCCCATAGTTCCCACTGGCTATCCCAATACCCCCCCCAACTCTCCAGTCCTTTCCTAAGGCTGTGTGTTCCTACCACTTTCCCTTCTTGGCAAAGCCGCTTTCCTCTCCGCACCATCTAGTAATTCCCCTCCATCCTCCAAGTATATGCACACTTGTTACCTTCTTCTTGGCTTCCCTCAAGAATGCCAGTTCACAGTCAAAATGGATCAAATCTAAATGCAAGAGAGAACTTTTGTGATCTGTGGTAGGCAAAGGTTTCTTAGACTGGGCATAAACCATAAAAGAAAAAAGATAACTGAACTTCAAAATTTAAAAAAAATTTTTTTTGGAAAATACCATTAAAAATGAAAAGGCAAATAAATATATTTCCTACCCAAGATCACAAGATTTTCTCATGTATTTTATGGCTTTAGCTCTTGCATTTAGGTCCATGATCCATTCTGAGCTGATTTATGTGTGTGATGTAAGATAAAGGGTTGAGAGAGAAAGTGCTGGGGCAGGAAATTGATCACAAGGGGGTGTGAGGAAACTCTCTGGAATAATGGGATGTTCTGTAACTTCACTGTAGTAGTGGTTACAAGACAGAACACATTTCGAAACTCTGTGAACTTAAAAATCACTGAATCTTATTGTGTATAAATCACTCCCCAATAAAGCTATTGGAAAAAATTCCTTGGTGAAACTTTTGAACTGCTGAATCAATTAACTGTAGAGGGTCAACCCAACTCTACCATGAAATATTCCCAGTGACTTTTTTGTCGGGGGCAGAATACCAGGGATTGAACCCAGGGGCACTCAATCACTGAGCCACATCCCCAACCCTTTTTTATTTATTTATCTTTTTTATTTTGAGACAGGGTCTCACTAAGTGGCTTAGGGCCTTGTTAAATGACTGAGACTGCCTTTGAACTTAAGACCCTCCTGCTTCAGCCTCCATGTGACTGGGATTTCATTTACCCTAGCCCCAGGTGACTTTCTTTCTTTTTTTAATATATATATTTTTTTTACTTGTAGGTGGACACAATATCTTTATTTCATTTGTATGTGGTGCTGAGGATCGAACCCAGTGCTGCATGCGTGCTAGGTGAGAGCTCTACCATTGAGCCAGAACCCCAGCCCCACCCGGTGACGTTCTAAACTTTCTGTACTCAGAGTCATCCTAAAGAGTCTGACAGAAGCAACATCCCCAAATCTTGAGTTTTATTGTGTTGGTAGTCATTTGCATATGGTTCCTTTCCCTGCTGACTTAAGAATTCTTCAAGAACAGAGACCCTCCAGTTATTCTTCTCCTTTTATTTCCACTGCCTGACACAACAGAAGGAATTCTCTAAATGTTCACTGAGTAGCAATTGATGGGAATCTCTTTCTGACAAAGCTCATTTAAAACTAGAGTTTGATACTATTTTATCCTTTCTAAGGAATTTCCTATTACTGTTTCTTGGTGTTTTGTCACTCCTATTTATGGGATAAAAGACTCAACTTTCTTAAAGTGTTAAGGTGCAACTGCCACCAATACCTTCAAATAACTAAAAAAAAAAAAGAAAGAAAGAAAAGTACAGATAATTTGAATCATGACTAATCAAAAAGCTTTACCTGGGCTGGGGCTATAGCTCAGTGGTAGAGCACTTGCCTTGCACGTGAGAGGTACTGGGTTCAATCCTCAGCACCACATAAAAATAAATAAAGATATTGTATCAACTACAGCTAAAAACAAGTAAAAAAAAAAAAAGGCTGGGGTTGTGGCTCAGTAGTAGAGTGCTTGTCTAGCATGTGCAAGGCACTGGGTTCAATTCTCAGCACCACATATAAATAAGTAAATAAAATAAAGGTTCATGAACAACTAATAAAAATATTTAAAAAAATAAAGCTTTAGCTAAATGCAAGCTTCCTGGCAGTCTGCATTTGTGCACTCTACAGAGACGGTCCTTCTGTATTCCTTAAGAGGTCTGTGGACATGGAGTCACTGTTGCAGTCTACACTAAAGCCACTGCAGGGGGTCAACCCAAGTCTGCCATCCAGAAGCTTATGGGTCTGTTTTGCTGAGTAAAATTATTCAGTGTATTTAACTGCTCAATAAAGTATTATTGCAGTAGCTAGAAACTCACTGCTACAAATACAGTACAACAGGAAGTAAAAGAAAATGTACAAAAACAAGATAGGGAACACCAGTGGGCTACCTCCAAATGTGGAATTTAGGGGTATGGAGGTCCGTCAGGACTGTAAACTGAAATAGGAGGCAGAGATAACCCTATGATTTCATGTTGGTATGGAAAAGATGATGTCTTAGCCAAGATGTTCTTTAGTCAAGATATGCCTTCTTAACTCCTTTGTCCCCAGTAATTAATACAAAATTATATTGATTATCTGATATTTATTTGGGGGATAACTTAGCGGGTGCCTCTGGCTGAGGGGAGATTGCAGCCAGGAGTCAGCAGGGCTGCAGTCCTCTCAGGACTGGAGAATTCTCACACAAGTTCACTCACAGACCGCAGGTGGACCTCAAAAGATCTCGGGAAGATTCAGCTTATTTTTGTTTTTGCAGGCAGACCTCATTTCCTTGTAATGTGGAAGTCTCCCCAAGGGCCACCTGGGCATCCTCATGACATGGTAGCTGGTGATTCAAAAGACAGAGACTGAGTGAATCATAGAGCACCAAGATGGAAACCATAGTTTTTTACAACCTAACCTTGGAGGTGGATCTATCCCTTCAACCCTGTTCTATTCAATAAAAGCAATTCCGTAAGTTCAGGTCTCATTCAAGGGGGAAAGGACTACACAAGGGAATGCGTATAGGAAAAGGAACTGTTAGGGGTTCTCTTAGAGGCAGCCTATCCCAGAAGCCTAGTGGACTGTCCACAAATAGGTATTCAATGAGTGAAAGAGATGGAAACTAGAGAAAGAAAAGTAAGAGGGAGAGAAAATTTTGTAAGATCAGTTGTGTTCAGTTTGACATATCCTATTTTGGTCCTTGTGTGAGATTAGGACAGACTGAATATTTACCAGGCTTGTTTCCTGTTTCCTTTGGGCATACAACCAGATTACTTTTCCAGCCTTGTCTACAATTAAATGAGGTCAAGTGGCCAACATAAAGTGGTGTGAATATTTCCCTGCTTGTGTATCACTATCAGAAGCAGTTGGTCCAGAGGAGAACTCTCAAGACTTGGAAATGGTAAAGACACCACACAGAAAAGCCTGAATGTCTACGTGGAGCAGAGCCCACCCCATCCCCCCCACCATGCCATGTCTTTGTGAGTAGGGGAAAAATTGTGTTAAAACACTGAAATTTAAGATTTTTTTTTGCTACATTAAGTAAGAAGATATTGTAAGAATTCAGTAAGTAAGACAATGTAGCGGCATGGGATTAGAAATGATGGTGGAATGTGATGGACATTATTATCCAAAGTATAGGTATGAAGACACGAATTGGTGTGAATATACTTTGTATACAACCAGAGATATGAAAAATTTGTGCTCTATATGTGTAATATGAATTGTAATGCATTCTGTTGTCATACATAAATTTTAAAAATTAACAACAACAACAAAAAGACAATGAAGCACTCACAAAGAGATAGAAATACACCAATAGAGTGGATTAAAGAAGCCAGAAACTCACCCACCCGTGCAGTGTGATGCCGTAGGCATTGCAGGTAGGAGAGGAAATGATGGCCTGGACAAGTAATGGTGATTGATTGATGGCTGGCTAATCATGGTTAAGAAATTAAAAATAATTTCCTGTCATCATGCACAAAAGCAATCCTACAATGACTTATATGTTAGCATAGCTATTGCTTGTGATCACAGCGATCTGTGTGCAAGAAAAAGAAACAAAGAGGACAGAATACAATATCACTGTGAATTTCTGAAAGGTGGAGTCCATGTGCCAAGCCATAATTGCCATTTACAGCCAGTTCCCATCTGCTGCAGTCAGACCTGTGGGACCCGGTCTGGTGAGCTCCCATTCTTGCCAGCAAATCATCAGCCACCACAAACCCCCAAAGCTATATGCCGTCTCCTAGCACAAGTCAACCCTGGATTTGAGAGTCAAATTGATTAGGGGCTCAATGCTAAAAAGGCAGAGTCTGACAGGAGAGGAATTTACAACCCTTGGGATGCCATGAGAAAGGCAGAGGACGTCAAAAAGGGTGAAAATGCCTTTCTTGCATTCCTCAAGGGATCTCAGTAGCTGCCAGAAGTATCTTTCAGTTCACAGTTGCTGGACACAGTCACAAGACAAAATCACAACAAACTTTAGTTTATGGATCTTTCTTTTAATATTTATTTTTTAGTTTTTTTAGGTGGACACAATAGCTTTATTTTTATGTGGTGCTGAGGATCAAACCCAGTACCTCACACATGCCAGGCAAGCATGCTACCACTTGAGCCACATCCCCCAGATATAGGTCTTCATTGGCTTTTATTTGTAATTCTAGAATAAGGCAACACCTTGTATCATAAGAGAGAAGAGTTCTCTGATGAACTAAGTAGGAGAGGTTGACCTTAAAGACAGAAAAAGGCTGAGGAAAGTGGAATCAGAGCAAAAAGCTGGTTGAGTATTTGAAAGTAACTTTCTTTGTAAAGGTTAAAGCAGAGGGAACTTCGTTATCACGCTGGCTAAAACTGGTCTGCTCAGAGATTTGGCTATTATCTTTCTACCTGTTGACTTCTTGCAAAGTCAGATAATGTAGTTTTGGCTTAGTCACATGGAACTTCAGCACAACTAACTAATGAGATATCCTGAACATTAGTGACTCCATTTTGGATCTGAAACTGCCTCTTGGCCTGGGGCTGTGGTTTATAAGCTACTAAGAAAAAGAAACTTAAAATAACCTGTTTCCTCAGCACCCTACCCCTTCCAAGGTCCCTAAATACAAAGTTCTGTTATTGCCCAGCCACCTGCACTCAAGGTCAATTCTAGCTGCTACACTCAAGGCCATGTCTAACTTGCTTTTATTCCTTGTTAAAAATATGTATATATAAAAACCCTTTTAAGAGACTGGGGTGGTGGTTCAGTGGTAGAGTGCCTGCCTAGCATGTGCGAGGCACTGGGTTCAATTCTCAGTACTGCATATAAATAAATAAAATAAAGGTCCATTGACAATTTAAAAACCAAACCAAAACAAAGAAACCCCTATTAAGATAATTCTGTCTGCTGCGCCACTCTACTGGGCAGCCTGACAGGCTTTCCCTGTCATGAAACTTTGTTTTTGAACTGTCTTGAAAGATTTCTTTGAACGTTCTGTCCTATCACTAACTCCATTTTGGTTTAGGCTTTTGGGCCTACTGCAGGAGTTCAGAGCAAACCAGTGGCCTCTGATACATTCTCTTTACAGTTGGAAGTCCTGGGGAAGAGAACAGAAGAAAAGTGTCCATCTCAGAATAGAACAGCCATGACCACTACACTAGTAAATGACTTCAAGCACCCAAGTGCCTTTTAAACGGTCTCCTTTCCCAGAATGGGCTTGCATCAATGCCTCTTCTCCACCACCACCAAATTCATCTTGCAAGAACACTGAGTCTGCCCTCTACCTATCTTTCTAGCCTGAAAAACTCTGTCTCAATTAAACCTGGCCTGCCTGACATCAGGGGAATACAGCCTAAGCTGATTCATTGTTAAATCTTTGTGCAGACCATCCCTTCCACCTGGAAAACTGAAAATGTACCTGTTTTTCAAGACACAGCTTGAATTCCACCCTCTCATGAAGTTTCCTGATTATACCTATCAGAGGTGACAACTAGCTGTTGTGAAAACACAATTGTCAGGGCTGGCGTCATGGACGAAAGGCCTGTACAGTTCACAGGGCCTCAGATTAAAAGGCCTCATACTTGGCTAAATGCTCTGCTGCTGGGTCTTGAGATTCTCAATTTCTTCCCCGACCCCCTTCATTTCACTCTAAGGACAAAACTTGTGTCCCTCTCTCAAATAATCCAGGCTGCGTACTTCAGACCACGGGCGTCAGAGTCCTCACAGAGCCAGTTACCACATTACAAAAGCATCTACTTCCCCTCAGTTCCGTAGACTTAATCTATCGAAGAGGCATGAGACTGATTTTATCCAAGGACCCAACAGGTCTTCAATTCCTCCTAACACAACTACATTCACAAGAATATGCCAACTTGATCCTAATTGTCAAGTTCCAGTGGAAGGTTTTAGAGGCTGGGCCAGCTGCAGGCTGCTAGCCTTGGAGCAGCTGTGTCGGGTTTGGGGTAGGAGTACTGTGGCTTGTCTGATTCCCCTACACTGTTCTGCTTTTACAGCTTTCCCCCTCTCTACTTCTAAAACCGCAGGTTCTCTGAAACACAGGCGAGTCTCCTAGTGGTTCTCATTGCCATAACAGGAGAGTTCTGTTTGCAGGAAGCGGCAGAGGACATTGGTTAAGTAAGAGTAATTAGCCAGCCAGGACTGTCTCTGTGGTATCAGAATGAATATTATTTTTCTCTTATGATAATTTTTTTATTTTATTTTGATTTTCAGTATTGGGGATTGAACCCAGGGTTTCACACACGCTGGGCAAACACTCTACTTCTGAACTATATCCTCAGCCTATCTAAAGATATTTTAAATGCTAGGAACACACAAATGCATTCTCTAGTCTACCTACCATAAGTCTTGGCACATTGTAGGCTCTCAATAAATATCTTGTGAATGAAATAAAAAGCAGCTAATAGACCAAATTGACCATGATCAAAGCCAAGCTCAGGGCCAGGGCTCTCATGTGCATCTCTCAAGTGAATGAACACACAGTCACCAAGTTAAAAACAAACAAACAAACAAAAAACACCAAACCTTTACTTTACAAATATTTATATGGACAGGAAACAGAGACTTTTTCTAAGAACCATATGTGTTTCTGAAGTTATTTACTTAATCCTTTTTAAGATTAAACTTGGAATTTCTACGTAAGAAGAGTTTAGCTAGTATTGTGAGTTTCTATGTATTTGTTTACTTAAAATAACATTTTTGCATATTGAAATTTCAAAGGTTTACTAATGTTAAGAAGCATAAAAAAATGCTGAAATGCCTTTAAGAATTCTAAGGAACTACAGTATGGACGCTAGATACATTAGAGAAGAGTATAAATGTACTAAGGGACTAACATGCAACACAATGAGTTAAAGAAAAGAGGATTTTAAAGAGAAAGAAACATGACAAATGAAAGAGAGAAATACCATAGGAGTGAGGCAAATACAGGTACTGAATAAAGAATGTGCTGGAATAATTATGGAGTAGCATACCAGGACGTTTGATATAGAACTGAGAACTACAATAAGATACTGGCCAACTTGGGAGGCTGAGGCAGGAGGATTGTGAGTTCAAAGTCAGACTCAGCAACTTAGCAAGGCCCTAAGCAACTCAGTGAAACACTGTCTCTAAATTAAATACAAAAAGGGATGGGAACATGGCTCAGTAGCTGAGTGCCCCTGGGTTCAATCCCTGGTACCAAAAAAAAAAAAAAAAAAAAGGTATTGGCATACAGGTAAAGCCCACCAAATACAGAATTATTGACAATTCATAGGAACTGTTAGAAGAGAATGCTATTCCAGTTAGAATCTTCAAAACAAACCCAAGGCAACATCATGATGGTTTTGACTGAATGTTTCCATCCCCTTGAATCTGTATGTGGCAATCCTAACCCCAATGTGATGGTATTTGGAGGTGGTATCTTTGATTATTCAGATTAGATCATTTGTGAGTGAGATAAGTGCCCTTATAAAAGAGGCTCCCGAGAGACACCTTCCCCTCCTGCCATGTGAGGATGCACTGAAAAGATGACCACCTAAAAACCAGGAAGCAGGCTCTCACTAGATGCCCAAAATGTCAGAACACTGATCTTGGACTTTCCCCTCCAGAACTGAGAGGTAACTGTTATTTATAAGCCTCATCTATGGTATTCTGTTTTAGCAGCCCAAGTAGATTAAGATAAAAAATTGGTACTAAGGATCAAGATTAAAATTGGTACTAAGGATCAAGATTAAAGGTGGTTAAGAGGCAGAAGTGAGTTTCAAGCCAAGTACTGTCCAATTCCAAGGCCTGGCCATCTGCTCACCATTTAGTACTCTGCAGTGTGACCTGTCTGATCAAGGGTCTGAGGAAGAAAAGGACTCCAGGGTACAGAGAATGTAATTCTTGGTGTCTGTCAATCATGTTGATAATGGCAAATACCTGGCACTCATGTTTAGCAAGCACTGCCATTAGAGTTAAATAGGAACATGTGTTTGTGTGTGCTGCCCTGTTACATAGACTTTAAAGATAATGCTCCAATGTTTGTGACTTGAGCAATAACACATGAGCTAGGAAAATGTCCTTCGCATTGCAACCCAATGATTCCTATTCCCATTATTACTCACTTTTTTGTGTCAAATTGTTGAATATAAATATGTTTGTGGATCTGGCCACTAAACAGGCCAGATAATGTGAGCCACAGCCCAGGGCTAAGTTTCAAAAGACTCAGACATCCTGGGGCTGGACTTCTTGGGAAGCCAACTGTGATCCAGCCTTACCCTTGATGCAGTCTCCTCTAGCTCAGCCTTCTCCCTGGGAATTGGTACCACTCCAACCCAGCAAGCAATAGGTGCAGGCCCAAGCACCGATAGTCTCTGTCCCAGAATTCCCTACCTGCCAGTGCTCCCTCTGCCATCTGGGCAGCTTCGGTCCACAGACTCTTTAATCATCCCTACCGTCCTTCCCTAGTCTACTCGGGCCCTTGCAATTATATTCCTCCTCTGGATATTGTGTCCCAATATCTTCATGGCCTTATTTCTTCCAGACATGTGAAAGAAAGAAGTCAAAGTGGATCAAAACCAAAAACCAACTAATTAGCCAACCAACTAAAACAAACAAAATTTAAAAAGCTTTATACTTTCAGCAACTTAGTGAGACCCTGTCTCAAAATAAAAAATTAAAAGGGCTGGGGATGTGGCTCCGTGGTTAAGTGACCCTGGGATTAATTCCCAGTACAAAAACAAAACCATATACTTTTATGTATGTAAGCAGCTAGTTTAACAACATGGGACAGTCTTACAGAAAATAACCTCTCCCACCACTCTGTCCCCAAGGGTAACCTGCTTTAGTTTTCTTCAGAGCACCTTATTGAAAGACCTGATACATCATACATCTGTTTATGGTTTCTTGTGCTTCCCCACCCTCTACACATTGTAAATCCTAAGGTGAACAGAGACTTTTATCTCCAACACCTGAAATAGCACCTGTGCAATGTGAGGCCGGAATACATCAAACCAGACTGGAACAGCAACTGCCACTCCCCTTTCTGTGGTTAATTTTCAGGGTCACCTTGAGACTTACTTTAACCTCAGTGAACTTGCAGCACAGAGGTGGGAAGAGACAGAAGCCTTCAGGCTGGACCCAGGCTCTCTGAGGGTCTGCACTGTCCTACTCCCCAGCCTTCCAGCATGTACAAAGGGAAACCTCACACTTTCCATCTTATTTCACATTAGACTTCAGAGTCTCATATTGATATTCCCACATTGGTTTCACATTAGTTGATCTAGCACTTAGTGGGACTCTAAGCTATAGGAATATAAGTAGAAACTAATTTTGGATAGATAAGGAAATAAGAATAATGATAGCTAATATTTGCTGTTTGCTATATGCAAAACATCATGCTAACTCCTTCGAATTATCTTTTTTTACCCAAACAACAAGTCCATGAGGCATGCACTATCATCAGCCCATTTTGCAGTTCAGAAGACTGCAGTTAAGTCCTGAACCTGCAGTCACATGGCTTGTCAAGGAGTCCAGATCTGTTGATGTGAAAGACAGTACCTGAGGAAGAAAGGAGGGAAAATGAGAGAAGGCAAATGACATGGTATTTGATTTAGTAAATGGTAGTATTTATGTTTTGTTGAATCCCCAAAGTTATATCTTAAGCTATAATTCATATTTTAAAAACTATCATTTCAATGTGAAAATATGAGTTCAGAGCTAAAGAATTTCTGAGTGACAATAGTGAAATTGTCGTTAACTTCTGTTCAACAGAAGTGCATGCTCACTTCAGTATCACATGTACTAAAACTGGAACCATACAGAGAAGATTCGCTTGGCCCTTGTGCAAACATGACACCCAAATTTGGAAAGTGTTCCATATTTAAAATAATAAAATAAAACAGAAGTGCTTAACTTTGCAAGTGTACAGCACAACACCTGACCATCAGACTCAGAGCAAGAATTAATGGCCATTCTGTCCTTGTCACCACTCATGTCTCTAGCATGGCTTCCAGGAATCTTCAGACTTCTGTTTCCTTGGGCAGCTATGTTGCTCTGGCTCTGGTTCTTTATTTTGAAAAGTGCAATCTAGTAATAACCAAAAGTTGTCTGTAAATACAAATCCAATTTCTTACTGAATTGTGTTCTCACTAACAGGAGCAAAAGCTCCTGCTACAGAGGTCACTCCTGAGCTTAGCCTGCTGGAGCCCTGGTTCCTGGTCCTCCAGGTCCTGAGGGCAGGCTCACCAAGGGCCAGAAAGGAGAAGCTCACTGGAGGAGGAACACAGAATGGAGGAAAGCCCAAGACAAAACCAACAACCTGGCACTTTGCCCAGGGCTCTTCGTGATCATGAGCCTGAAGTCAGTTTTCTTCTGGGAGAAGCCTCATTCCTCTGGGCAGCTGGACCTGATGAGATGAAGGAATGTCACAATTTTTCTATGCAGTCTAGTGTGGGTGTGGTTCTTAGTACAGTTCAGGACAGGGGTATTCTTGTCTGGTTATTAACAGTGCCTCTCTTGACCTTTACATTTCTCACCTAGAGTGTTGTTACTTTGAAAACGACATGTTGTGTAGACGGTGATAAGGGAAGTGAGTTCTGGCTTATTTCACAGCCATGGAAAGTCATCTCTTTGTGTGGCCTCATTGCTAGCCACATCTATAAATGTGGAGTTGACAGTTTGAAATTCTGTGTATTTGGTAATTACATCCAAGACAAACAGATGTAAACCAATAATTAGAAAGTATATAAAAAAGATAAACATGCACTTCAATGATAAGTTACATGAAAGGAATCTAGAATATAAGAAAACCTTTGTTTCCTGTATTTTAATAATGCATTGTCACTACATCTCCACCCCCCTCCCGCAAGGCGTACATGTTCAGTACAGACACAATTTTTCTTTTTGACTTATTTTCCATCTAAGGGTGGCTGAGTCTGAGGGTAGGGAACCTACAAAGTGGGCTGACTGTATTACCATTCTCTTACTAACTTCCAAGAATTTCATTTGTATTGGGGTATCTATCTTATTTATTGAAACAGTCCTACCAACAAGCATACAGGTTGTTTACTGTTTGGAATTATTACAGAACAATGCTTTGATGAGCATCTTTGCTCACTTGTACAAATCCAACAGGAATATAAATTCTTAGAAGTAGAGTAGCTTGGTCCAAGTTTATGGTCTTTTTTTTTCATTTTAAAAGTGTTACCAAATCAGGTAGGTTATTTAGGTGAGTTTTGTTCATATTTGTAAACAACAGACACTAGTAATGTTTTCAAAGGATCGAATGAGATAGAAGGATATAAGAACATAGTATATAGCAAATAGGCTGTTAATGAATATTGGTCGCCTACTTTCCTTTTCTTAGACGGCTATTTATGAATATTTCCATAGCTATAGCTTTGACAATGAGCTCAACAGTTAATTCCAATATTCGTAGCCAATCCTGAAGCACCACTTAGACACCTGTTATTGACTAACTAGCAAACTCTGAAGGTCAAATATGTTCTTGAGAAGACACAACCTTTGAGATTAACCTTAAACACCATTTTCCTAGGAACACAGGTGATTTATTTGATTATTGCCTCTTTTAATAAGGCCCTAGTAGAAACAAAATGAGCTGGGCTATTATACAAGCTGAAGTACACTTTCCAGTCCTGTCTCTGTACTTGAGTGAAAATCGTGCTGGTCCATGTCATTTGTTTCATAAGCCCCATATAATCCAACTCTGGAAAACCACTCTGACACCTCCGGAGCTCTCTTTGCTCTTGGGGGAACCCGTCGTCCCCACCTAGGGGTCCTCAGCATTTGGACTCCGTCAAGGGCGCCAGAGGTCCCTGGGTCGCGGGGACTGAGGTCCCGCCGGCTCGGCCCGGGAGCGCTGCAGGCCGGTCGGCCGTCGCCCGCTCCTCGCCTCCGCACACGCCGCCCCGCGGCGACCCCGACCGGCGAGGCTCCCGGGCGCGCCCCCGCCTGCCGGGGCCAGCTGAGGCTCCGTCGCCCCTGCCCGCCTCCCGCACCCCGCACGCGAGCTTCGCCCGGCCGGCCCGGCCCTCGGCGGGCGCTCCGCCGGCGCGGCCATGCGGGCGCGACCCGCGCTGGGCCCGACCCCGCCGGCACTCGGGACGCGGCGGCCCCGCATGGAACGCGCCAGGGCGGAGGCCGGCGCGGGGGCGGCGGCGGGCGGGGAGGCCGGGCGGCGGCCGAGGGCCCCGGGCGCGCTTCCGCCGGCCGCGCCGCGCACGCCGCGGTAAATGGGAGGCTCGGCCGGCGGGGGCGGGGGCCGCGCAGCCGGGGACTTTCAGGAACTGCAGGGGCGGGCGGCGGCTGGAGTCTCCGAGCGCCCAGCCGCGGGCCTGAGCGCCGACACTCGGGGCCAAGGCGGAGCCGCCGCCGCGCCGGGGCCCAGCCGTCGCCGTCGCCACCGTCCTCGCGCGCCCTCCCGGCTTGGGCCGACCCGCCGCGGCGCGGGAGACGAGCCGGCCGTCCCCGGCCGGGGGACCCGCCCGCCATGGCCACCAAGGTGAGGGGCGCGCGGAGCAGGCCCGGCTGGCCGCTCGGCCCACGGCGGCGCGGGGAGGATCGGGGGCGCGGGCGGCGGCGGCCCGAGGAGGCCGGGAGGGCGCTCGGCGGGACCCAAGGCCGGCCCGCGGCCCAGCCAGCCCCCTCCGGCGTGGCGGCGCGGTGAGGCCGGGGGCGGCGGGGCTGGTCGGGACCCCCGGCGGCGCGGAGCGCGACGCCGCCTCAAAGTTTGCGCCTGGGCGCGGGCGGCGGCGGGAGCCGGGCGGAAAGTTCCCGCAGCCCCGGAGCGTCTGGGAGTCGCCCGCCGCCGCCCCGGAGCCCGGCCCTCGCGGCCGGCCCCCCGCGCCCCCGCGGCTCGGCGCTTTCTGTTTTGCTGCCTTTTCGGTTTGAATGGCAGTGCCAGCGCGAAGCGGTACCGAGAGGGAAATGACTGCTTTCGGTTAGGTGCCCGCTCGAAGAAGGGCCCAGGCCCGAGTTACGCGGGGACTTGGCTCCCGCGCGGCCGGGAGTTGTGCTGCTCGTTCTGTGACTGCGTGTGAAAGCGGGCGCCAGGGCGGCCGTGCTCCCGGGCCGCCGGGCCCCCGTGCTCCCGGGCCGCCTTCCCCCCGCGCCGCCTTCCCCGGCGCCGCTCCCGGGGCGGTTTTCCTGCCCCAGCCGCGGAAGGGGTCCGGGCTGCGGCCGGCCTGCGGTGCGGGCTGGGCACGTCGTTTCTGGGAGGCCACTTTTATAAACATGAGCGCCCTTTTCCATATTTGTTTTTGAAACATCTAAGCGACTTTTGGGTTGGTGAGATCCGGGTGTGTGTGGTCGGAGGGCGTTTGATGGAGACAGGAATCGTCGGTGACTGCGAGCTTGGAGTTGGTGCCAAGGTCTGGGTCTGGTCCGCGAGGGCAGGCTGTATAGAAAGGAGGGCTCTCCCTCCGGAACCTGTTGCTTCTGTCGCTGAAATAATTACCTTGTTAATATATTTCGAGTGTGGCGTTCCTGGGGTTTTTTATTAGATTGATAGAACTTGCCCACTTTTAAACATCATGATTTTGTGTCGACCTTTTTAATAAGAAAAATTAAGGCAAGCCAAAGATTTCAAAGGGAATTTTGATTTTGAGGTTTGTTGCCACAAGCTCCAGAAATTGCCACTTACACATCCTATTTCACAGTTGTCTTGCAACCTTAAGAGTGGCTTGTGACACAGAGGTCTGGTTTGTGCTGTTTCCCACCTGCCTCTTCTGAGGCACCAGTGTGTGCTTTAGGTAGGATACAGCTTAGCAACTGCAGGTGCTAAGTGAGTTTTATTTGATGGTGAAGTCTGAGCTTAGTTTTTTCATCACATTAAAAAGGACACTGGTCCTTGTACCCAACTTGAAATGAATATGTCCTCACTAAGCACAAGCCTCACAGCATTTCTGAGTTCTTCCTACTTTTGTTATCTGTGCTACTCTGAAGGCAAATTCCAGACTTCTGTTAGTATGTCAACTTTCTAATCACCGTTCTACCTGGTGCTCAGTTTCCCTGTTTACAGAGCGACAAACCATTGCTATTTGAAGAAAAAGACCAGCAGTGAAGCATTTATCAAGAGGACACTTCCGCAAATTTGGGTTTTGTTTGGTTTGGTTTGGTTTGGTTTCCCTACTGTCTGGTGATTCTCTGTCAAATCAAAAGTTCTCTCTGTTTTTTGTTTCTGTACTGGGGAGTGAACCCAGGTATGCTTTACCTCTGAGCCACATCCCCATCCCTTATTTTTAATTTTGAGACAGGGCCTTGCAAAGTTGCTGAGGCTGGCCTCCAACTTGTGATCCTCCTGCCTCACCCTCCGGAGTAGCTGGGATTAAGGTGTGCATCACCTCACCAGGCTGTCTAATTTTTGAATTGTTCCCAGAGAGTAAAGGTGTCACTGCCGGGTTCCCCAGACCCTCTATAAGCACACCCTTGTCCTTCCCCACATCTGAATAGTTTGATTTCTTTTCCTTCCTGTTCTTTATTTGGAATATTCTTAGTAACCAATGACCAGTAACTTGTAATAAAAATTTCAGGCTCAAACGTCACTTAGGCTCTTGCTATAAGTATTAAGAAGTGATGAGATATATATTCAGTATCTGAATATTTGAGGTCATGTTGGGTTTCGCTTTGAATTTACCAGAGAATGACTTCAGTTCATTTTTTTTTTTTAATTCTTACAGGTTGTTTGAAAGGTGCAATTATCTTCAATCATGGGTTTTAAAAATTCTTTGTATATTCACAATAGAAAAATGAAGACATTTTCTTTTAAAAGAATTCGAATTGGATGCTGGGGTTGTGGCTCAGCGGTAGAGCGCTCACCTAGCATGCGTGAGGCGCTGTGTTCCATCCTCAGCACCACATAAAAATAAACAAATAAAATAAAGGTGTTGGGTCCAACTACAACTAAGAGAAAATTAAAATAAATAAAATAAAGTTTCTTAAAAAAGAATTAGAATTGGGTCATTCTTCACTGTTGAAGATAGGTAATCAGTAACTGCACATTTTAAAGGGATTATCTGTTTTTTTGTTTCTAATCTTTCCTTGTAGAATGCTGAATTCAGTTTAAATGCATACACCACTCTGAAGTCCAGTCTTGCCTCATTTAGCAAATACAGTGAAAGGCTGATAAGAATGTTTTAGTCTTGTCCTCTGTTGCAAGCCCCTGAAGTTTATATTTTGACACAGTCCTATGGTGAATTTGGGTGAATTTAAGTTTTGTTTTAAAAAAAAACAAGAGAAAGAATTCATTTTCTACATATATCAAAAGGGGCTTAACGAAAATAGTGGCAGTTATCCATATCTGTGTAACTTAGCTGTCATTTCCACGTCACAGTTAACCTTTGGTAACTAATTTAGGTCCTTTGTGCTTACAGAGTCACTTTTAGAAGTAATCATTCTAATCAGATTTTTTTGGATACAACATTTTTTTTATACCTTTATTTTATTTATATGGTGCCAAGGATCAAACCCAGTGCCTTGCACATGCTAAGTGAGCAAGTACTCTACCACTGAGCCACAACCCCAGCCCTTCTAACCAGATTCTTGGAAGTTCCTGATGCCTTTTTCTTTTTCTTTCTTTCTTTCTTTTTTTTTTTTTTTAAGAAAATGCCTTTCCAACTCCACTAACTAAAGTTACACATGTACTTCTTACAGCCCTGGTTGAATTAAGGGTGTGTGGAGGGGCTGGGGATGTGGCTCAAGCGGTAGCGAGCTCGCCTGGCATGCGTGCTGCCTGGGTTCGATCCTCAGCACCACATACCAACAAAGATGTTGTGTCTGCCGAAAACTAAAAAATAAATATTAAAAAAAAGGGTGTGTGGAACCTTGAAATTCTGGTAGGAAATGAGTGAATTCCTTTGGTGCATATGTGTGAGAACAGTTTTGAAAGCATATGTTGTAGTTTCTCCCAAGCAGAAACCTCTTTATTTGAAGAAAAGAATAGAAGGCTCTTTATAAGGGAAGTTTAAGGGTTTTTTCCCATATATATATGGAAAATGCTTACTATACAGTTTTGTGTAACAGTGTTTTTTTTTTTTTTCCTTGTGTGCTAGGAATTGAACCTAGGGCCTAGCACATGCTCGGCAAGCACTGTACCACTGAGCTACATCCCCAACACTTTCTAAAAATTTTAATTAATTAATTTATTTAGAAGAGTCTTGCTAAAATGCTGAGAATGGTCTTTGACTGTTAGTGACTTGACTTTTCTTATCACTGTTCCACCTGGTGCTCATTTCATGTTTATAGAGTGGCAAATCATTGCCATTTGAAGAAAAAGATTAGCTCCACTAAGTAAGTTACACGTATGCAGACACAAACTACCACATAGCTGCCAGCAGTAGCTGGAATTACAGGCACCCTGCCCAGTTTAACAATAATTTTTAAAAAATGTCTTAAATAGAATGTTTAGCATTTATATAGAGAGAAATTTGTATAGAGAAAAATTCTGAGACAATGAAATTGTTTCTTAATAAAGAATGAATAGAAGACATAATTTTTTTAAAATTAGAGCTGTATATTAAAGTTATACTTAATAGTTGGGCTCATCCTGACAAACTCATCTATGCATGGAATTTGATTTCAGTTCGCGGTTCCCCACTTCAGAAAGCATGCACTTTTTAACTGCACCATTTTTATATTAAGCATATAAAGTACACTTTTCCTTTGAGTGCCCCCTCGTAACTCTGTAGCTTTGCATGCACACTTCCTTTCAGGTCTGAACTGCTGTTTTCTGCCGTCTTCTAGGTACCCCTTCTTACACATTAGCCCAAGGCACCACTTCCTTGGGAAAGTCTTTCCTGATGTCCCCACCCTTATTACAGGGTCATCTGGCCAGGCTGGTAGTTACGTTTGTTTCTATGACTACTGGCTGCCTCCTTCGGGATGCATTCAACCCCAGGAGGCTGGGACTGTGTTTGCTCACCTTTGTGTCCTAAGGGACCTGTTTGAAAGAGCAAAAAGAGATTCCAGTGAGATAATGACTAAAGATAAAAGAACTTTAATCTCCAGCTGTAGGTTTTGGTTCTTTTAATTGTGTTTCAGTGAAAAATTTTTAAGTATACATGCCCAATGCAAAATTCACCTGCAGTGCAATGTTTTTAAAATATAAATAATTTAGCCTTACTAATGATTACATGAGAAATTATGTTTCACGGTGTTTGAAACTAGCCTCACACTTCTGAGGATTTAAGAAGGTGGTTTTAACTCCTGAGTGTCAGGAGTGTGCTTAGTTTTCATAAGTTTAGAGTTTTTTTTTTGTCTTTTTATTTATTTTTTAGTTGTAGATGGACATAATACCTTTATTCTATTTGATTATTATTATTTTTTTAATGTGGTGCTGGGCAAGTGCTCTACCACTGAGCCACATCCCTAGCCCCAGTTTTTTGTGTTTTTGTTGAGTGCCGCAGGCTGCTCGCCAGGGTCGCGCGGGCTGGCTGAGCTCCGCTCCTGCCACTTCTGTCGCCGAGCACTGCCTGCCGCACCCCTGCTGAGCGCTTCCCTGCTGGGCTGTCAGTGCATGCGGGCTTGCAATCTTGCAACCCGGTTGGGCACAAAAACACACGCCAGTAAAACTGAGACAAAGTTTTATTTTGTGAGAGGCCGTGTGCGTCCCCTAACAAGTGGGTCCACCACATGTGTTCTACCTGAGCCGGGGGGCCTCCACTTCCCCCGGAACACCCTCCTACCATCCTTTCCCAACCAATGGAAACTCTCCCATTACAAGAGTGACATGAGTAACCTGAGTCCTGAAACGGGCCCAGGTAAACAGCATGAGTCCAATTACCATATGAATGTGAATTGCTGGCTGGCAGTCACTAAACCCAAAGGTGCCTGTATCAATATTTTTGCTGTGGCTCCTAACAGTTGAGATTTCTGACTTGATTGCATTGTGACCAGGGAATCTGATTAATAATCACTACCATATTTTGAGTTTTGTTGAGGCTGACCTTATACCTAGCAAACAGTTTTCATAAATGTTCTTCATGTACATGGAAAGAATATGTGTATTCTCAAATCATGTGTATGCAGTCAGTATATTTCCAGTAGACTGAACTTATTAGGTGCTCTTCCCATTTTCATCCTATTAATCTATTTTCTCTACTTGATCTTTTTTTCTACTGGATGGAGATGTAGGTTTTAAATCATTTCTCTAAATTTAGTATTAGTATTATTTACCAGATAAATTCAGGTTTTTATTGTGAAGTGACCCGATTTATTTCTAGTGATGCATATTTTTCTTAAAGACAGCTTTGTCTTGTTAACGTGATTTCATTAGAGTTCTTTTGGTAAGAACTGATGTATAAAAACCTATAGGGAATTTTCCTTTTGTCCAATAGGTTAATGTGATTTCTTTTTTTAAAAAATTTTTTAAATTGTAGATGAACACAATACCTTTATTTATTTATGTGGTGCTAAGGATCGAACCTAATGCCCCATGCATGTGGGGCAAGAGGTCTACCAATGAGCCACAACCCCAGCCCATTAATATTTGGTAAATGTTTTTTTTTTTTTTTTTTATGTTTTCTTGATATATAAAATGTTGTGGCTGGATTTTACCTTTTGTCCAATATGTCTCTGTGACTAAAGATTATTGTCTGTCTGTATTCATGTTTACTGAAGTGTTTAGATTTCTGAGAATCAGTTAATCCTGAACTTTTTGGAAGCTGAGCCCTTCACCCCCATCTCTTTTTTATTCAGTTATTGCTTATTTAGACTTAACCCCATTGTACCATGTCTTTGCATGCTATTTTCTGATATTTCAATCTTGTCTTTGGCTATTTTTTCTATTTCCTAAACTAAATTGAAATTTTCATTTTGTTACTGGTGAATCTGCCATATTTGAAAATGTACTTTGCTTTAGTCATCAAAGACTGTTTACTAGTTGTAGACTTTAGGCTGCAGTGTTTTCTCTCAGCCCAGGGAAGCTGTTCCTTCTAGTTTCTTCTGGCTTTCGTGTTTACTGGTGAGAAGCCAGCTGTCTAATTGTTCCTTTGAAAGCCAGTTTCTGAGACCTTCTCTGTGTCTTCAGCGTTCTGCAGCTTCACTGTGGTGTGTCTCTGTGTGCATTGATTTATGCAGCTTAGGGTTTGCTGGGTGTGTTGGGTCTGAGAATGGGTGCTTCCGTGGTACAACAGTAGAGCTTTCAGTAGAACTCTCTGCACTGAGATGTGCCATCTGTGTGCAGCCCTGTGGAAGTCACCTGCCATGTCAGTAACATGAACTGGAAATGTGGTTAGTGCAACTGAGGAACTGAGTTCATTTTAATTAAAATAGTTATAGGTGGTTAATGGCAACTGTTTTTGAAGGATGCAGTTTTAGAAATTCTCAACCATCATTTTATGAAAATTGCCTTTTCTCCATTCTCTCTTTCTGGAACTCTTAATTGAAATGAAAAGACCCAAAGGACATGCAGCCTCCCATCTCACTGTCCTGTTTTCTTTGTGCTGCATTCTGGATGACTTCTTTGGCCCTTACCTACAGTTCACTATTCTTCAGTCAGGCCTAATCTGTTCTTTTATCCATCCTTAATTTTTTTTCAGTCATATTCTATTTTTAGAAATTATGTTTGTTTTTCAAATCTGCTTGGTGGTTCTTCATAGTCTCTGGTTTTCTGCTCACATTTTCATAGTTTTGTATTTTCATAGTTTGGTGTCTGTTGATTCTTGTATCAGAATTCTGACTCAGCATGCTTCTCCTTATTTGCATTCATGGTACCTTGTTTTCTCCTGTATTTTGTGATTTTAGTTTATTTTTTCCTCAGAACTTCATCTGAGTAAATTCTGATAGCTAGAATGAAGTTGTATTCTTAGGAAGAATTTGTATTTGCTTATACCACTCCTCAGGAGCACTACATCTTTGGGGTCACTGGCTTAATGGTTTTCCAAACATACTGAGTAGCATAAATGTGGGCCTCGGGAACTCAGGAGGAGTCTCCTGGCTCTGTACCAGTGGCAAGTCATTTCCTTGCTGCCCACTGTGCACACAGGCTTTTCTCCTTCATCCTTACCTTGGGGTCTTTTTGCAGTCCCAGCCTACCTCCCTGCCCACATGCTGTCCTAGAGCGCCAGCTCAGGTCTCTAGACAAGTCCAGGGTGAAGTCCTGCCTTAGCAAGTATCCTCCCTGGGTTTGTGCTTTGGCTACCTTTAGGACCTCTCCAGAGCCTTTCCTTTTCTTCTGACAAGGCGAGGGCTCTTACTAGTTACTCAATGCTTCTGGTGTTTCAGTCTAGCAGTGGCTCGGGTATTAGCATGCAGAGCCTGCTGGAACAGCGGCCAACCTAGAGCATCCTGGTAGCAGGAACGGGAAGGAGTAGGTGGGGGCACCTGACTCCTGAATCTGGTCTCTGAAGGTGGAGAAACTTCAGTCAAGCTGTCAAAATGATACACTGTGGCATTCCTTAGTTTTCCGATTTTATTTCTTTCTCTTTTTCTTTTGACTATCTCTCATTTCTTTTGACTAAACATGCTGGGTTTTGCCCCTTTTTATTTTTAGGCATTGTAACTACAGTATTTAAGGTTTTAGTATGACTCAATTTTTCTAAGCTATTTTTAGTATCTTTATATCAAGTCCTATAGTATTATGACCTGATTCTTAAGAGGAGTTGTGTGTCTCATGGTGGCAGCACTTAGGGCCAAGTTTTCATCTTTTAGCTTCTTTTGTAGTCTCAAAATTTTTGAGCAATGAACTTCCCTTGCCATTGTAAAAAGGAAAAAGCAAGCTCATGGTTTTTAACTTAAAAACTTGTGTTTTTTTTAATATTTATTTTTTTTAGTTGTAGTTGGACACATTACCTTTATTTATTTTTATGTGATGCTGATGATCAAACCCAGGGCCTTACACATGCTAGGCGATTGCTCTACCGCTGAGCCATAACCCCAGCCCTAAAAACTTGTTTTTAACCAGACATCTAAAGCACATTTCCAGCTTTATCTACCTTCTGTTGATTTGTTTAAAAGTATACTGAGATGAAAAAAGTACTTAATTAATATTTATGAATAATAAGTGGCTCTTGAATAGAAAAAAAGCTCTTGCATTCAGTATTACAAATACTATTTTGCAAATAAATTACAAAAGTAAGTATCTTACTTTTGTTTTTTAACTTTTAAGAATAACTGGAAACTTGGAATAGCTGGGGTTAGAGGATGTGCTAGCATGCTCAGGACCCTGGATTTGATCCCCAGCACCACCCAAACAAAACAAAACACCACAACAAGAACAAGGCAGAGCAGACAACACATACAAACACAAGACTGAAAGCCTACACGGCAACCAGCACTAAACCTAAAGTTCTTAAAAACGGCTGCCTTAAAATGCATTGTAATCAGGGCTGGGGTTGTGGCTCAGCAGTAGAGGGCTCACCTAGCATGTGCGAGGCTCTGGGTTTTGATCCTCAGCACCACACAAAAATAAATAAAATAAAGGTACTGTGTCCAACTACAACTTAAAAAAAAAAAAAATTAAAGAATGCATTGTAATCACACCTGCCTCTGTGTGTCTTTCTCCTGTGGAGCTTAGAGGGGGCAGAATGGCCAGTCCCTTGTGGCTCAGCAGTGGTGTCTAGCACTCTGTCCTCCCTCCACCTTTCAAAGATCACTTAGTACTCAGATTTCAGAGTGGAGAGGTTAGTGTTAAACTTCTACAGCTGTTTATTGATGTGTTAACAATCTGATGATTACAGATGTACTTTGTTGTGTGATTACCATTACAAGTAAGTAAAGTTAATTCAATGTCCTTGTCACCACAAGACCAAGAAGATCAGTAGAGACTGGTAGTTATATTAGATTGATTATGTAATCCTTTAGAACCAAGAAAGTATTGGAGATAAAACAATTTTAAATATTATTGGAAATTTTTATATTTACTACTGTCTATGATGTCCCAAAGTGAAGTTCTCAGCCTTTTAATCCTGGCTACTCTGAAGACTTAGGCAGGAAGATCACAAGTTCCAGGCCAGCCTGGACAACTGAGACCCTGTCTCAAAATAAAAAGTCCTGGACATGTATCCCCAGTACTGCAATAAACAAACAAAAAGTAAAGAAGAAAACCCATTCCCTGTGAGGAGTCAGAGCCTCCCATGCCTTTTCTGTAGCTTGCACAGTGGAGACTGGCAGTATTTTCTAAAAAGCAATTGTAACATTTCCCCCAAACTTCTCTCACTTATAAGGCATCTCTGCTATACAGAAAGATTATAGCAATGGTGATAAGCTTTCCTCAGAGAGAAATTGGGTTCTCATTAAAGTGCATCAGTATTTTCCAAGTAATGATAGTATTTCCTGAGATGTAGGCATTAATGGTGGAGCTGTGCAACAGTCACCCCATTTGGGAGCTTGGTAAATCATGCATTACTGACTCCCCCCAGAGTTGCTGACCAGGGGTCAGAGGTAGAACTTCAAACATGCCTCTCTTCCATTTCCCAAGTGATGCTAGGTTGCTGGTCTCAGGATCACACTTTGAGGACTACTGCTGTGGAGAGTGCAAAAAGAACCTTTAAGGTTGGTCCTTAAATCTGAGACTGTGGTTGGGTAGGCTGCATTAACAGGCTTTTTTTTTTTTTTTTAAGTTATAGTACCTTTATTTTATTTGTTTATTTTTATGTGGTGTTGAGGATCAAACCCAGTGCCTCACACGTGCAGACAAATGCTCCACTGAAGTGGCATCCCCTTTCTCCACAGAAAAGTCTTAACTGGGCTTCTCCAGAAATCTTTACCATGACTGATTTTCGGACTTTCAGCAAAAGAGTCTCTGCAAAAGAGTTCAATGTAGATAAACTTCCTATTTTTGTGTTGCTCTGTTTTACTTGGCCACTGGCCAGGAAGAAATCAGCACTCCAGGTGCTAGATATCCCCTTACTAGTTTCTCATAAACATGTATCCAGTATAGTAGTTTGTAGAAATGTGCAAACAAGGCCTCTGGCTTTGAGCTGGGCTTCACAGAGACCTCCACATTTTTAAGAGAAGTTACCCCAATTGAGCTCCATGGTAACAGCTGGCAGGGAGAGGAAAGACAGGGGAGAAGCAGCTCTCCTCTTCTAAGGTGTTGTCCTTGTAGGGTTAACTTGCCCAAACAGTGAAAGAAAAACCTGCTTTTATGTGAACTTCTGCAGACTGTGAACTTCTGAGCCCCTCCCCTTACATGCTGGGTATAAAACTCTGAAACTCCCTGAACTCGGGGTTCAGAGGATTGATTGATGATTACAGCAAAAACTCTGCCCCTTGAACCTGGCTAAAACTGTTTTCTGCTATCTTTGTCCCTGCAACACCACCACTGAGCTACACCCCCAGCCCATCAGGCTGTGTCTTGAGTTCTTCTGAACTCAAATGATTGATAAGTATTCTCAAATAAAGGCAGTTTGATTTCTGGTCTACTCTGGTGTGTTTGGTAATTTTTAAGCATTCTGTTAATTGGTCATTTGTATTACGGATTGAACATATGTACCTAATCCAAAAATCTAAAATCTGAAATGTTCCAGAATGAAACTTTTTGAAGTGGTGATATGATACCACAAATGGAAAATTCCACACCATGAAACTTTGTTCCATGCACAAAATGACTTAAAATATTGTATAAAATTACCTTCAGACTGTATATATAAGATGTAGGTGAAAAATAAGTGAATTTTATATTTAAGATATGGATCCTGTCCCCAAGATATCTCATTATGTACATACAAATACTTTAAACTTTTAAAAATCTAAAGTCCAAACATTTCTGGTTCCATACATTTTGGATAAGGGATGCTCAACCTGTGTGTGCAGAATGTCTCAACATAGTTAGAGGCTCAGGTCATTTTAGCAGTAATGTTGCTGTGGCTGGTGATATCACTGTCCTGTTGCTTTTTGATTTTTTTTTTAAGTTGTAGGTAGACTCAGTACCTTTATTTTACTTATTTATTTTTATGTGGTGCTGAAGATCGAACCCAGGCCCTCACACATGCTAGGCAGGTACTTATCACTGAGCTTCAACCCCAGTCTTTCCCAGTTGCTTTTTAAGTTGGGCAGAAAACATGCCTGCCTGCTATCTATCTATCTATCTATCTACCTACCTACCTATCTATTGGTATCATTGTAGGTCACATTAGTCAGTCCAAATTAATTTGCTTTGTATTGTGGTTCTGAAGTGGTTATATAATGAGGATGATTTTTAAGTCAGGGCATTACTATGTAAGTGAATCCTGTTTAATTTATAATTCAGATAATTTATGATTTCTAGATTTTTGTTTTACTAGTGTGGTATATACCTGTACCTAATTTTGATGATTTGAATGTCAGCAGCTTCAGCTTTCCTTTTTGCCCATTTAGAAATCTTAAGGAAGTAAAAAGACAAATGTGTCAAAAGTCAGAGGAAAAAATAGGTGTGTTCCCTAAATTAGATAAATCTTAATTTGATCCATCTAGGACTCATATGCACAAAGGTGTGTGTGTGTGTGCATGTGTGTTTGTATTCTAGAAAGTAGCTTTATGATTGAAAACACTTGCTGTAACTTAACTCAGTAATATCAATGAGAACTAATGTCTAAATAAGAAAGTACAGAAGATGATTGCAGAGTTCTTGGTGACACGTGTTCCATTATTGGACTTATAAACATCATATTCCATATAGGTGGAATATGTTTCATTTTCACAGTATGTGGTTAACATTAGAAAGGTACATGAATTTCAAGGGATAGTTACAGGACATGTTAAGCATGCCACATTGCTACTAAAAACCAAAAGCAGGTTGTTTTTTCATTCAGTGGTCTCTCCAAAATTTATATTAAAAATGAAAATGCATGTGCATTTTCCTGCTTCAAGGAGTTGTTGTCTGGTGGGGAAGTTTGAGATCTTCCCTTGGGAGTTGCAGTTGCGGCAGGAGAAGTTCATGCTGTGCACAGTGATGGCACAGCAATTAGACATTAGACCCTCTATTCCCCCATTCGCTGCCTTTGGGAACATGAAAGCAGAATGAACTTACATCAGTAGAGGCCGTAGCTTGAAAATCACATGTAAAATTAAAGTTCCAGTTAAACATACTGCGTTAGTCCAGACTTAGGAGAGGATCATTTCTGTACTGTGGTGGGTGAGAGAGTGAGGATTGTGATGTTTCATGGGTGTTCTTCATTATAATGACTGGCCTTGCAGGATACAAGTTCCTTTTCAGAGAAGACAGAATTGTCCATTCACCTTGGTCCTGCTCTAAAATTTTACCAAGGACTCATCACACTAAGCCACTTTAGAACTAGGGAGCAGCGTGTGCTAGGTAAATAGTGTTTCTGTGCCCCACTTCATTCTGTATCCCTTGTGGCTCAGGACAGGGTCTTGGCATGGTTGAAATGGGTCTACTCCAGGTAAGCAGTTTCCTTAAAATGCCTGGCACATTTTCTGTACTGTCCCTGGTTTGTGGTCCCCAGAGCTTACACTGGAGTAGGGATTTCCAGCTGGTGAGATTTCAGGGATGAGCCAACATTCTTACAGACTGTGCAGCCTCTTCGTATTTGCAGTTCTGTGGTTAAAATACATACAGACGGTATCAGCCATGCTCTCTTTTCCTCACTGCCTTTCCAGGCTTTGGGGGCTGGGACACAGGTGGGGTGGGTAAGACATGCCTGTGTTCTGCCTCTTTTGCAGTATTTCTCTCAGTATTTCTTTTCAGTATTTCTGGACCTAGAGATCTTTCTGTCATAGGCCTTGGAAACCCAAGTCAGGACTGTGGCTTCTGCCTCGTCACACCCTTCTCTCAAGGCTGTGGGCTTTGCTGGTTTGGGGTGGAGAGGTGGGATTAAAAATAAAGGAGCTAACGGGGAAGAAGTAATATTTTAAAAAGTATTATCTCTGCCAAATTTATTTTAAGAATTAAGTAACATTTTACATGATAGACTGATTATCAGAGTGTCTGGCTTTGTAGCAAGGAATAGTTGCTATGGTTGGGTGGTGATTTTCATATTATTATAAAAATAAAATATAAACTAGGATCTGTTACACCTCAGATTGGGGAGTGAAACCAGTTTTTATGATTTCAAGTTACTCTTGTAAAGGTGAGAATGTTTCTTCTTGCTTTTCCTTATTTGCCTGAAATTTAAGTCAGTTACCCACATCTTGGTGTCTGGCTGTTTGTGTTTGATCCCTTTGCTCTTGCCTCAGTGTTTTTGTTAATTCTGGTAAATTACTCTCACACATCAAATCAAGATAAAAACAAGGCAAGTCCTTAGAAGCCTAGAGGACAAGAGTATGAGTGAGATTGAAACGTACACTGGCATTGTTAGAAACTCTATAATACCTATATGTGTTTAGCTGAGCTGAACCGTATACTGAGTTCACAGAGAGCAAATCTCATGGGTCCCCTTGGTAGTAGATCATCATGCTGTTTTTTTCTTTCAGTAAATTTGTTGAACATCTGCTTTGGGCCTGAAACTGTCGAAATGTTAAAAATACAGCACTGAAGAAAGCCATGTTAAAAGCCCTGCCCTCAGACAAAAGTCTGTGCTCATGAGCTGTGTTCCAGTGCAGGTGGATGGCCAACCACAGGGTCAGTAAGGTGGGGTGTGTGGGCAGGAGGGTAGTCGTGGCCAAGGATCCCTAAAGGGAAGGTGACAGGTAGAGACCTGAAGGAAGGTGTGGGCCTAAGGAATGAGCAGGTGCCATGTCTGGAGAGGAAGCTGGGCTTGGGGAGGTGGCTGGCCAGTAGGGAGTGGTGGGAGCCTTGGAACTGATGTAGCAGTGTGAACCCTGGAGGGTTTCCACCACACCCACAGGCCTGCCTCCTTCTTTCCTTCCCTCCCTTCCTCCCTTCCCCCAGTTTGCCAGAACTAACTCCAGGGAGTTAATGCTCTGTTTACTTTGATGTTGGATTTAGATCTTATTTTTTTCCTTCTTAAAATTTAATTGATTGTATCTAATTAAAACCACACTGGGAAAATCCTGTGCTCCACTTAATTCAGTCAGTGAGAGAGTTTTAAAGGGATTGATGGATCTTTTACACATTAGGAGACTCTTAAGTCAAATCAGTTGAAAAAAAAGTTTAAGGAGACCCTCCCCAAACACACACACACACACACACACACACACACACACACACACACACCTCTATTACTTAATTTGAGATTCTCCCTAATGGAAAATTTCAGATCTTGCCTCCTGGACTTGCTGAAAGTAAGCACACGGCCATCAGACCCTTTGCCCCTCTAGGTGTTGTTATCATTCTGTTAAGTTTCCCAGGGTCCACCAGACAGGAGTGCTGTTTCAGACTGCCAGACTTCAGGCAGAGGTCAAAATACCTGTCATCAGTCAGAACTATGGCATCCCTCTCCTGAGGAGGACCACTGCCTGCTAGTTTCTTATGACAGCGGAATGTATTTCAATTCATATTACACATATAGAGCACAGATTTTTCACATCTCTGTTTGTATACAAAGTATGTTCACACCAATTCGTGTCTTCATACATGCGCTTTGGATAATGATGTCCATCACATTCCACCAACATTTCTAACCCCCATGCCCCCTCCCTCCCCTCCCACCCCTCTGCCCTATCTAGAGTTTGTCTATTCCTCCCATGCTCCCCCTCCCTACTCCACTATGAATCAACCTCCTTATATCAGAGAAAACATTCGGCATTTGGTTTTTTGGGATTGGCTAAGGTATAAATTTTCCGAAGCTTCCCAGCCTTGAGTGGAGCAGCCCAAGAAGAGCTGGAATAATGAGAGTTGGGTCACAGCGTTCCCATGGGCTTAGGAGAATAGCCTAGGATGGTCCTGGCTTAGGATTCTTCTTCCCTGGATCCTTTCAGTGAGTTTTTTGTTTGTTTTGTTTTTTTAAGTATAAAATGTTAGTGGAATTTTATATTGTTTGTATTTTAAAAGGAAGGTTGAAGAGGAAATATAAATACATAAACATGCATTGATCTACCAGTCCTTAGGTAGAACGGTCAGTGAATTCTTAAGATATCATCTATCAACAGTTTGGCATAATTCAGTATTTTTTATTTTAGCTATTTATAAAAATTTCAGACAGGCAGAAGTAGAGCAGTGCCATGAATCTCCTGGACCCTTTAGCTGCCTCAACAACCATCAACTCCTGGCCCATTCCATTTCCTCTAAACCCCCGTATCTTTCTCTTCCCTCATTATTTTGAAACAAAGTTTAGACAATTTGTGGTAAATATTTTAATACATATTTCCAAAAATAGGGACTTGCATTTAGCAATCCTCAGGGGACAAGACCCTCTTACAACTTCTTCCCTGTGGCTTGGTGGTGCCAACAGTAGGAGGGAGTTGTGTCGAGTTGGAGGAGCCGGATTATGTGTGTTTATTATGTTGTAAGTGGATAATGGGCCTGGCCACTCTCCTCCAGATGGCGCCTGTGGTGGGTTGCAGAGTTGGTGAAAAGGAAGATGGAAGAGGAAATACAAATACATAAACATGCATTGGTCCAGCAGTCCTTAGGTAGAAAGCCATGTCTTCGAATAAAGGAATCCGTCTCTGGAATCCATACTCAGTGCCTTGCCTACTCTTCCCATTTTTAGTTTCTTTTAAAGAAAGAATTGGAAGAGTTTCAAATCATTGTGAGTATAGAATCCTAGTTTTTTTTTTTTTTAAATCATTGTGAGTATAGGATCCTAGTGTTTTTTTTTTTTAATCTTATAATATATTGGATTTTTGGCTTAATTCTCTATAACCTCAAATTAGTATTATGAAATGAAACAAGATTATTTTTACTCTGATACAAACAAGAACCGAACCAAGTCTTTGTATTTTTCTCTATTTTGCTTCTTTAAAAATATGGAATGCTTCACAAATTTGCCTGTTATTCTTGTGCAGGGGCCCTGCTAATCTTCTCTGTATTGTTCCAATTTTAGTGTATGTACTGCTGAAGCGAGTACTTTGTATATTTCTAAAGAACTCACTTGTGTGACCAAGTGTTCAATATCATATAGTTAGGAAATCATTATATTATTAAAACTTGAATTTTTCTTTCTCTGTATTTCAGTCTTCCTAATATATGTTTCAAGATACTTGCAATTAAATTATGCATTTAGATGATATCCTGGCTATAACATTAAAAACAATAAGATCTTCAAGTAAACCAAAATATTGCCATTGTGTGCTGAACTTATTCTTTGAAAACTAAATGCTCTATTTGAATAAGTTAATGATTAGATCTTTATATGCAACTGAGGTTCTGTTTTTCTTCTAAATGTTCCTTTACTAATTTTTCCAAGGAGAAAAGATGCTCATGTGCATCTTCTGATATAAGTCTTCAAATAGAATTTGCAAGCTCACAAAGATACTCTATATTTCTTCCACTTGGCCCAGCTGCATTAAAAATCTGTTCAGCAGTGTCTTCCAGGGGGGCAGGATCAAGATAATTAGGAATGGTTTTGTTGTGGGATCTTTTGGATAAAAAATGACTGTTACGTTTCTTTGGCTTTTTTTCTCCGAAATAAGGTATGCTTTTATTTCTTCTTCTTTTCCTACTGGCAGTGTGTAAGCAACATCCCATACACAACCCGATGATCTTCAACAAGAGTCACGACTCTTCATGGCTTGCCGGGACCCCGCAGTGGTTGGTGCTACCCTGCCAGAAGCGACTGGTGTAGTTTGTGTTGTATCCGACCAGCTTGTCCCCATAGGGGTTGTCCCTATTCCAGATCAGGGATCTGTAACCAAAAACCCACATCTTGCCGTGGCTCCTGATCCCTTGTGGTGGTAGTGGAGGCAATAGTGGCGGCCAACCCTCAGCTGCGGTCTTGGCCGCCACCTGAGACTACAGTCTACAGGAGCAGAATCCTAAATTCTTAATAATTATTTCCCTTTTATTTTAACTTGTCACAACTAACTTTGACAGTAAGCTTTTTAGCGATTTATTTATTTTTTAACTTTACCAAGCTTTCTCAAAACATTCTATTTAGATTTCCTACAATTATTCTTTCACACTCATTTCATTAGCTAATGCAGTAGTTCAGTTGCATAGCTTCAAAAGTAAGCACACCTGGCATAAACAGTTTTGCCAACTGGTTCTTGGTAAGTTTGTGCTTCCCTTGGTGGGATCACATTACCTTGTTTATCAGCCTATGGTGCTGAATCCAGGCCGCTCCATGCTTCATATAGAGCAGAGGGTGGTGGTGAATCTGGTAAGCTGCTAATGTGGGATAAGGCTGTGTACTGCTCTCCTGTTAATGAGTCATATTTTTGTGATTTGTGACTATCTGGGTTTACTTAGGTTAGAATATAACTCTAACGTACTATAGCTTTGTAAAGAACTGATGGCAGATGTTGAATTCAGTATTTTTTTCCTCATTGTAACTCAATCCACTTCCTTTAATATATCACCATCCTTGTGCTAAGTTATGATTTATAAAATGGTCAGAATGCACATTTTTGGTGAAAATAGAGTTTAGAAGATTACTTTTAAAAACAATTAATATAGTTTACTAAAATAGTATGATGGTATCATTTTTCTATTTTATAAAAGAAGCAGTGGTCCATAGTGTTTTACATTTAGAGGAGCTGACCGGTGTGCCCCCCCCCCCCAACAGTTCTCTGCCTGGGGGCTCTCCTGCCTTCCACCTGACAAGTGAAGGGCGAGCTAATTTTTTTGGGAAAAAAAAATACTCTGCTGCTGGTGTCAGAATATAATCTTTCTGGGTACTTCAATTTAGCCTATGTTCAGTATTTATAATTTTCACTAAAATAACTAGGTTTACTGTCAGGTATAAAAAGAAATAAAATAAAAACAAACGTAATCTCTGTTTTTTAAGTCCTTGGGATTTGTGTTAAGACAGTGGGTGGAAACCAAAGCAGAAACAAACAAACAAGAAACCCAACTCTACAACACCATGCTAAACCAAATGCAAGATTCCCATCAGGAGGGCTGGAGGGCTCTGCCTGTGCCCATCCTGGGCAGGACCTCCTCCATGCCTATGGAGAGGTCGTCTTCCCCCAGAGCCTGGTCTTTTTGTGCATGATACTGTAAACATTCCTTTCTTGTTACCCTTGGGACAGTGACTGCTCTTGCGGGTCTTCATACACCTGTGAAGTGGCACGTGTTCAGGAAGTGATTTTAAGAGCTGGGAGCCATTGTGTATACTGGAGAAAGCTAGGCTTTCCCACCACAGTCCTGTGCTGCCATTCCAGTGTCACTGCTTCCAAGCAGATTGATCATTTAGCTGTGGATCCTCACCTGTAATTATGCCAGAGCCAGTTACATTAGCTCTAGGGATGCTAAACTTGTATGGGCAGAATAGTGCCCAAACAAGGAATGTAACAAATCATCTAAGGCTTTTTCGCTGCTGTGACTAAAAGACTGACCAGAACAATTTTAGTGGAGGAATAGTTTATGTGGGGGCTTATGGTTTCAGAGGTCTCAGTCCCTAGATGGCTGACTCCATTCCTTAGGGCTGAAGGTGAAGCAGAACAACATGGTGGAAGAGTGTCGGAGGGAAGTGATTCACATTATGATCAAGAAGTGGAGAGAGATTCCACTCACCAAATACCAAATATATACTCAAAAGGCACATTCCCAATGACCTACCTCCTCTAGTCACACCGTCCCTACCTTCAGCTGCCACTCAATTAATCCCATCAGGGGGACTAATTTAAGGGTTTAAGGCTGCCATGACCAATCACTTCTCTAAACCTTTTTGCATTGTTCCACACGTGAGCTTTTAAGGGATACCTAATATCCAAACCTCATCCTGCCCCCGCTCCTGCGAACTGTCCCTGGGCTAATCAGGTGTACATCTCTCCCTGCAGCTGGACTTGGGGTTGCCTTCCTGATTCACAGGGATGGAAACCTCAATGAAATGTGGGGGAGGGCAGGAAAGGGAGGAAGGGGCCTGAATGTTGTGAGCTCGCTGGAGTGTTCATCTAGTGTGTTTTAGTGGGCAAGAATGATCTAGAAGGAGACTTAGCATTGTGGAGTGGAATTTGGAATAGATTTTTAGGGTGGGGTTAGACCATGAGGAATCTTAAATGCCAAGGAAATGAATTTGAACTTGATCCCAGCGTAATGAGTAGCTTTTGGTGTATGACATGTCAACTGAGTTATCAAGAGAGCCTCCTGCAGCAGTGCACAATTGCTTGGACTTGGACAAGAGGAAAGGTTCACGTAGGAGGAGAGTGGAGCAGGGTGGTGGTAGGGTCCTGTAGTCACAGGCATTGCAGGAGAGGTGGCACAAACAGGATCACTTTCCATTCCTTGCATCTGATGGTCTTCTGCCTCCAGATAGGGGTGTTGTGTGTAGTTGGTGTGAGCTGATATTTCTCCTGTAAAACTGAGTACCACCACCTCCTTAGGGTTGTTCAGAATTTAAGTAAGGACATGTGGAGTGCCTCACACCCAGAGATGCCTAGTGCCTCTTCACCTTTCCTTGTCTACTTGGTTTTCCCTCCTTTGTAAGGTATGTTTGTTTGCAGGAAGGATCAACTGGACAAGAAAAAGAGACTTTGGCAAAATTTGGTCAGAGTATATGTCCTGTTGTGTAGGTGTCTAGGAAGTGCCCACACACAAGGATCTTCTGATTTCTCTGTCTTTGCATATAATGAACCCTCACTCATTTAGATATAGCCAGAATCTCTTCCTTTGACCAAGTCTAATTCAATTTTCCATTTTTTGTATAATAAAGTTTAAGCTAGCCCTTCAAATTGTGGATATTCTAACTTAATTCTCTTTGGCAGTCTTACTTTTTGGTTTCCCTAACCTTACAGTTGTAATGCAACAAAAACCACTTGTAGTTATGTGGTGAGTTTTGTGTTAGCTATGTTGATCTAGAAGAGAAATTGACTCAAGGGGAAGTGCTGGTAAAAAATCAGTCCTAGTTAAGAAGACTGGCCTTAGTCCAAGAATCATTTAAGGGGCTGGGCTTGTAGCTCTCAGTGGTAGAGCACTTGCCTCGCAAGTGTGAGGCATGGGTTCGATCCTAGCACCACATAAAAACAAATAAAGGATTGAGTCCATATACAACTAAAAATACACACACACACAATTTTTTTTTTTTTTTAAAGAATCATTTAAAACGGATTGGTACTCCTCATTTAACTCAGCTGCATGGGTATTCCAGCTACATGACCTTAAGCAGAAGTGTCATTTTGAGTAGCTTCATTGTAAAGATCTATACATTTCACTTAAGTTGCATTCTTAAAAACTTTAAATCAATCCAAAGGGACTTGAAGATCATCTAATATAACCCTGTCATTTGTCCTATATAAAGGCAAAGGCCTAGAGTGACTCTTCATTGTCTTTTATTTTACACCCCCCCCCCTCCAATTTATGGGTATGACCATGACCTGAGTCATTGAGGAAAGGTTCTTCTTAATAATTATACTTTCAGGTTTGATGAAACTCAGGAGAGTGTGTAATTCTTACAAATGAAGGACCATGAAAAATTATCAGGCTAAAGTTTTCCTAACTTAAGAACTGTGGGAAAACTTGAATATCTCAATTTTATAGAGAATCTTAAAGAATTTTCTAATTGAAAAAAAAATTATATTTTATCCATTTTGATTATTGAGCTTTGGGGGCAGAGATGGCATTGCTGAGAAGGACTAAAATGGGCTGAGATTAGTCATTTCTACCGTGGGTTCAGGAGGGAGGACTGGAATTCAACATCACACATTAAATATCTTCTCATCTGCTTTTAGTAGTACTTAAGTCGTAAAAGTTGCTTTTCAGTAAATTTTACTCATGGGATATGCAAATCATGTCCCCCTTTCTCTGAACACTAGTGTACTTGTATAGAATAAAGCAAGGAAGCCCTGCTAAAAATAAGATGTTAATTTAGCAACCCCTTTTGTCAACTCGCGTTTGAGTAGTTTGGCTTCCGAGTTGTTTTCCCATCGGGCCATGCACAGCCCTTATCTGGGCTTTTGCACTTGGGCTTCCTTCTGCCATATTCAGCCTCACTTCCTCCTGTCCCTGTTCTCCACTTGGCTAGCTCTCACCCTTCCATAGGCCTCAGCCTGAATGAGGCCTCCTGTGTCACATCACCTCATCACATCACCTTAAATGCACTTCTCACAACCTGGGATGACCCTGGGTGTTGATTGGCTGTCTCTTCTTAATAAAATGAGGGTTTCTGAGGGAAGGATGGGACCTGCTTGCTTCTCTCCCACTTGGTGCAGTGCCTAACAGCAGTCTATTCCAGGTGGATAGATAAACTGAGTGCATAGGGGCCTCTAAGGCCTCCATCTTGTATCACATCATCAGCCTGAGCACCCACACAGCCTTCCAGAGGAATGTGGAATTTAAAAATTGATTCAGATGGCTTTAAGCAGAAAACCAAGGATATGGGGAGAAATTTCCCTCAAACCATGGAAAAGATTGAGAAACAGTATAGTTAAGAAATGTATGGGATAGGCATTGGCATTTTGCAAAATACAACTTATAAATTTAAGAGTTTTATGATTGCCTGTCAATATGGCTGGATGCTGGTTCTGTTAAGTGGGCCAGTAAACTTGAACTAAATAAATTTTTCATCTCGAGAAAACTATACTTTCTGTATTTTAAAAATTGAACTAATTAAAAATTAGGTAAGTTTGTCAATGTCAGTGATTTTTAATTAGTGAACCCTCTAAGCACTTGTTAGGTAGTAGACTTTGTGCTATGTGGCAAATGGATTAATAATTCATTCATTTAACAAATACTTGCGTGGCTAAAGTATCAGGTACTATGTGGAACAAGGTAGAAACGGGACTTAAAGTTAGACAATGTAAAAATGTAAATAAGAGTCACAGTACAGTGTAGTGTTCTAAGGCTATCCACTGGAGGGACAGCAGATGTTAGCAGTTGGAAGATGCTTCCTAACACATGAAATCAAACCTAGAACCTGGAAGACAAGTGGAGTTTGTAGGCAATTGAGGAAAGGGAGGTGCCTGTAGAGGGAGAGGTATGACATGTTGATGGAGTTGAAGGTGATTCCATGAGTCTGGAGTTGGTAATTGAAGGTGAGGTGGTAAGTGACTGGATCATGGAGGTGTTCAGGTAGTCAATAGAATTTTTTTAGTCCAAATGAAATGCTTTTGAGGATAAAAGAATGCTGTGAATTGCACCAAGACAATAGGCCCCAACTGGGACTGGCCTAGATAGATTGCAATGTGTGGTCACCCTGCTTATAACCATGTTCAGTAATGTTTAGACGTAGTTTATTTGGTGAACAAGTAAGTGTGGACACAACTGTGTGTCCAGGATGGTGCTTAGACCTTACTGTAAGAACTTAAGGAAGCACTGAAGGGTTTAATCAAGAGAGGGACCCTCACTTTACATGTTAGAAAGATACTTCTGGCTACAAGATAGAAGAATTGTGGTGAGGCATGTTAGTGTGGAGGGTTTGCAGGAAGCTTTTGAAGTGAAGAAAAAAGCTGATGATGACTTAGACTGGGACTCATACTTGGGATGGAGAGAAGTGAGCAGATTCTAGAAGTATTTGGAAAGTAGATTTGTCAGGCCTTTCTTAGATGGTGGAAGGGAGTGAGGGAAGGAGTCGGGAATAACTGAGGTTTCTTTCTGGGGCACTTGGTGGACAGTGAGACTCCAGCTGCACTGGGAAACCCTGTAGGGAAAGTGGATTTTGTGGTGGAGTGCTGATGAAGTCATTTCTGGGCCTGTTGAGTGGAAAATAGATTGTCTAAAACTCTGAAATACTGGAGAAATAGATTGGAATTCCTCAGTATGAATATGGCAAGAGAAGCCTTTAGGGTGGTATGTAGAGTCAGAAGGGCACTGTGGGGAACATGGACATTGACAGCATGGCCCATCTCCAAAGAGAAGCCTGAGGAAAAAAGGGAAGGGGAAAGGGAGCCAGAAACCTGCCTGGGGAGGGGAGAGTGTTTTGAGAAGGAAGAGATGGACACCGTCTCACACATGGTCGTGAGGGCAAGGTGGATGAGGGCTGGCCTGGTCCATTGGGCTTAGCAGTAAGAAGCTTGTGGGCATCCTTGGCTAGAGCCATCTCAAGGCCACGTGCGGACAAAACCTGACCAAGAAGTGAGGTTTGGATAGTGTGGACATGGCATGCTGACAGTTTTTCTTGAAATTTGATTTCTTGAGATTAAAAGAAGGCAGAGGAATGGATGGGGTGGAGGGAAGTCTTTTATTTATTTTTTTGTAGATGGACACAATACCTTTATTTCATTTATTTTTTTATGTGGTGCGGGGGATGGAACCCAGTGCCTCACCCATGCTAGGAAGCGCTGTGCCACTGAGCCACCGCCCCGGCCCTGGAGGGAAGTCTTTTTTCCTTTTTAAAGATGTGGAATAGACAGCAGCTTCGAAGCTGACAGGAGGGAGAGGTCTGAGGAGTAGATGGAAAGGACTGACCCAGAGGTCAGGAGGGTCAGAGCATATTCTCTGGAGTGTGCTGGGGGAGTTTCCTTTTTGGGTTTCTTTCTTCCTCTGTTTTTTCAGAGTTGGAGTCAGGGTCATGTGCTTACCTGTAATCCCTAAGAGGGCCCTACAGCAAAAACCTGACAGTGTTTTTTCAGAGTTAAGCTGAGCATGTCTGCTTTATCATGCCTAGTGGCTGTATTTAAGTATTTTACCCTTCCTGAGGCTCTGACAGCCACTTTGGAGAGCATGTTTTAGTTTCTTTGACTTTTTTCCTGCAGAACTGCTGTACATGTGGTGAGTGTTCCAGAAGGAAGAAAATGAAATTAGGGTACCATTCATTTTTCACATTTGTATATTTTTACTTACTTGTAGACTTTTAAAAACAGTTTTTAATACACATAATGAATTTTTACTGTTTTAACCATTTTTAGTACACAATTGAGAGACATTAGGTGCATTCAGTGTTGTATGACCACCACCTATTTCCGGAAATTTCTATCATCATAAGTAGAAATTGTGTGCTGTTATTAAACATTAACTCCCTGTTGCCTTTCCCCCCAGGCCCTGGTAACTGATGCTTACTCTAAATACCTCAAATAAGTGGATGCTCATATTATTTATCCTCTTATATCTGGCTTATTTCAATTAGCATGTTTCAAGGCTTATCCACGTTGTGGCATGTATCAGGATTTCATTCCTTTTTATGGTTGAATAATATGCCATATATCTTGTATATTTATTCATCTGTTAATGGAAATTTGGATTGCTTTCACCTCTGACTCTTATGAGTAATGCTGCCACAAGTATTGTCATACAAGTATCTGTTTGAGCCCCTGCTTTTAGTTCTTTGAGGACGTATACCTAGGAGTAGAATTCCTGGATCAAATGGTCATTCTGTGTTAAACTTTTTTTTGGTGGGGGATTACCAGGAATTTAATCCAGGGGTACTTTATCCCCAGACCTTTTTTTTTTTTTTTTTTTTTAAATTTATTTTGAGACAGGTCTCACTGAGTTGCTCAGGGCCTCATCAAGTTGCTAAGGCAGGCCTTGACCTTGTGATCCTTCTGCCTTAGCCTCCAGTGTTGCAGGGATTACAGGCATGTGCCACCATGCCCTGCCTGTGTTAGATTTGAGGAACTGTCAAACTGTTTTCCGCAGTGGCTGCACCATTGTACATTCTCACCAACCGTTCATTTTGTTTGACTCCAGTGGTTTAAAAGAAGTATGTCAGAATTTCATAAAACTCTAAAACCACAGTCGTTTGAACTAACTGAGGTGGAAATTAGTTTGAAATCATGAAATGTCTAAATTAGCAAACTTCAAAAACTTCTTTGTATTAGGTTATAATTCTCAGAATTTAAAGTCCCTTGGACTTTGCCACTTTGTTACCCTCATCTCTGTGACTTGATTTCTTTACTATGATACTACATTATACACACTGTACTAGAGTTTGTAGTCATGCAGCTTTTTGCTTACTGAAGGCTGCAAAAATGCCCCCAATATATAAGAATATAATATAGTAATAAAGTTTTTGACTTAGATAAAACATATAAGCAAACTTTTATTACTAAACAGTAATTGTTTCTAGGTAACTTGTACCTGGTATTAAAGTACTCAGTAGATTTTAATTGAACAAATACTATCCTTAGTTTAAGGTTGAGTTTGTTGTAGCTATTATCTTCTCTTTTCAGTGAATAAATTTCTTTTAAATTACCCAAACAATTCATATGTTCATAAAGAAAAAAGTCCAAATATATGAAGTATCTAGAGTAAAAGATTAAAACCCTCTTTATCTTCCTTTGCTGTTGTCAAGGTGTTTTTAATTATTGTGTACGTGTTCTTCCAGGTGTTTCTAAAATACCTTTACCCTCGTGCATACACATTGTACTAAATGGATATTTTGCTCGGTGACAAACTTTGATCATTTAAAAAATAAATTTTAGAGTTCTTTGTTATCATAGGCTTATTGTTGTTTTTACTTGTTATTATTTACTTAATTTAGTTCAATGTTTATTATAATATCTAATTTATGCTAATATTTTTATTATCACAGATGATAGAGTTATTATCATAGACATTTTGGTGTATTCTGTCTCAGTGGATTTCTTTCTCATTGGGAGATATTTTCATGCCAGGCAATTTTTGGTGGATGGTAGACATGGTGAATTTTTACTTTTCGGATTCTGGATAATCATGTATTTTTCAAAACATTCTTGATCTGTGTTCTGGGATACAGATAAGATACTTAGAAATAGTTCAATTCTTTTGATGCTTCTTTTTAAGTTTTGCTTTGAAGGTTAGATCAGGGCAACTTTTAGTGAAGGGCTGTTAAGGGGTACCAGTTATTAAGGTACCTACTATTGAGGGGTCCCTGTCTGAATAACACGGGCAGTGACTGTGTCACCGAGTTTCCGGCTTGGCTGCCCCCTCCTCCTGGTGGTTCTCTCCACCCTTGAGCACTTCTCTTGCATGCCTGTGGCAGTCAGTTTCCACTTAGAGACTCAGGTCCATCCACTGAGCTTCAGAACACATTCTTCCCATCCTCTTCTATGTGAACTCGGCTTCTTGGCCTCCCCAGACTCCCAACCTAAGGCCCTTCTGCAGAGAGAGTGACAGACTTCATCCGGGTGACCCTCTGTGTACTGTGCCCTGAAGACTTGTCCAAGCAATAAACTGGGGCAGTTCCTGGGCTTGCCTCATTTCCCCCTTCTCCAGGTTTCTGTCTTGTGCTGTCTGTTGTCCACTTCTGTGAGTGCTTGTACTTGGTATTAAAGTTATTGGGTCCAGTGTTTGGGTTATTTAAAGCAGGAGGATAAATGCAGGACCCACTATTCCATCTTTTCTGAGGCTAAAGATTTTTTGCCCACTGATTTTTTATTAAACAGTTGTGTACTTTTTATAGTATTATTTCATTAAATTGACCTTTTCTAGAACTAATTATCATCCTCAAAAGGACCCCTTATCACCCTGCTTCCTCTCTGCTCCCCTCTCGTAGTTGTGTGGCGGTTTTGGAGTGGTGGCCACCTGCCTCTCGGCTGCTTCCTCACATATCTAGAGTCAGGTTGTGCAGGTGTCCAGAGACCCTGAACCTTGGTCCCGCTAGGCAGGTGTTTAATGCAGCCAGTCACCTAGGCAGATAGGGTCAGTCCTGGTAGAAAGATGTGTCTGCTTGCTTCTGCCCTAGCCAGGATCCCACTGTGAGCTGGAGCCCAGCAGCAGTATCCTACGTTTCCTGCTTTCCTGCTTTTGTCATTATTTTACCTTTAAGTCTTCGGTCTCTTCATACTAAAAGTGCATTCTTGTAGCAAGCATAGAGGAGGCCTTCCTTTTTATCAAGTTAACCATCTGTCTATTGAAGTGTTTGGCCGTTCACATTTGGCATGACTCCTGATTTGATGTGGTTCTAGTTTGCCGTCTTAGTATTTTTTCTAGTTTTCCCTCATCTATCATTTGCTTCATTTTTTTCTTGCCTCCTTTTGAATTGTTTTTAGTATTCCTCGATGTCTTTGTCATTGGCTTATTAGCCGTACACATGTCCTTTCTCCCGCTTATTCTTGCCCTCCTCCCCAGCCTCCTTCCCTCTCTGCCCACGATGGCTCACAGGTGCACAGAGGTCATCTGAGTCTGAGCACATTCTCACTCTGAAAATGCGATGACGCCTCACCTGTGAGAACTCGGCCACCTTCTGGACTTCATTTCCCTCTCCTGCGCACTGTATTGTTTTTGTCACACATTTTATTTCTCAGTATTATAAATCTCACAATATGTTCTTACTCTTTTTTTAAAAATCAGTTCTTGTTTATAGAAATTAAACAATGTTGTTTTCTTTTAAAACATGGCCCAATATTTGCCAATTTTTATGCTCTTTTGTGCTGATTCAGGTTTGAATCCGGTGTCATTTTCTTCTTGGTTAAAGAACTTCCTTTAACATTTTTGAAGTGTCAGTTTGCTGGTGACAGTTCTTGTTTGTCTGCAGATGTCTTTGTTTCACCATTTAAATTTTTATTTTTTATTTTTAATGTGGTATTGAGGATTGAACCCAGTGCCTTGTACATGCTAGGCAAGCACTCTATCCCTGAGCTACAGTCCCAGCCCCTGTTTCACCATTTTTCATTGACATGTTCGTTAGGTGTTTACAGATGCAGTATAGTCAATACAGAAACACTAGGTGTAGTAATGAAATCAAGGTAATTAGCATACCGTCTCCTTGGATATTGTTATTTATTTGTGTTGGGAACCTTCACTTCCTCTCTTGTAGTCTTTGGGAAGTGTGTGATAAGTGGTGATCTGCGGTCACCCTGCTAGGCTGTGGAGCCTTGTGGCGCCCATCTTCTGTGAGGGTGGTGTTGTCTGTTACCTGACCCCACCTGCCTTCCCTGCCCACTGCTTTGCCCACCCTGCAGTCGCCTTGTTTTGAAGGATGTTTTTCTGTATACCCAATTCTAGGTTGGGAGTTTTTGATATTTATCATCACCTTAAGGACGGCATTTGACCTGTTTTTGATGAGAACTCTGCAGTCGTTTCATTTTTTGTTTCTCTGTATCTTTCTCTCTCTCTTTGCTCATATTCTACAATTTGAATGTGATGTTACTTAAGTGGTTTTCTTTGTGTTTTTCCTGTGTGGGGTTTATTCAGATTCCAGGATCTGTGGATCGTAGTTTTCATGAGTTGGGTGATTTTTGCCATTATTTACCGTTTTTTCTGTTTCCCTTCCTTTCCTTCTGATTCCAGTACCTGAGTGTTGGGCTGCGGGTTGTGGTCTCCCGTCACTCAGGCTCTGCTCGTTTTCCCAGCAGTTTTTCTTCTTTCTGTTAGCAGTTCCTGTAGCTGTGTCTTCAGGTGCACTGGTCATTGCTTCCTTAAGCCTGTCCAGGATGTTTTTTCATTTCATGGACTGCATTTGACAGCTCTGGTCATTCCATTTGGTTCTTTCTTATAACATCCATTTCTCTCCTGATGGTGATCATTTGTTCTGTTAAGACCTTGAACATATTTATAAGAACAATTCTAAAATATCTGCCAAAATTGTGTTAGCTCTGTCACTTCTTGGTCTGTTTCTATTGATTGATGTTTTTGTCCTGGCATTGGGTCACATTTTTTTCTTGACTTGCCTATTAATTTTTTGATGGATACTAGAGTACTGTGTTGGGGTGTTGTTGAGTGTCTAGTTCCATTTTTCTCCCTTAAGAAGGTATTAAAGTGTGTTTATGAATCAGTTTGATTCTTTCAATGCTTATTTCTAACTTTTGTTGGGTGGGGATCTAGAAGAGCCTGATCGAAGGTGCCTACTGCTGGGCCCCGCCAACCCTCCTCTTGTGTCCTGAGAACTTCAGGTGGATCCAGTGATGGCTTCCCCTCCCGCCAGGTGGAACTACAGGCCGCCCCGGGCTCTGCCTGGCCTCGGTGCTCCTACAGTCTGCAGCTCCCCTGTGGTTGTCTCCAGGGGGCCCTGCAGAGTTGCCCCTCAGCAGTCTAGTGCCCGCAGCTCCCAGGCGCCCGGTTTCTTGGTGGTCTCCTGTGGATTCCCACTGCCTTGCCTCCTGGAGCCCTGGTCCTTCCTTCCACTTAGCAGGAGGTGCGTCCAGCTTGGGGCTCCTTCCTCTCCAGCATTTGGGTCAAAATGAAAGGGCCTCCAGGCAGCAAGCTAGAGACACCCGGGCTCCTCCCCTTGGTTCCTTTCTGCAGGGGCTCCTGGCTGCCCTGTCGGCCAGGATCTAGAAGGGCAAGTTGGCCAACAGGGACTCCATCGTAGCTTTCTGTGACTTGATCTTGATCAATTTACTTTTTTTTAATTTGGAGGTGGGGGTCTCACTGTGTTGGTCTCAAACTCCTGGATGCAGCACTCAGCCCTCCTCCTGCCTCAGCCTTCTCACCACCACTCCTGGCTTCGTTCGATTGGTTGTTTTAACTATTGGATTTTGAAGTATGAGTTATTCATTTAGTGTACTCCTTTTTCTTTATTCCATTTGATGTGTACGGTAGCCTCTTCAGTTCCACCTTTCACTATTTTTATTCTCTAGAAGGCCCTCAGTTGATTGGTTATGTAGGAAAAAGGTATTGAAGTTCAGGGCACAAGTTCACTTTTGCTGCCTCCAAGTGTGGCGGTTGGGCGCAGTGCAGGACGTGTCTTTCCCCAGCACACAGACAGGCCCTCCGGGAAACGGTGTGCTGTTTGAGAAATTCAGGGAAACTTCAGTCCAGGTGAGGAGTTGAAAGCACTGCGTACACAGAAACAGAAAGCATTTCTTTGGAATCTTGTGAGGACTGTTTTTCTTATCCTTATGAGATAAGGTACTTTTTACCTAAGCAGAGTTGTTGGGGTAATCAGTAAAAGGCAGTCAGTGCAGGAAGGGGCTCGCTGGTGCCTGCCAGTGAGCATTAGCAGAGGACTAAAGGGACAATGGTTAAAATTGGAATTCACTTTATGGCATGATGTAATTTGAAGAAAGTGTTCAACCTCTTGGGGAAAATAATATTTTAAGGTATTTGTATCATTTCAGAAATTAAGCTGAGTTTGAATTTAAAAACTGATAATGTTTAAAATCTTTAACATACTGTCCCTGCCATTGATTATTGATTTGTGGTCTAAAGATGCTAAAAATAAAGTATTATCTCTCTATTTCTCAAGTCATAGTTTGTTTCAAGTGCCCATTTTTAAGTGAAGAGGGTACATTTGGGCAAAATGAATTTGTAATTTCTTTAAACACATCCCCAGGGGCTTGGTGACTTGTGTGTTTACAGACAGGTCGTGACCTTGTGCACTGTGTCGTTGGAGCATGGTGTGAGTTATTGATCCTGCTTCCTTACTGAAGGCTCTTTATGCTTTTGGCTAATTCTTCTGGTTTGTATTATGTTGCTCATGGGACTACCCTCCAATTGTATACATATAAATGTGTACACATGCACAGAGTTTACAGAGATACTATTGGTTTTTGTCTTTTTGTCAGTTTACATAAAAATTGCTCTCCTTGTTACGTTTTCATTATTAAAATATTTTTTCAAATGATTGGGGTCAAGTGGTTCCCTGAGGACTCTGATCAGCCTTGTCCTGTCATCCGTGTCTACATGGACACATACTCTGTGTGCACAGAGACTCCCAGTGCGCTGTGCACTGTTAGCATAAAATATATATTTTCTTTTTCCATTCAAAGGTTTCTTGTAGAACTTTAACTTCTGTTTTCTGCTTATGAGATGTGGTTTCCTACTTTAAAACTGTTTTGACTTCTTCCCCTTGTCTCCACAAGTTTTATGTTGTTGTTGGTGGTGGTGATTTTGATTGTGTACTGTTAATTTTTTTCCCCCTGGAAGAGCTCTCTGAAATGTGAATGGTAGGATCATACTGCTTTACCTCAGTCTTAGAAACAGACATAATTGAATGTGATGATGTGTACCTACAACCCCATCTACTGGGGGTAGGGGGCACGCTGAGGCAGGAGGATTGCAAGGTCCAGACCAGCCTGTGCAACTTGGTGAGATTCTGTCTCAAAAAAAGGGGAGGGAGTTTGGAGACACGGCTCCATGGTAGAGAACTTACCTTGCATGTGCAAAGCCCTGGGTTCCATCCCCAGTACTGTCGGGGGGGGGGGGATACCCCACCACACACACATAAATATACAAACAGATATACATAATGCACACAAAAAAATATTTATTTTGGCTCTTGTCAGAATGATGAAGAAAAACAAAGGAGCCTGCATTAGTTCATGCCAGAATGCATGAGAGATGCTGGTTTCCCCTTTGGCTGAAGAGGGCCAGCACTCCCCAGGACTGTCACTTCCCTACTGTGGTTTGGGTCTGGGGGAGCTCCTACCCTCAGCTCCAGTGAGTTAGGAGTTTGGCCCTCCCCACCCCTGGGCCATATGTAGGGCCTCCCTGCAGGCCACACAGCATGCCTATGCTAGTGGGGTGAAAGGTCTGGTTCCTATGTGATTCCAAGAGATAGTAGACTCCAGAAACAACTTTTGTGAGAGTCAGTAGCCAGGGGCTCTACTTTCCCTTGAACTGGGGGAGGGGAAATAGTTGCAGAATCTTTGGTCTGGGAAGAGGAAATACATATGCCAAATTTTAGCATAAGCAAAATGTGCATATAACATTCAGAAAAATCAAAGCATGAACGAATGCAGGCTTCTTTGTATTTCTTCATCATTCTGACAAGAGCTAGCTAGTGCTTACAGCCCTCTATGGCGGTCACTGTTCTCTTATTTTTATTACTTGATTTTTCGTTTGTGTCACGAGGCATGGGCTGTTATCCTTATCTTATTCTTAAGGAATTTGAAACCAGAGGTTAAGGGATTAAGCCACAGTTTTCAAGTCTGGCGAAATGGTGGAATGGGGATTTGGACTCCTGTGTCTGGCTCCAAAGCTGGCTGGCAATTGCTAGAGTGATAATAATCATGCTACACACACACACACACACACACACACACACACACACACACCCTTGGGAAGAATGAACTATTGCGTCAGTGCCCTGCGCTGGTGGGGGATCAGGACTGTGATTGGAAGTGAGGCTTTACTAGTTGTCCCGGGTCTGGGATTGGGAGGTCTTTGCTTTTCAACTTAATGGTTTTTTTCCTCCAGTAAACATGTAGTTTTACAGTCAGGAGAAATAAAACCATTTTAATTTGGGGCTGAGGGTGAGTGTGGGGAACTTCATTGAGTGGACCACGCCTTCCAGTCCTGATGCACCAGGGGATCTGAAGGATTGCTGAAGTCTGGCGCAGTAGTGCCATGACTCGAGACTCGATCTTTCCCCAGTTCAGCCAGTCTTCTGAGTGGACATACCCTGGGGTTGAGCTACACTCACCTATTCTTTTGTAATCCTACCTCTTCGCCCTGTTTGGGATAGAATGTCCATGGAAACTCCATTTGTGTGTTCCCTTCTCTTGCTCTGCCTTTGGGTGTGGCCTTAGATGTCAGTCAGTCATCTGACAGCAGACATCATGAAACTAGACTCAACACCCCCTCAAACCTGAGCCCTCGCCTCATTTGAATAGCTTCTCCCCAGTAAAAGGGGTCAGCACGTGCTCTCTCTCTTTCTGTGGACCCCTAAGGTCAGAGGAGCTGTCATAGGACGCAAAGAAAAAGGTATCTCTGTTTCTTGTGTGATTTTTTTTCGTGCAGCCCAGTTCACCTGGAGTAACCCTGAGTGTGTCAGTTGTGGAACACGACAGGTGAGGTTATTTTCTTAGCCACAGCCAAATTTCGCTGTACTTTGCCTGGAGGTTGGGGAATGAATTAGTGACCTTGCAGCTCAGCAGCAGTAGATGTGCTGATAAGAGCGACCTAGGACTGAGTCAGAAATGATGTGTGCAAGACTTTCATGCACTGTGTTCTCCCTGGCTGTCTGATGTTTTTGAATAATTGTGTGCACGTGTATGCATGCAAATATACCAGATAATCACATTTTTAAGGAAACTTTCAAAACTCATGGCACTCAGACTCCTTCGTCAAGGAAAGGAACAATTTTAAACTTTTCCTTTTTTGCCTTGTTATAAAACCATACTGTGTTTACATATAGCACATTTACGTGTAGAGAAATCAACAGTACTCAGAACAGGAGCTTGGAAATATGGTTAACGCTTCTGCAGCCTTTAGTACAGATTCTGTTGGGCCTCTCACCAGCTCCAGAGTTGGCCCTGGGAGGGTTTTGTGCCTCGTGACGGGCAGGGAAGGTCCTCTCAGGTCTCAGTGTTTCCAGCAGAGTCTGCACATCCAAGATAGTGGTGTAAGGCAGTACTTCAAAGTTTTAATTTTTTTGAGTACGTGGTTTCTTAAGCTCATTTCTATTTTGTCTTTTATTGTTACTATAAGTGGTGCCCCCCCATTTTAATTTCAATTCAGACTGTTGGTACATGCATACAGTTACACCGACAACAGAAATATACCAAGAAATCCCACTGTCATCCTTCTTCTTATCCACTCATTTTTCTCTGCTCTCTTTCTAGGTAACCAATTTAAAATTAAATACTTGTTGTATTTATTGAGTATTTCTTTAAGGAAATACTGGAAAATGTAAAACGTGAAAAAGTGGCATACTCTGTGTCCTGTTCTACACCTTGCTTTTCTCACTTGCTGTATATTCCTTCCAGGTTTCCACAGAGGTTTTTTTCATTCTCGTACTGCTCCGGTGTATTCCATGGTGGTGCTGTGCCCTGGTTGATGTAAGCAGCTCCCTGTTGGTAGATGCTGGGTGGCCTCCAGTCTTCTGATACTGCACGTGGCTGCAGTAAATGTCCACGTGCACTGGTGCGTTTAGAGAATGAATTCCCTGGGTGAAATTTGTGGGTCAAAGTGTGTGTTCGCTTTCTGGCACGATAATACCTACCTGAGATAATCAACTTAGAAAAGGTTGGCTTTATCTGGGGTCACAGTTTTGGCAGTTCCAGTACTCGGTTGGTGGGCCCTGTTGCTGTTAGGCCTGTGGCATGACAGCCCATAGCAGCGGGAGGGTGTGATGAAGCAAAGGGAAAGGGAGGAGGAGGGGCGGAATCCCCCAGGGCCTTCCAGGGCACAGCCTCCCCTCAGGTTCTCCCTGCAGGCTGCACCACCTCCCTCTGTCACCTCAGCTGGTGGCCGGGCCTCCAACACATGGCCTGTGGGCGAGGTTGAAGATCCATGGGCCCAAGTGAAATTGTATATTTAAAGCTGTATTGGGGTAGCATTCCTCACCCATCAGATCAGCAGAATTATAGAAGCAGGGTGAAGGTTAATTTGTTCTTCCCCATGGGTGAGATGAGTACTTTAAGGGCTGGGGTTGTGGCTCAGCCGGAGAGCGCGCGCCTAGCACATGTAAGGCCCTGGGTCCGATCCTCAGCACCACATAAAAATAAATAAAATAAAGATATTGTGTCCAACTGTTACCGCTGTGTACCCGGTGACGAGTCCTTGCTTCCCGATGCTGAAGTATAACACCAGAGAAGCATGCCGAGGCAAGTTTAGAGTGGAAAGTAGAAGCTTTATTAAGGACAGCAGAAAAGATTTCTCTGGAGGAAGAAGGGGACCCAAGAGGTGGAATCCGTGGAAGGGGGAGGTCTTCCCTCTTTTATAGCTAAGGTCTTCATTCTGCTTTCCCGCATTTCTGTCAGAGTTCCTGTCCTTGTCCTACCTTGCAGTGTAGGTGGGGAAAGCCCAAAGGGTAGGGGACAGGTGGGCAGTAATCTGAGCAGGAAGGACTTTTGGATTAGCATCTCCATGTTTGCTGGGAGCTGCTTTAATTAACATTTCCTTGGGATGGGCTCTGGGCCTTGGGGACATTTTCAATTCCCCTTTCCCTGGACTCCATTCTCAATATGGCCTTCATTCTTGATTTTACTCGATATTAGACCCAATTTACCTAACTACACTAAGTACCTATTTTTAAATCGGGCTTCACAACTACCACTAAAAAATTTAAAAAGAGTCATCTGTAGTTTAATATGACTGTTCTTCTACCCATTTTTTGGTTTTCAGTCTTCTTGATTTCTAGAGGTTCTTATGTAATAGAAGGATTAATTAACCCTTTGGAAATGAGTTGCAGATATGCTTTATAACTTACATTTTATATTAAGGCTGGTGATTTTTGTAGTCACTTGGAGCCTGGCAGGAAGAAGAAAGTGAGGGGAGGCAGGCGGAATCAGAGATGTGGACACATAGGGAAGGAGGAGTGCAGGTTGCATGCTCCTGACCCGTAGAAGAGGAGCTGTTTCCTCGTGCGGGGGGTGCACCTGTGGTTAAGGGAGCGCAGGGAAGACTGGTGTCTACTCTTGATTCACCTTGTCTGTAACTTTTTGAAACTTTTATTGAGATTAATTGTGGTTGGCAGTGTCTGCTAGATATATAGTGGGAGATTATCTACTGACCAGGAATTCTGTGGAAACATTTCTTAAAGTGTGTAGCTGACGTTGGAAAAGGCAGTGTAGGAAAATGGACCACACAAGAAGAGACAGATGGGCATATGAGGTTGAGGGCAGCATCTGGATTGGTTTGGATACAGCAGTAGTGAACTAGAGGAGAGAAGTGAGAAAACAGGGGGAAGCCAAAAATAAGGAGAAGCAAAAGAGGGGAGGCAGGTGACAGAGAGGCAGTGAGGTTTTCAGTGCTGACAGCTCCCGGTTTTACTGAGCCTTACCTTCTCCAGGCTGAGTGCTCTGTTGTTGTTTTCTTGTGACATGTTATGCCTGTTCCATGTTAGGCTTATTAAATCCTTTTGTTCTCCAAAATTATTTTCACTTCTGATTTTAAAGAACGCTTGTCAGTTGTTTTAATAATTTTTAATTCAATGTTTTAAATAAAGCTAACTGGTTATATTTTTCCACATGTGTCTTATAATCCTTTATGATGCTGTAACAGAACATCAGAGACTAGGAAATTTATAGAGCAGAAAAATATTTTCTCACTATTTTGGAGGCCAGGCAGTCCAAGATCAAGGCTGGGAGGCTAGGGCCTGGTCTGTCTGCTTCCAAGATGGTGCCTTGAACACTCTGCCCCGTGGAGGGAGGGTGTTGTGTCTTTACATAGCAGGACAGCAGGAGAGGGTGAACTTGCTCCCACGGGCCCTTTGTGGTGGCATTAGGCCCCACCTCCCAGCTGACATTTAGGATTAAATTTCAACCTGAATTTTAGAAAAGACAAACATTCAAACCTAGGGGTGAGTAAGTGTGCGGTGATGTCTGAATGTGTCGGGGGCGGGTGTCCATGTCTTCATTTTTTTACTTATTTCACATTTGGTTTCACCAAACTATAAATTCCTAAACACAGGGCTTAGGAATTCTGTATTTGGGGACTGGTTGGATTTAGCTGGACTTTTAAAATTTTAAGCAGGATTCTTAAGGAACAGTGACACAACAGCAGGTTCCTCTGCCACCCTGGAGCTTGGCGCAGTTAGCATACTGGGCTCCTCTCCAGGGGAAGCTCACTTCCTTCCGCGGAGCACCCTGTGCATTTATCTGCTAGCTGCCCTCGCTGCACGGAGGACTGAGGTTGATGTGACATGTTTTTAAAAAATATCCCACAACATGACAAACAGAATTCTATCTACTTTGCAGCTGTGTGAGAAAAATACCTCCACGTGGTTTCTTTGTCCTTTGTCCTGACCCGAGTTGACTGCAGAGCTGGCAGGGTTTGCTCCCTTGCCTCTGCCCCTCAGCCCCTTCCTGGCCTGTCAGGGACAGAGAAAAAAGAACTGATGCCATTTCTTAACCGACAGACTCCACTACCATTTGTTTTGCTCCAACATTTTATAAGGAAAATTTTCAAATGTGTAGAAAAGTTGGAATACTTTTCCACGAAATACCATAAATCCACTCTCTAGATTCTGGACATTTTGCATTTATGATGCCTGCTTTATCACATGTCCACCCATCAGTCTATCTTGTTATTTTTTTCTTTATTTCAAAGGAGGGATTTTTTTCCTCCAATCTTTGTCACTGGTGGCGAGTCCTTCATCCCCATTAAAAGAAATTCAAGCACAGTCAGGCACTTATGGAGAGGGCTGAGGTGAGCAGAAGGGCCTGGCCTGTTCCTGCCCGGTGGTGGGTGTCGAGCAAGTGAGCCCCATCCTGTTGGGTAACTGAATTTGCCCGTGGGAACCAGTTGCTTTTAAGGCAGCCCTGTGTTTCCAGGGACATGCCGTCCCCGGTTGATGAGATGCCTCGTGGAAGAGAGTCCATGGGGTATAATCATTAAGATGGGGAGTGGGCCAGGTCTGCCTTATAGACACTGTAAGGCTGTCTAGAGGACACTCTGTGCACACGCATGTGCACTTTTTATCATGGGGGTTTTCTGTCATGATGCTGTGCCTGGCAGTGTCCCTGCAAGCATGCACTTCTGGCCCACCGTCCCCAGGCTCCTCCGGAGGAAGAGCCTGAAGAACAGGCCCTCCTCTCCTCAGCCACAGCAGCTTCCTCTTGGTCTGTTGTATTTGAAATGGAGAGTTCATTTCGGGGAGAAGTTGTCAAACTGCAGCTTTCTTTGCCTGACCCACTCGGCCCTGTAGGGCACGGTGCGGTGGCAAGTGGTGTAGCAGAGTGTCTGTTACACGGAGCTTATGGGTCTGAGTTAGGGGGCCACAGGATGCTGCATTGTCGGGTTTATCCCAGTGGCTGGCTCCAGATGTGGCTGGTGAGAGTTTTAATAGTAAGGGATTCTTCTAAAGATGGAGGAGTCTGACATCCCTTGCCTCGGTTCCTGAGAGCGAGCTGTCCCAGAATCAGCAGCATCTGTATTTCAGCTTCATGCATGGTTTTGAATTTTAATGAAACAGGTGTATTTAGAGTTCTTTTTGTAGGGTTGATCTCTAATGCAGTGTGGGCAGCTGCTGAAAACTGTCCCCCTTCCAGAACATGAGGGACTGTCTCACCATTGGTGTTACCTGTCCCCAGTACAGCTGACAAACCATTCTGGTAATGGGTCTTCCCTTTTTACAGTCGGCCCCGGCCCCCTTTCTGTTCATACCAGTCTGTTTACAAAGTGGACAGTAAAGGTGGTTTGGATTTTACTATTGGGTCTACATTCACCTGAAATTTTTTCTTCTCTTCTGTACCCTCAATAGGCTCGGGTTATGTATGATTTTGCTGCTGAACCTGGGAATAATGAACTGACGGTTAATGAAGGAGAAATCATCACTATTACAAATCCGGTAAGGGAACATTTAGTTATTCCTTGTTTTTTTGTATAGGACATTGAGCCCAGGGATGCTCTACCTTAAGTTGCCGAAACTGGCCTTGAACTTGTGATCATCCTCCCTCAGCCTCCCAAGTCTCTGGGAGGCTTGCACTGCCATGCTCATTTTTTGGACTTGTTTTTAAGGTTTATTTATTTATTTATTTTTTATTGGTTGTTCAAAACATTACAAAGCTCTTGACATATCATATTTCATACATTAGATTCAAGTGGGTTATGAACTCCCATTTTTACCCCGTATACAGATTTCAGAATCACATTGGTTACACATCCACATTTTTACATACTGCCATATTAGTAACTGTTGTATTCTGCTATCTTTCCTGTCCTCTACTATACCCCCTCCCCTCCCATCTTCTCTCTCTACCCCATCTACTGTAATTCATTTCTCTCCTTGTTTTTTTTCCCATTCCCCTCACAACCTCTTATATGTAATTTTGTATAACAATGAGGGTCTCCTTCCATTTCCACGCAATTTCCCTTTCCTCTCCCTTTCCCTCCCACCTCATGTCTCTGTTTAATGTTAGTCTTTTCCTTCTGCTCTTCCTCCCTGCTCTGTTTTTAGTTGCTCTCATTATATCAAAGAAGATATTTGGCATTTGTTTTTTAGGGATTGGCTAGCTTCACTTAGCATAATTTTTTTTGCTAAGTTGATCATTCATACTCACATTAATTCTTTTCTGTCGCTTAAATTTTTTTCTGTTGATGATGTAGTAAGAGGCTATTACATAAACACTGAGAAAAGTTTCCTAGAGATAGCTGGGGAGATGATTGAGTTTATTATATCTCTATTTCAGAATTGTTCTCTTTGTTATTGATAACCTTTCAAGCACCCTCTGTTGTTGTGGAGCTTAGTTCAGTCTGCTTTCCCCTCATGGTGCTGTGTCTTTAGAATGCAGGAGAGATGGTGCTGACCTTCCTCACAGCTCTGCTTACTGAGCGCTGTTGTTGTTCTGAGCTCCAACCCTAAAGTAGATTGCCAGAGGGCAGTATGTACTAGCAAAGCATCAGCCTTGCTCCCAGCGAGTTGTCTCTGCTGAGTTATAAGTTACTGCTTCAGCTTTTATTCAGTGAAGAAATGGCTGTATGTATAACAAGGATTTCTGCATCTTCACAGAACTGTTTGCACATGTGTACATAGATACATATGCATGCAACTTCACATGCTCAGGTATGTACCCACACACATTAACACGTGTCCTTACGCGTGTTTGTATCTTTTCTCACTTAGCTAGGTGTATTTCCACCCTCTCTGATAAGCAGCCATGTGATCTTTTATCTCAGGTTCTTCCTCAGCTTCAGCATACTTCCTTTCACAAAATGAAATC